>NC_137169.1:113288437-113798437 GCF_951394435.1 Stenella coeruleoalba
AAAATTAAAAAGCCTGTAAATTAATTGAATTTTGAGAACCTAGATAGTACATTTCATGTGCTTAGAATTAAGGTGACAGAGCTCAAAAAAATGTTTCCTTCCCTTTCCACCCCTCTCCTCTACAACACATCTGGCCCTGAATCTTGTATCTGCAGGTCACTTTTTTCCACAGTCAAGGGCCATTCTTCCCTCTATTCACATGTAGCGAGCTGGGCTGTGAAATCCTGAAGGTCCTCCACCCAAGGCCCATCCTTCTCAGGGCCCCCAGGACCCACCCCGTTCCAAGGAATCATCTCTCTCCCCGAGCCACCCCTGTGCAGGTCCTGCCTGGCCATGAGTGTTCCCTGATGGGGTCAAGTGGCTCACAGGTCAGAAGTGTGGCCAAAGGCTGAAGGGTTTGCTTCTCATATTTGGTTATTTGAGTAGCAGAGTCACCACCCACCATCTGTGATGTGAGAAAATTTTGATGGAGAACCCAGGAGAGCAGCTCGTGCTGCTCCGGGGTCTCGGTGAAATTGGTCAGGAAGACCTAGGCTTTAGCCCCAGCTCCACCTTAATGAGGGATCTGTGGGGACCCAGGGGAACAGGGTGGGGTGGGGCAGATCTTGCCAAGGCCCCTCCATGCTCCAGTGTCATCGTGGTCTAGGCGTCCCCCTGGGGCTCTGGACTTCTCCGGATCTTCTCGTAGACAGTGTGGACGGCCAAAGTACACTCCGGGCTATGTGAATGGCAGGTGCCCTTCTCCCTGTCTTTCTACAATTCAAGCAGAGCTTAGGAGTGGCCTTGGTCAATTTCTAAGCATTAGGCAGATGGGTCAGTCATGCTACATCTCTTCATGAGCTTCTTGTCCTCAACTAGGTATTCTGCCTCTCAAAACTGATAACTCCCCAAAATATAGCTTCAGCACAGACCTCTCTCTTGAACACTGCAGAATCTTTGCACTGCTCTGTCTTCTACCCAGGATGCTATCTCTCTCGCCCCACTCTAAGACTTCCACTTTGCTCACTCCCTCATCTCTTTCAGGGTCTGCTTTATTTTCTCATAACACTTATCATCGTCTAGCACTTCATAGTTTGCTTATTGATTCGTCATTCTCCCCTCCCTCAATCTAGAATGTATATTCTGTGAGGCCAAGGACTCTTCTTGTTTTGTAGACTTCTGTAGCCCAGATCAGAACAATTCAGGGAACACAGTAGACACTCAACAAATAACTGATGAACAAATTTGTAAATCACCTTGACTGCTCTCGTTGCAAAAGTGCTTTGAAAAACTGAAAAGCATCAGATAAATGTAAGTTATTATTATTGTAATCCTCATTTCATGAAAGAAGAAACTGAGGCACAGGGAGGAAAGTGATTTTCTAGGGTTGATCAAGAAGTCTGTGTCACAAACTTATTTTACGAAATAGAAACAGACTCACAGACATAGAAAACAAATTGATGGTTACCAAAGGGAAAAGGGGGTGGGGGAGGGATAAATTAGGCATTTGGGATTAACAAATACAAACTACTATATATAGAATGGATAAACAACAAGGTCCTACTGTATAGCACAGGGGACTATATTCAATATCCTGTAATAAACCATAATAGAAAAGAATCAGAAAAAGAATCTATCACTATCTCTATCTATCACTGTCTCTGTCTATATCTATATATCTATATCTATATCATCCATATCTATATATCTATCTATATCTGAATCACTTGGCTGTATAACAGAAACTAACACAACATTGTAAATCAACTATACTTCAATTAAAAAAAAATCTGTGTCAGAGCTGGGCCTCACATTCATTTCTGCACTTAACTCCCTGTCTCCTTGTAGGGAATTCATTTTCTCCATCAGACTGAGAGCTTCCCAAGGGCAGGGACTGATGTGGCAGGGGCTTCAGGACAAGGTTGTGTATCTGGGTCAGATGTTGCCTGATCTGTTTCTCTATCCCAAAGCCACATATTGCTCGCCTCCTGTGCGTCTCTGGTAGGGGTATTAGGGTTTGGGTAACAATGACCTATTTCCTGAGTCCCCCTGAGGCCCAGGTTAGATAGGGACATAACTGAGAGGGACTGACATGGGAAGTCACAGTTTGGCAGGCACTGAGGCAGTTGGGGACAGTGCAGGGAACACTAGGCTGGGAATGAGGACATCCCTATCCTGTCTTGTGCTTTGCCATGGTTCTCTGATAAGTCCAAGTGTTCCCTCTGTGTCTCACTTTCCCCCACTATAACCTGCTGGGACTGGACTGGGTCCTGATGTTTTGTGGAGCAATGATCTAGCATCGTCCCCTCTTTAGGGAAGTCAAGGATGAGAGAGGAGAGGACCTGGCCACTGGCTACTCCTGGGCATCCTGACAGCAGCTCTACTTGCTTCTCCTCTGCTCATCATTTTAGCCCAGTAGTTGTCAATGGGTGGGACCAGGAATATCAACATCACTTGGGAACTTGTTAGAAATGCAAGTTCTCAGGTCTGCCTTAGACCCACTGAATCAAAAACTCCGAGAGTGGGCCCAGCAAACTTTATCTTACCAAGCCCTTCAGGTACTCCCGATGCGAGCTCATTTGAGAACCGTTGCTTCTGGGAAGTCCCTTAGGTGTCCTCCCCTCCACCTGCGAGCCCTGTCTCCTGGTCTTCCCCCAGTGAAATCATTCCATCTGTGACCATAGCACCAATTTCCAACTAAGGGCAAATAGCCACATGAGATGCTCTCCTAGGGACATCTCATCAGCAGATATATCAAAGCCTTTACGCAAAGAGGTGGTATTAATGGCAGGATCTCAGGCAAGTAGGAGGGAGAGACTTCAGGAAGGAGAGAGGAGGAAACGAGCCTTTCCTGATGCTTCTCAGCTTCTTGGGTTTGCCCTATATCCAGGCCCTGCTAGTGTGCCCTACTTTTTATTTCCTTGGGTCTTGTATAGATGACAGGGTCTACCAGACACCTGGCCATTTACACTTTTGCTTCTTTCGCTTTGCCATCCCTCCTCCTTGGGTGGTAGCAAGGATCTGATGAGGCTGTGGACGTATGAGTGGGGTATGTTCCCCATCAGTGGTTTCCTCCTTTTGCCCCTCAGCTCCCAGCATGTTGTGGGCACCCAGGCACAGCAACCATATTGTCCAAACCAAGGACTGGACCCAGAACTTGATGGGAAACAGAATACTCTGGACTCCCCAGCACTCACTGTCTCTGAGCACATATCAGTTGACCCTAATTTGATTCCCTTAGACCCACCTTAGGGTGTCTCAGGAAGCTGATCTCTTCATAGGGAGGGTCATGGCTGTTGGCCACACCAGTCTGAAGGTTAGCAGATTCCACTGCGAGAAGGGCCTGGGGAGTAGCTGCTGAGCCTGGCACCACTGGCAGGAGAGTGGACCCACCTATATATAGCAGATGCTAGTGAGAATGGATGAAACTCGAGGTGACCCCTCATCAGTCCTTGGTTGAGAGCCGCCATTGCCCTCTGGTTCATAGGATCAGGTCCCAGAGCCCTGTCCTGTCCCTGCCTTCCTCCACCCTTCCTTTCTGGGCATGCATACAGCTCCCACCTCCAGCATTGCTCTCCCCCAGGCTTCTACCAGGAATGATTCACAAGAGAGGTCAGTGAGCCTCTATCTGATCATTGCCCTGCCACCTTCCCTGGGGTCTCCATCTTCTCCTTTCTCCCAGATCCACCCCTATCCCAGGGCTCCCCTCAGGGTCTACCCAGCACCTGCCCCTCCCAGTCTGCATCTTCTTTCTCATCCAGATCCACACTCCAGCCACTAGGCTCACATCAGAACCATGAGAAGGATGCCTCTCCAAAGCCATTTGCTCTGAAGAGAACCTGGAGTCAAAGGCTAGTGTCAGATCTGCCTCAGTCAGGCCTGTTGGGTAGGCAATTGGGAGGAGGTGGGGCCACCCTGGCTCAGAGCCTGTATCCCAAGTGTACATCCTTGATGCAACCCTGACAGGTTTCCTCCTTTCTAGCCTCTCTACACACTAGCTGCTGTTACTTTAATGTTTCTTCACTAGGCTTTCTGTCCCATTTCTGCACAGGAAACTCAGAGGCTCCCGTTAGCTGCATGTGCCGTTGCTCATCCCCTCAGCCTGCCTCTTTTCTCTTCTCAGACTCCCAGAAGAAAAATACATTCTAAGAGGAGGAAGGGATAAAAAACTCTGGGGTCACCAGACCTCAGGGTATGTCCTTTTCTCTGTTTGGGATGTCTTTTCCACTATGCCACAAGAAAACTCCTATTCATCCTTCAAGGCCCATCTCAAGTATTCCCTTATCTGCGATGCCTTTCTCAACTCGGGCAGCAGTTACTTAACATTCTTCTTCCTTCCATCCATTCTCCCTCCCTCCCTTCCTTCTTTCTTTCATACCCAAACCATATATTTTGTAGTTGCTCCAACTTTAGCGTTTAACATCTGCTTTTATGTTTAGAAATTTACTCCTCCCCTTCTTTGAGCTATTTCAAATACTGACATATTATGTGTCATGTACTGTGTTGATAGCTCTATGTAGATTATTTCTTTTCATTATCACAACAGCCCTATGAAATAGATACAATTATTATCCATATTATGGAAAAGCTACAAAAATTAAGTAAGTTGTGCAGGGTCACACAGCCAGTGTGTGGTGAAGCCCCCATTGCAATAAGCTCCTTGAGGGCAGGGGCTTATCTTATTTCTCACTGAGCCTTTTCCCCATCACCAGCACCTAGTAGGCACTCAGTGTGAGGGTTGAATGCTGCGTGAGTGAAGAAATGAGAAGAAAGATTGTTCAGATGAGAGCCCCACCTGAGCGAGCAGAGGTCAGGAAGGCATTGGTGGGATGGGGCAGCTGAACTGGTAATTACACCTCTTTCTTAACATCAGTTGTTCCTGCTCTGTAGCCCTCAGGATAGTAGGGGATTTGGTATTTTACGACACCAGGGCCTGAAGTTCTTTCATAAGGGTTCCCACCCCCATAACCTACCCAGTACAGTCCCTTTATGTAGCTGAGGTGATGCTCCAGGCTGATGGGGGAAGGGTGGTAACTGGGTGTAGTGACCACAGGTGCTCACACTGCTCAGAGGAGGGCTGAACTGTGGTTTATATACGCAGAGGTAGTAGCCATCCTTTGAACGGGCAAGTCTGGTATGTAGCAAAAAACGGGCATCTATCTGCCTGAACGTGCTATGCAAGTGCCGCCCATCCAGGGTTGGAGCCAGAGTCTGGGGCACGGGAGCGTTCCAGGGCTGGGGGTAGGGTGCCCTGAGTTCCTCAGTCCTTACTCCTCAAATCCTTCTCCTCCCCTGCTTGGATTCTTGTGGCCTCTCACTGTTGTGGCCTCTCCCGTTGCGGAGCAACAGGCTCCGGACGCGCAGGCTCAGCGGCCATGGCTCACGGGCGCAGCCGCTCCGCGGCATGTGGGATCTTCCCAGACCGCGGCATGAACCCGTGTCCCCTGCATGGGCAGGCGGACTCTCAACCACTGCGCCACCAGGGAAGCCCCCCCGATTGGATTCTTATGTGTAATTCAGCCTCCCAGGCTCCTTGATGCTGGGAAAGGGGGTGCACACAAGCCAGTCCCACATTTATGCTCTGGGTGACGCATTAGTCTCCATATATCGGTCCAACTTCTGGACTTGCAGGTTTGAAGACTACAATGAGACTATGGCCATTCACTGAGGTGGGGACTTTTTGTTTGCATCACATAAACTGCCTTAAAATGTCCCTCAGTCCCCCCATTTTCCCCAAGTCCTCCCAGCCTTGCCCTCCCCTGGTCTCTGCTGGCCCATTTTCATCACCTTCCTAGCAGATGGCCATCACCCCTCCATGGACAGATGTTCTCCAGGTGTAAGGCTGCTTTCTTCTCATCCGCAGGGCTGCTGACCACACAGGTGATGCAGCTGTTGAAGCAGCCGAGGGGCGGGCTCAGGCTCAGCTTCCGGGAGCTGGGGGCTGGCCCCAGTGTCCCTCTCTGCTCTAGCTCCCTGGGGAGGCCCCGGCTCAGCCAGCTCACTGTCGGGTTCCCTGTGTTTCCTGGGGTCCCTCACTCTAGACTGACGTTGCAGCAGCCTGATGTGTTAGATGATGAATGAATCTGGATCCTGGGGTTGGGGATGTGCTCTGGGGTGAGAGGGGACAGAAGAGGAACCGAGCTTCGGGGTTAGAGACTCATCCAAGTATATCACCTCTCTCACCTATGTGATGCATCTGTGTAGGTTTCTAACTATAGGCCTGGGGAAGGAACCTACTCTCCCTGGACTGAGGTTCTGATTCCCAGCCCACAGCCAGATGGTTGAGTCCCTTCCATGCTCAGTTAAGTCTAGATAACTAAATTATCATGATGTATATGATAATTATATAATTATATGTATACATGATAATATATATGATCACCATATATTATTGTATATATAATAAATAAAACATGCGAAGCATTGAGAATACAGTGTAAAAACATGATAACGTTCTTGTTTTGTTCAAGGAATAAAAACATACTGATTATCTTTAAATGCTGAAGTAAAAATGTAAGTTTAGTCATCAGTGGGATAAAAGTACAATGTTGGGGCTTCCCTGGTGGCGCAGTGGTTGAGAGTCCGCCTGCCGATGCAGGGGACACGGGTTCATGTCCCGGTCCGGGAAGATCCCACATGCCGCGGAGCGGCTGGGCCCGTGAGCCATGGCCGCTGAGCCTGCGCGTCCGGAGCCTGTGCTCCACAACAGGAGAGGCCACAACAGTGACAGGCCCGAGTACCGCAAAAAAAAAAAAAAAAAAAGTACAATGTTGTATAATTTCCTAACTACTAGAGAAGTTTGGGTCAAAGAAAACTGTATTAATTAAACAAAAGGCAGAAAAAAAGAAAAAGATGATAAAAAAAACATTAAATAGGATGTCTGGAGTAGGTCCATACATGTAAAAAATTAAAATGCATTTGAATGCGTTATATCTCCCTATTAAAAAGCCAAGACCCAGATTAGGCAAAACCAGATGTATGCTATTTACATTACCTAATGAAACAGAAAGATTAAAAAGAAAGAGATGAAAAACAATTGATGTGGAAAATGTCAACAAAATGATTGCAGGTGTGGCAATAGTCACTACAGACTAAATAAAATTTGAGATAAAAAACATTAAGCAGGTCAAACAGAGATATTTTAGATTACTATGTACCTAACAACATGGTTTGGAAATGTATAAATCAAATTCACTATTACTACAATAGATGAGTTTACTACAGCAGATGGACCTAAAAGGACTAGAGGACAGGACATAATATAGGTAAATACAGATGTTAGAGGCCAGGTGTCCAATCTGGTAGGTAGCTCACCATATGCTCAATCCCACTTCCCTCACTGTCCTTGACTTCGTCTCTTGAAGGATCTAGAAAGCTAAATTCTCAATTTCAGTCTTTCTTACAGTTGCATTGGTTCTGACCAGTGACTTAGGGGAAATCTGCTGTGTGAGAGGAAAGATCTTCACTCCTGAAAAGAGAAAGCCTCAACACAAGAAAGATTTTTTTCCCCTGTCTTTCTCTCTTTTGCTCTTTATGCTAGAATGATGTCTGGAGCAGCAGCTATCTTGGACCAAAAGGCAACAAGCATGAGGACAGAAGCCCATGTGCCAAGGATGGCAGAGCGGGAAGATAGAGTGAGCCTCCTTCCCAGGAGACAGTGTGGAGCAGATGGATGGGTACCAGCAAAAGCTATCTCTTGACTTCTGGTTATGTGAGAAAAATAGATCCCTATTTGCTTAAGCCTTTAAAAATCAAGTTTAATGTTAATCGCTGTCAAACGTATCCCTGACTTATGTACATAGATAACAATAAAAAAGATTTGATCAGCAAAATCAAAGTTGATTAAAAACAAGGCCAAGCAAAAGAAAAAATATTGATGTCTGACTAAAAAATTAAAGCTATAAGTAAATGTCACTAAGAATGAGAATCGAGCGTAACTACAGATGAGAAGAAATTAAAAATTATAAGAAAACACTGTGTACAACTGCATGTCAATATATTTGAAAATATAAGTGAAATAATGTTTTTCTAGGAAAGTGTAAATGATCAAAATCCTATTAAGAAGTGGCAGCAAACCTGAATACACACACAGTCTTAGAAGAAATTAGAAACGTGGCCAAAGATCTGTCCTTACAAAGGTCATGAAGTGTATGTGGTTTTAGGGGTGAGTGCTACCAAATGGCCAAAGAAAAAAACTCCTGTGTTATATACACTGTTCCAGAGTTTAAAAAGGCAAAATATTTCTGAGGTCATTCTGAAAGTATAGTTTAACTATAATACTCGTGTCAGACAAGAATACCAAAACCAAAACAAGACAAAACACACAAATCCATGGGTTAATGACAGTTACAAACAGAGAATTTAAAATTCCTAAATTAAATATTAGCAAATATAATCACACAATACATCATGATCAAGTTGGGTTTATTATTGGGATGCAAGGATAGTATAATTAGGAAATTTATCAATGTAATTTACACCACTAGCAGATGAAAAGAAAACCATACCTAGCATTTATTGAGCAGGTATATATTTCCAGGCATAGCTCCTAAGGCTTTACATTAACTCATCTAATCCTCATAATAACCCTATAAAGTTACATGGACTAGCTGTGTCAGTAGAGTCACCTAAGGCAGGGGTAAGCAAAGGGTAAAAGATCAGGTGGTAAATATGACAGGTGGTCTCTGTCACAACTACGCAACTTTGCCATTATGGGGAGAAAGCAGCCGAATACAACATGTCAAAGAATGGACGTGGCTGTGTTCCAATAAAACTTTATTTATATATCAGACATTGGGCTGGATTTACCAGTGGCTATAGTTTGCCAGCCCTCGATCTGGGGCAGTTGTTGAAAATGCAAATTTGTGGGCCCTTCCCAAAACTCATTGAACATTCATCTGGGGAAAATGATATTTTTACATCACTTCTTTAAAAGATCTGATTTAATGAACAGATACTTTAAATATAAAACCAAATGGAATGTCTATTACAAAGTGTCATGAAGCACAGACAGGTGTTTAGGAAGTTTATGTTCTTAGGCATTTAAAGTATTCACTCAGCAAGTGGTTTTTATGAATTTTTATTAAGCTCTTTTCAATAGGTAAAGGAATATTAATCAGGCTTGAATAATAAAAATTCCTAGAAATCAGACTTCCCTGGTGGTGCAGTGGTTAAGAATCTGCCTGCCAGTGCAGGGGACACAGGTTCAATCCCTGATCCAGGAAGATCTCACATGCCGTGGAGCAACTAGGCCCAATGTGCCACAACTACTGAGCCTGTACTCTAGAGCCTGTGAGTCACAATTACTGAGCCTGCACACCACAACTACTGAAGCCCGTGCACCTAGAGCCCGTGCTCCGCAACAAGAGAAGCCACCACAATGAGAAGCCCGCTCACTGCAACAGAGTAGCCCCTGCTCGCCACAACTAAAGAAAGCCCACACACAGCAACGAAGACCCAACACAGTGAAAAATAAAGAAATAAAATAAATAAATTTATTTTTAAAAAATCCTAGAAAAATTAGGTGCATTTCTGTAGGTAGCCTTTAAAAATTGCTTAAATCTATTTGGTTAAAGGAATACTTCCTGAATGCCTCCTGGGAGCTGTGTAAAACACTGGGCAGATGCCAAGAAGAGTAGGGTATGGACCCTGCTCTCAAGTGGACAGCAGACCACACGCAAATAACTGTAGTTCAAGGCAGAGAGAAACACTACCCATAAATGAATTAGGAAAAAGAACTTTCAGACTTCAAAATGGAAATACTCGTTCAACAGGGATCAGAAAAGCCTTTATAGGACATGGCAGTTCTGAAAACCATGAGGTAACAGAGAGAGAGAGGCTATATTTGAGGAACAGTGTGTTTGGCTAGAAACGAGGCTGGAACACTGGTGTCAATTGATGGAGGGATGAGTACTTAGTGCTACAGGCGATGGGGTGTGAGCAAGTATTGCTGGAGGATTTAATATGGACACTGGTGGATTATCAGAAAATGGAAAGCAAGACAAAGGGAAACCAGCTAGTAGCACTTGTACTTTTTCTAGCAGCTCTTCTTTTGCTCCAGCCTCGTGGTTTTGATATGATTTGTTAGTCAAATCACCCTGACCCTGGTTCCAGGGGAGGGCACAAGTCCCAGGCGTTGACAATCAGAATGTTATTTCCCTGGCCAGTGACACCTCTAGGGGTTATCTTGGGACCCAAGCCCAAACAGAAAGTGCCTTCCCTAGAATTTTGGAAACTCCCTTTGCCCTCTGGCTGAGTGGGATCCACAGCTGTACAAGGCCATACTCCCAACCACGTGGAGAAGCCCAGGAGAATAAAGCTGACAGGAAAGGGAGAGGGAAACAACGGAAAAAAAGATGAGAGAGTACATGGTCCCTGACAGAGAGAAGAGAGTGCCCTTCAGCTTTCCAGTTCCTGTGAGCATGAGGGCCAGAGGAACTCCTTTATTGCTCCTAGAGACCTGTGTATCTTTATCATGAAAACACTCTTTATTGATCTAATTTGAGTAGGCTTTCATTTTTTGCTGTCAAAAGAGATAGGGTGAGACTGTATTGGTAGGCTGTTACTCAGAAAGTTATGCCAGGAATTTATCGGCCAAGGAGGAGAGAGAGACAAGTTCAGGAATGAGAAGCTGGAGGCTAGGGAGGCAGCTGCTATGTTCTCCATCCTTTATGGACTGGAAACCCCAGCTTGGATAGTCAACCCAGCCTCTTCTTAAAAGCTTTCCAACCTCCTGTGTTAGAGACCCTCACCCCTCCCCTGCTCCCACGAGGTGAAGTATGCAGGGAATGTGTGGGATACGGCTATTCCCTGGAGAGCCACCACCATATGTCAAGAAGGACGGGACCAGGTGGCGAGGTGAAGGGTACAAAATTTGGAGCATGGCACATGGAGGAAAGTGTCAGGAAGCAAGGCTGAATAAACCGTCAAGGACCTGATCCTGTGCGGAGTTAAACTTCTTTTCCTGAGAGCCATTTATCCTGTGGGGGATGGGAACAGGGAACATTGTTTGGTTTCAAGCTGGTAAATTACAGGAAGAGCACTGCATTTAAAAAAGATCCAGATATCAGCTTCATGGAGGATAATTTGGAAGGGAGAAGAGACCAGAGGCAGGGAAGCCAGTTAGGAGGCTGCTGTGATAACCCAAGCAGAGGTGATGGAACGGGACAGGGGCTGGGTCTCTTTCTGTATCTCTGACTTGTGTCTAGGGCAGAGTTTTGTCCTAATCTCTCCAGCTGGACTTCAGATCAACTGGTTTAAAAGCATTTTACCTAATGACGAGTTCTAACATTCAGTCTCTTACTTAGTGTTTTTTCTTCATCCAGTTTTGTTGTTTTGGTTTTACCAAGTGTTTTGTCACTTAAGAATTTTTTAAATCAGTTTTTGAACCAACCGGTTAAGGATATTTCTGATGTAATTGTGTATTTCTAATAATCAACTTTGTAGTATTCTACAATTGAAAGGAGAGCTGTTTTGATATTTGTGGGTGGGCCTCTATACTTTTATACTCCCGGGGTTGCTGGGGGCTCTCAAGTGATCCCTCTGCTTTACAACTTTTATGTGCTGCCTCTCATGAGATGTGTAGCTCTGGAACCCACCCTGTACCCTGTACCTTCCCTCTGCCAGCTGTGTGTGGGCCCCGAGAGTGGGCAGTGGGATTTGGATGAGGGCCCAGGCCAGGAGGGGAGGATGGTGGTGGTCAGGCCTTACCATGGTTCTGCTAGGGGTGGATTAACTGGGAGGTGATGAAGCTTAAGCCCCTTTTTTGTTCCTGTTATAAATACTTTTAAACAAACAAACAAAAAAAAAGAAATTGTAGCTAGTTTTTCCTAAGACGTAATTTTTTTTTTCAGTACGCGAGCCTCTCACTGTTGTGGCCTCTCCCGTTGCGGAGCACAGGCTCCGGACGCGCAGGCTCAGCGACCATGGCTCACGGGCCCAGCCACTCCGCTGCATGTGGGATCCTCCTGGACCGGGGCATGAACCCGCGTCCCCTGCATCGGAAGGCGGACTCTCAACCGCTGTGCCACCAGGGAAGCCCTAAGGTGTAATTTTTAAAATTTAGTTTTATTTTTAGGACATCAGAAGAGATGTAAAAACTCCTAAAAAAGAGTTTTTTTGTTTTTTTTTTGTTTGTTTGTTTTTAAGTAAAACTGATTTCTGACTTACTTTAGATAAAGTGGTTGTTGGAATGCCTGCTTGGGGCACGGTCTCATACCTTACCATATAAACAGAGTCTAAAGACTTCCTCCTGGGATTTTCCTGAGTGGAACTTGATTTTCGCTGTACATAGTCCACTCATTTCCAGAGTGAGATTCCTGATGCTCGAGAAAGCCATCTCTGTTACGTTGAATCTGTGCTTGTGTTTTTCTTCAAGGTCATACCAATCAGGATGAGGGGTATTAGGCCTCCAGGACACCAGCAGCGGTGGTTTCTCATCATCCTCAGAATCCCAATTCCACTCGATTTCTTGGATGTTAGGACCCAAAGAGGAGTTCAGTCGCAGCTGGACAGATCCCCCTAAAATCCTTTTCAATGTGCAGGAAGAGCTGGGGTCTTTGTCTGGGAATCTGGTGAAGGAATAGCTCAGACTGGAGGAAGAAAGAAGCAGAGCAAACATTGTGCTGTATCTACCGTCTGCCTCCACATCACACTAATTTTATATCTATAAAAAGAGAATTATCTCCATTTTTACAGACAAGGAAACAAAGCTGCAGAGGTAACTTGCTTAGGCATTGGTCTTACTTAGAAGCTGGCAGCTTTGATTCAAGCGCATGTCTGTCACCCTCCTAGACTCATGCTCTTTCCTTTTCTTGCAGCTTGCACCCAACATGGCCTTTGGTTTAATTCCAGGAAATAGAAACTGAAACTATTGAAGATGATAAATCATAATACAATTTCCCCATTTGTTTGTATATACCAGGAGAAAATCATTTCAGCTTTCCCTGCTGCCACCATTTTTTCACTCAACCCACTGCATTACAGTTTCTGGTCACCACTCCTCTGAAACTGCTCTTGAATGAGTTACTAATAACTCCCTAAAATTTACAAATCCATATGTCACTGGTCAATCATCAATCCTAGTCTTATGGGACCATCTTGTCACATTTGACATATGACTATTCTCTCTTTCTTGAAACTCTACTTATTTGATACAAATTTTTACTCCTTCGGGCCCTCAGCCCACCTTCATTCAATAAATGCTTAATGAGCTAGGCATCATTGAAGTTGCCAGAGATACAGTGGTGAACAAGCAGACCAGGTCTCTGCTTTCATGGAACTTCCATCCTAGTGAGAGAGACTGCTGAGAAAAGCAGGGGAAAACAAATGACTTCAGATAATTATAAGCGCTGTAAAAAAAAAAGGGATGTGACACAGATTTCATATCTGTGTCCTGGTATCTGAACTCCCTTCTCGTAGTTATGGCATTTTCTATCTTATGAGGCAAGCCCATATCCCGCTATAGAAGGTGAAAATGCCTGATACCTTCCCAGCCACCTTTGCAGCTGAGACAGCACATAACCTGGGCTCCTCCAATCAGATGCACCTACCCAGACTTTCAAACAGAAGCTAGTGTCATGATGAGAGGAGGACAATAGTATATGTGCTATTGAGAGTGGCAGTTACGGCAGCAGCCACCTAATTGCCTAAGGCAATGGAGGCAGCAGTTCTGGGGCAAGTCAAGGGTCCAGAGTCAGTGGTGTTGGGATGTAAGCTGTGGTGTCTGTGTCAGGAGTGACAGACCAACTTCTACTGGACCAGTTCCTGGATGAGTCATCTCAAAGCCTGGTCACCTGGATCCTTCAAAGTTTTGTGGGCCACCTACTCTCCTTTAGTATACATATTTATCTAGTCAGTTGATTTCTGTTGCTTGTAGCCAAGAACATAGGATAATGTGATAGAATACTGGTGGTTTGATGGAAGTGTGAGGTGTGGGTGGTTCATCAAGAAAGTCATCAAAGAGGGTGTGACAACTAAAGTGAGTCCTGAATGATGACAGGACAGAATGAATTATTCCAGGCAGCAGAAAGAGCATGTGCAAAGTTTCCAGTGCAGAAATGACCTTGGCTTCCCTGTGGGATGGAGTGAGAGCTATGGCTGGAACAGAGTAAGTGAAGAAGAGAGCTGAAAACAGATAGCCGAGGCAGGCAAGGATTTGTAGGGTGGGTAGGGGTGTTGGACGGATTCGGAGCACAACAGGAAGCTGCCAGCTGGTGTTTAGCAGAGTAATATGTAATTTACATTTTTATTGATCACTTTAGAATAGATACTGTGTGCAGAATGGTTTATAGGAAGGCAAGAGGAGGAAAAGGGATTCCATCCAGTTCAGAAGCTTTTACAATAGGTTAAGTGAGAGAAGGATGGTGGTAGGGGATGAGGAGAAATGGGAGATTCAGGAAAAATTTGGAGGTAGAATGATAGAGGTTGCTGATGGACTGGATGTCAGAGAGAAGGAAAAGAAGAATCAGAGATGATTTCTAGGTTTTTGGCTTAAGCAACTGGGTAGATGGAGTGACATTTATTGAGCTGTAAATACCAGAAAAGCCTGGGGAGGAGCAGGTTTGGGGTGAAGATAAGCATAACACAAGAATTCAGTTTTAGACATGTTAGCTTTGGCTTCCCAGAATGGATGTTAAATGGGCCATAGGGAAGGGTCTGAGGTCCAGGCGGAGATGTCAAGGCTGGAAATGTGGCCTTCAGCACAGTAATGCTACTTACAACCAAGGGATTAGCTAAAATCACCTAGGGATTAGGTGATTATAGCTAGGGAAGAAAAGAGGGCATAGCACTGACCACCAGAGGATTCAGCTCCATTGAGAGAGGTGGAGAAGGAGCAGTCAGTGGGGAAGACCCGGTGAGTGCAGAGTCAGAAAAGCTAAAAAAGGAAAGTGGTTCAAGAAAGAGGGGTGGGGCTTCCCTGGTGGCGCAGTGGTTGAGAGTCCGCCTGACGATGCAGGGGACGCGAGTTCGTGCCCCGGTCCAGGAAGATCCCACATGCCGCGGAGTGGCTGGGCCCGTGAGCCATGGCCGCTGAGCCTGCGCGTCCGGAGCCTGTGCTCCGCAACGGGAGAGGCCACAGCAGTGAGAGGCCTGCATACCGAAAAAAAAAAAAAAAAAAAAAAAAAAAAAAAAAAAAAAAAGGAGGGTTGGATGACTAGGGCAGCGCTACTGAGAGGTGAGGTGAGACTTCCTTGCATTCTATTCTTTTTCTCCTTAGTACTTCCAAAATTCTTTTGTGTTTCTCATTCCATTAGTACTCACCTTCTTAATATGTATATTTCTTCACTATTATATTAAAAGATTCAAATGATGCCTGTCCTGCTCTTTATTCCACAATGCTCACCGCCACCCCAAGTAGAATGAAAATGCAGAACATTCACTAGCCCACATTCTCTGCTCACTACACAGCCTTATAATATTCTTACACCTCTCCCTGCAACATCCTTCCAACTTGGAGGTTTCACTGACATAGTCAAGTGTTCTATTTCTAGACATTTATTAGATTTTCTCTGAAAATACGACTCTCTCTCTCTCTTTTTTTTTTTTTTTGCGGTATGCGGGCCTCTCCCGTTGCGGAGCACAGGCTCCGGACGCACAGGCTCAGCGGCCATGGCTCACGGGCCCAGCCGCTACGCGGCATGTGGGATCTTCTCGGACCAGGGCACGAATCCGTGTCCCCTGCATCGGCAGGCGGACTCTCAACCACTGCGCCACCAGGGAAGCTCAATACGACTCTATTTCAAGAATCTTTACCTACCACTTAAATCACAAATTCCAGGCAGTTTAATTACAACTGTTGTATGGTTTTCTGCTTACCTCTGCTTATTCTTTATCTTTCCCTACTGTTATGATTAACTGCTTGTTTGATGGACAGCTTTTCTGAGGATTTTCCTTAAATAGGCTCTGTGAGTGATATATTCTCTGAATCCTTACTTAAGTGCTAATGTCTTTTCTTACCATGCTAGTAAGTGGCATTGAGGCTGAATAGCAAGGATTGCTATCCTTTCCTTTAAGTAGCCCGTAGATGTCTTTTCACTGTCATCAAGCTTCCAGTATTGCAGATAAGAAGTCTGATTATTTTTCATTTCAAAGTATTTTCCCTTTGGAAGCTTTCTAAGTTTTTTTTCTTTTGTTGTATTTCAAAAATTGTACCAGCATACTCTTAGGTGCATGTCTTTTTTTTCATTGAGGTGAAATTCTCATACGATTAACACTGTAAAGTATACAATTCAGTGGCATTTTGTGTATTCCCAATGTGCAACTGCTACCTCTCTCTAGGTTTAAAACATTTTCATCATCCCAGAAAAACACCTGGTACCCAGTAAGTTATCATTCTCCCCCTGGTAACCACTAATCTATTTTCTACCTGTTCTGGATATATCACATAAAAGGACTCATACAGTATGTAACCTTTTGTGTCTGGCTTCGTGTACTTAATATAATGTTTTCAAGGGTCACCCAAGCTGTAGTTTGTACCAGTATTTTGTCCCTTTTTATGGCTGAATATTCCATTGTACATATATATCACAATTTGTTTATCCCTGCATTCATTGATGGACACGGGCTGTTTATACCTTTTGGATACTATGAATAATGCTGTTACAAACATCTGTGTACAAGTTTCTGTGTGGACATATGGTTTATTTTCTCTTGGCTATATAACTAGGAGTGGAATTTCTGGGTCATACAGTAATTCTAAGTTTAATTTTTTGAGGAAATGCCTGTTTTCTACAGTTGCTACACCATTCTGCAGTCCCAACAACGCACATGGGGTCCTATTTATCCACATCTTCACTAGCACCTCTTATTTTCCTATTAAAGCCATCCTAGTAGGTGTAAAGTGGTATCTCACTGTGGTTTTGATTTGCATTTCCTAAATGCAAATATTTATTTATCTTCTTCGGAGAAATATCTATTTAAATCTTTTGCCCATCATTAGTGTATAGGAAAGCAAGAGATTTCTGTGCACTAATTTTGCATCCTGCTACTTTACCAAATTCATTGATGAAAAATCTGAAAGAGAAATTAAGGAAACACTCCCATTTACCACTGCAACAAAAAGAATAAAATACCTAGGAATAAACCTACCTAAGGAGACAGAAGACCTGTATGCAGAAAACTATAAGACACTGGTGAAAGAAATTAAAGATGATACAAACAGATGGAGAGATATACCATGTTCTTGGATTGGAAGAGTCAACATTGTGAAAATGACTATACTACCCAAAGCAATCTACAGATTCAATGGAATCCCTGTCAAACTACCAATGGCATTTTTCACAGAACTAGAACAAAAAATTTCACAATTTGTATGGAAATACAAAAGACCCCAAATAGCCAAAGCAATCTTGAGAGGGAAAAATGGAGCTGGAGGAATCAGGCTCCCTGACTTCAGACTATACTACAAAGCTACAGTAATAAAGACATTATGGTACTGGCACAAAAACAGAAATATAGATCAATGGAACAAGGTAGAAAGCCCAGAGATAAACCCACGCACATATGGTCACCTTATCTTTGATAAAGGAGGCAAGAATATACAATGGAGAAGAGACAGCCTCTTCGATAAGTGGTGCTGGGAAAACTGGATAGCTACATATAAAAGAATGAAATTAGAACACTCCCTAACACCATACACAAAAATAAACTCAAAAGGAATTAAAGACCTAAATGTAAGGCCAGACACTATAAAAGTCTTAGAGGAAAACATAGGCAGAACACTCTATGACATAAATCACAGCAAGATCCTTTTTGACCCACCTCCTAGAGAAATGGAAGTAAAAACAAAAGTAAACAAATGGGACCCAATGAAGTTCCAAAGCTTTTGCACAGCAAAGAAAACCATAAACAAGACGAAAAGACTACCCTCAGAATCAGAGAAAATATTTGCAAATGAAGCAACTGATAAAGGATTAATCTCCAAAATTTACAAGCAGCTCATGCAGCTCAATATTAAAAAAACAAACAACCCAATCCAAAAATGGAAAGAAGACCTAAATAGACATTTCTCCAGAGAAGATATACAGATTGCCAACAAACACATGAAAGGATGCTCAACATCATTAATCATTAGAGAAACGCAAATCAAAACTACAATGAGGTATCACCTCACACCAATCAGAATGGCCATCATCAAAAAATCTACAAACAGTAAATGCTGGAGAGGGTGTGAAGAAAAGGGAACCCTCTTGCACTGTTGGTGGGAATGTAAATTGATACAGCCACTATGGAGAACAGTATTGAGGTTCCTTAGAAAACTAAACATAGAACTACCATATGACCCAGCAATCCTACTACAGGACATATACCTGAGAAAATGATAATCAAAAAGAGTCATGTACCACAATGTTCATTGCAGCTCTATTTACAATAGCCAGGACATGAAAGCAACCTAAGTGTCCATCAACAGATGAATGGATAAAGAAGATGTGGCACATATATACAATGGAATATCAGTCAGCCATAAGAAGAAACGAAATTGAGTTATATGTAGTGAAGTGGATGGACCTAGAGTCTGTCATACAGAGTGAAGTAAGTCAGAAAGAGTAAAACAAATACCGTATGCTAACACATACATATGGAAACTGAAAATAAAAATGATTCTGAAGAACCTCGGGGCAGGACAGGAATAAAGATGCAGATGTAGAGAAATGACTTGAGGACATGGGGAGGGGGAAGGGTAAACTGGGACAAAGTGAGAGAGTGGCAATGACATATATACACTACCAAATGTAAAATAGATAGTGGGAAGCAGCCACTTAACACAGGGAGATCAACTCGGTGTTTTGTGTCCACCTAGAGGGGTGGGCTAGGGAGGGTGGGAGGGAAACGCAAGAGGGAAGGATATGGGGATATATGTATACGTAGAGCTGATTCACTTTGTTGTACAGCAGAAACTAACACACCATTGTAAAGCAATTATATTCCAATAAAGATGTTAAAAAAAGGTAAAAAAACCAAACAAAACCTTATGTAAAGCAGTGTCTGCTTACAAGTAAATGAATATCTTAATGTACCCATTGTTTTTTAATGCATTCTGTTTGGAATGGAAAAAAAATCATTTTTAAACAATCTTGGGACTTATCTAAACTTTTTTTTTTCCCAGCTAGACCAGTTAAATAAATGATCCAATGTATTAAAAAAAATCCTTT
Source organism: Stenella coeruleoalba (assembly GCF_951394435.1). NCBI lineage: Eukaryota > Metazoa > Chordata > Mammalia > Artiodactyla > Delphinidae > Stenella > Stenella coeruleoalba. The sequence goes on from NC_137169.1 coordinate 113,307,568, forward strand.
GCCCATTTTTAAAAATTGTATTGTTTGTCTTTTTGCTGTTGAGTTGTAAGAGTTCTTTATATATTCTGGATACCAGATCCTTATCAGACATATGATTTTGCAAACATTTTCTCCTATTCTGTAGAATGTCTTTTCATATTTTTAATAATATATTTTGATGCATGAAAGTATTTAATTTTGATGAAATCCACTTTATCTATTTTTCTTTTGTTGTTCATGCATTTGATGTCAAATCTAAGAATCCTTTGCCAAATCTGAGGTTATGAAGATTTACCCTAATGTTTCTTCTAATAGTTTTATAGTTTTAATGGGTTGTTGACCCATTTTGAGTTCATTTTTGTATATGATATTAGTAGGGGTACAAGTTTATTGTTTTGCATGGGTTATCCAGTTATCCCAGTACCGTTTGTTGAAAAGGCTATTCTTTCCCCTCATTGAATGATCTTGACATCCTCACTGAAGATCAATTGGAAATAGATGTTTGGGTTTATTTAAGGACTCTTTATTTTTTTAATTTTTTTGTAGTACGTGGGCTTCTCACTGTTGTGGCCTCTCCCGTTGTGGAGCACAGGCTCTGGACGCACAGGCTTAGCGGCCATGGCTCACGGGCCCAGCTGCTTCACGGCATGTGGGATCTTCCCAGATTGGGGCACGAACCCGTGTCCCCTGCATCAGCAGACGGACTCTCAACCACTGTGCCACCATGGAAGCCCCTAGGGACTCTTAATTCTATTCCACTGGTCTATAGATCTATCCTTATGTCAGTAGCATACTGTTTTGATTACTGTAGTTTTGTAGCAAGTTTTCAAATTGGGAAACGTGTTCTCCATACGAATTTGAAGACCATCTTTTCCACTTCTGAAAAAAAAACCGGTTATTGGAATTTGGTAGGCATTACATTGAATCTGTAAATTTATTTGGGGAGTATTGCCATCTTAACAATATTGTCTTATATTCCATGAACATGGGATGTCTTTCATCCATTTAGGTATTCTTTAATTTATGTCAGCTCTATTTTGTAGTTTTCAGTGTACAAGTCTTTCACCTTCTCAACTAAATTTATCCCTACCTATTTTTTTTCCAGTCATAAGTGGAACTGTTTTCCTAATGCCCATTTCAGAGTTTTAATTGCTGGTGTATAGAAACAAAACAGATTTTTGTGTGTTGGTTTTTTACCCTACAACTGTGTTGAAGTTATTAGCTCTAGTAGTTTGTGTGTGTGTGGATTCTATAGGATTTTCTATATATAGAACCATGTCAGCTGCAAATAGATATAGTATTACTTCTTCCTTTCCAATTTGAATGCCTTTCATTTCTTTTTCTTGCCCCAGTGCTCTGGCTAGGAATTCCTGTACAATGTTGAATAACACTGGTGAAAGCAAGCATCTTTTTCTTGTTCAAGATCTTCAACTGAAAGCTTTCAGTCTTTCACCATTGAATATGATGTTCACTGTGTGTTTTTCATAAATGCCCTTTGTCATGTTAGGGAAGTTCCCTTCTATTCCTATTTTGCTGAGAGTTTTTGTCATGAAAGAGTGTTAAATTTTATCAAATGCTATTTCTGCATCTATTAAGATGATCATGTATTTTTTTTTCTTCATCCATCAGTATGATGTGTTACACTGGCTGATTTTCTTATGTTAAACCACCATTGCATTCCTGGGATTAATCCCACTTGTAATGGTGTATGTAATCCTTTTAATGTGCTTTTGGATTCTATTTGCTAGTAGTTTGTTGTGGATTTTACATGTATATCCATCTTCATTGGTCTATATTTTTTGTGGTATCTTTGTCTGGCTTTGGTATCAGGGTACTGCTGGCTTCATAGAATGTGTTGAATGTAATACAACATATAGAATGTAATGTACAACAGGGTAACTATAGTTAACACTATTTTATGGTATATTTAAAAGTTGTTAAGAGAGTAGATCCTAACAGTTCTCATCAAAAGGAAAAAAACATTTTTTGTATCTATATGAGATGGTAGATGTTACCTAAACTTATTGTGATAATCATTTCACAATATACGTAAGTCAAGTCTCTATGTTGTACACCTTAAACTTATACAGTGCTGTATGTCAATTATATCTCAATAAAACTGAAAAAAAAAAAAAAAAGAATGCATTGGGAATTTCCTGGCAGTCCAGTGGGACTCCGGGCTTTCACTGCCAAGGGCCTGGATTCAAACCCTGGTTGGGGAACTAAGAACCCACAAGCCATGTGGCATGGCCAAAAACAAAACCAAAAAGAATGTATTGAGAAGTGTTCCCCCCTCTTTTATCTTTTGAAAGAGTTTAAGTCGGATTGGTTTAATTTTTCTTTAAATGTTTAGTAAAATTCAGCAGTGAAGCCATCCAGTTCTGATCTTGTCGTTTTGGGGAAGTTTTTGATTACTAATTCAATTCCTGTTATATGTCTGTTGAGATTTTCTATTTCTTCTTTAGACAATTTTGATAATTTATGTATTTCTAGGAGTTTGTCCTTTTCACATAGATTATTTAATTGGTTAGCATAAATTCTTCATAAGATTCTCTTATAATCTTTGTAATTTTTAAAAGGTCGTAATACCTCAGCTTTAATATTTGACCTTAGTTAACTGCAATCTTCTCACTTTTTTTCTCAGATTAGGTAGAGGTTTGTCAATTTTGCTGAACTTTTCAAAAAACTAACTTGAGGTTTCACTGATTTCACTGATTCTATTATTTTTCCACTTTCTATTTCATTTATTTCTGCACTAAGCTTTATTATTTCCTTCCTTCTTCTGGTTTTGGGTTTAGTTTGCTCTTCTTTTTATAGTTCCTTAAGGTATAAATTTAGGTTGTTGATTTGAGATCTTTTTTATTTGTTAATGTAGGCATTTATAACCATAAAGTAATCTCTGAGCAGTACTTTTAATACATTTATACATTTTTGTATGTTTTGTTTCAATTTAATTCATCACAAAATATTTTCTAATTTCTTTTGTGATTTCTTCTTTGGTCCATTGATTGTGTAAGAGTATGTTGTTTAATATCCATGTAATTACAGAATTTCCAGCTTTCTTTTGGTTACTGATTTCTACCTTCATTCCATTGTGGTCCAAGAAGATAGTTTCTATAATTCTGAAGTTTTATAATTTATGGAGAGTTGTTTTATGGCCTAACATGGTTTATCTTAGAGAATGTTCATGTGTAATTGAGAAAAATGTGCATTCTTCTGTTGCTGGGTAGAGTGTTCTGTACATGTATTTTAGATCTAGTTGGTTTATAGTATTGCCCAAGTTCTCTACGACTTACTGATTTTCTGTTTAGATGTTTTATTTGTTATTGAAAATAATGCATTGGAGTCTTCAATTATTATTGTAGGACTGTCTATTTTCCCCTTCAATTCTGTCAATATTTGTTTCAAAATTGCAGACTCTGTTGTTTGACATGTGTATTGCATACTTATTATATCTTCTTGATGAATTGACCCTTTATCAGTATAAAATGTCCCACTTTGTCTCATACCATTTTTCTTAACTTAAAATCTATTTTTCTGATATTAGAATAGTCACCCCAGCTCTCTTTTCTTTTTTTTATAGATATGGTTCCTGTCTTTATGGAATTTATTAATTAATTAATTTATTTTTGCTGCATTGCGTCTTCGTTTCTGTGCAAGGGCTTTCTCTATTTGTGGCAAGCGGGGGCCACTCTTCATCGCCGTGCGTGGGCCTCTCACTATAGCGGCCTCTCTTGTTGCGGAGCACAGGCTCCAGACACGCAAGCTCAGTAGTTGTGGCTCACGGGCCTAGTTGCTCCACGGCATGTGGGATCTTCCCAGACCAGGGCTCAAACCCATGTCCCCTGCATTAGCAGGCAGATTCTCAACCACTGCGCCACCAGGGAAGCCCTGCGCCACCAGGGAAACCCCCAGCTCTCTTTTCAGTATGACTTATGCGGATCTTTTTCTACTCTTTCCCTTTCAACATATTTGTGTCTTTAGGTCTATAGTGAGTCAGGGCAGTTTATTTTTTTTAACTTTATTAAGCTTTTGAATAGCCAGTAAAGTCACAAGGCTCAAAATTTAAAAGGTATAGAATGATAAACTGTGAAAAGACTCTCATGCTTTTTTCCTTTTCCCTGTACCTTTTCAGAGATATTCTACCCATATGCATCCATATGCATAGAAAACACATACATAATTCCCCTTCTTTTTTACGCAAATGATAACGTACTACGTAATCTTCTCTGAACAGTGCTTGTTTTCTTCCTTGATGATGTAGGTTAGTAATTATTTCATAACAGCACATAAAGAACTGACTTAACCTTTTGCATAGTCACATAGAATTCTCCTGAATCATTATTGATCCTCTTTTTTTTTTTCCTAACTGATGAGCATTTAAGTACTTTCCTCTTTTTTTGGCTTTTAATATATGAGTTATACTATTTTTCCTAATTTGTGACATTTTTTCTAATCATGGGTAGTCATTTCTGCCATGAGGAAATGTTAATTTTCATAAGGTTAAATCTATCAACATTTTCTGCTTACAGAGGTTTTTGATTTTGCCCTTGTCTTTGTCATACTTAAAACTTTCTTACTCTTGGTTATTAAATACGTCATCCCATGATTTTTTTCATTTTTTATTTAAATCTTTTATGTGATGTATTTTTTATTGTGGTAAAAATATACATAACATAAAATTTACTATTTTAACCATTTTAAGTGTACAGTTCAGTGACTTAAGTATATTCACAATATCACATCTATTTCCAGAGGAAATTTCCAGATGCATTTAAATCTTTGGTCCCTGTGGAATTTATTTTGATATGAGGTATGTGGTATGAATACAACCTTTTCTTTCTCTGATGGCTAGCCAGTTGTCTCAAAATAATTTATTGTGTCTTTTCTGGACTTATCATGTCTATTCATGTGCTGATATTCTGCTGTTTTATGATGAGTTTTAATGTCTGGTAGACCTATTCCCTCGATTATGCTTATTTTTTAGAATGTTTCTGAATGTTCTTGCCTCATAATTTTCCATATAAACAATCTGGATTAAAAAAAAACTTTGTTGGTAATTTTTTCACTAGGATCACATTTAATTTATAAATTAATTTCAGGATAACTGATTTTTTTACAATTTAATTTTCCTATTGGATAATATGCTACATTTTTCTATTTGTTCAGGAATTATTTTGTGTTCTTCAATAGCATTTTATATTTTTGTCACATATCTTTGACACATTTCTTGTTATGTTTACACATAGACGTTTTATTTTTCTGATGTCATGTCTTTCTGGTTATTAGTACTATGTAACATGTTCATTTATTTCTTTGTATTAATTTTGTTTACAACTCTTTTCCTGAGTTCTCCTATTATTTGTAATAATTTTTCTCTGGATTCTTTTGGATTTTTCAAGTAAAAAAATAAATCATCTCTAAGTAATGATAATAGAACCCTCCTCTTTGAAATTTTATACCTCATTTCTTTCTCTGGTCTGTTGAAATAAATTTCTAGGCCCAAGACTGAGTCACTCCTGTCTGGATTGCCATGTCAGCAAACCCAAACTTAGATGACTTTTGTGTTCTTGTAAATGTTCCACTTGACCAGAAACTGCAATATCCAGTCAGCCAATCTCCAAACACTAGGCCAATTCTGGGCTCTGTACCTATTTTCTTATTCCTTATTCGTTTTCTATTTTCCTGTTCCTTATTCCTTATTCTATATCCTATAAAAGCTTCCTGCCATCCACCCCATTTTACAGTCCTCTGGACCCTTGAAAATGGAGGATGCCCACTTCATGAAGTGTTAAATAAAGTTGGTTTGTGTCACCTAAGTTTCCTTTGTTAATCATATTTAACACAGGTGTAACTGTATTAACCAGTATGTCTAACACTGTTAAATTGTAGTGGTGAAGGTAAAATCATCTGTACTATAAACATTGGTTATAAGTAATCTATGAAACTACCTGTGCCAGTTTCTTTTTAAAGAATAGGTCTTAGACAATTTAACCTATTTTTAAAATCAGGTAATGTGTTATTATTATTTATTATATATATATATATATATATATATATATATATATATATTTGGTCTTTGTCCACTACTCCTGGGACAGAGTTCCTAAAGCCTTTGCAATTTCCTACATAAGCTCTCCAGGGGCATTACAATATTTAATATTTTTCCCAGGTCCTGAAATAGCTCCAGAGCAATAAATGTGAAATGGGTATCTTTTGTTATTCATAACAAGCCCCTTTGTACCACAGATGAAATTTATGTTCATAAGATGACTTTGGAAAGCTCCTTAGGATGGGAGCTGGTTGTCAGGGGAAACAACCCTGTTAGCAGGTTGGAACTTTCAGTCCCACACTCTGTCATCCTGACAGTGGAGAAGGGCTAGCAACTGAGTTTAATCACCAGTGGCCAATGATTTAATCAATTCTGCCTGTGTAATGAAGTCTCCATAAAAACCCAAAAGGACGGGGTTAGGAGAGCTTCTGGGTTGGTGGACACAAGTAGGTGCTCGGAGGGTAGCACACCTGGAGAAGGCATGCAAACTCTGCCCCCCTTCCTACATACCTGGCCCTATGCATCTTGCCCATCTGGCTGTTCATGAGTTACATTTTTAAAATAAAAAACCAGTGATCTACTATAAACTGATCTCCCGTTGTTCTGTGAACTGCTCTAGCAAATTAACCAAACCTGACAAGAAGGTCACGGGAACCTCTGATTTATAGCCGGTCTGTCCGAAGCACAGCTAACAACCTGGACTTTTAACTAGTGTCTGAAGTTGGGGGAGAATAAGGGACTGAACCCTTAACCTGTGGGATCTGACATAAGCTGCAGGTAGACAGTGTTATAATTGAGTTAAATTGTAGGACACCCAGCTGGTATCTGGAAAATGACCAAATTGCTTGGCGTGGGGAAAAGAACTCATACATCTGGTGTCAGAAGTAGTGTGGTAGTAGTGGGAGAGTAGGGGAGAAACACCAGAGTCTGTTTCCATAGCAGGTAATTTATCTGTTTAGATTTTCTTTCTCTCTTGGACTCAGTATTGGTAAATTACATTTTTCTAGAAAATGATCCATTGCATCTCAGTTTTCAATATATTTCTATAAAGTTAAGCAAAATAGTTTTTTGTTTAACTTCCTTTGTAGGTGTGGTTATTTCCTGCTTTTAATCTCTTCTTTTGGGTATTTAGATTTTCAAGGGACGGTTTTGAAAGATTGGAGACACTAGATCATGCTTGTGTGCTGGTGGCAGTGATTCAAGTATTTTACTCTCTTTCAGACAAAACACTCTAGAGTAGGAGACAGTTTGTGATCACAAAGCAATGTTTGGTTTTTTGAACAGGGAATTAAATTATTAAAGAGAAAGCAACTGGTCAGAGTTCCGGAAAAGGTAGGAATGAGGGAATTTCCAAAGACGAACAATTTAATGAAGAGAGCTGCAAGAGCTCCACACAGCTGTGACTTAGATCTGTGTGTGGTTGCAAGCTTCCTGATTCCTGGGTTTTGGGTTTTGTTCTTTTTTTTCTTGTTTGTTCTCTCTCTCTTTCATTTTTAAAGAAATTTATTAAGCTATTTCTCTTGGACTACAGAAAAGATTCTTTACTATGAACAGGGAGATAAAGTTTCAATTTACAAGAAAACTGAGAAAAATCGCTAGAGAGAAACCGGTGCCACAATTTTTACAAGATCCCAGTTCCTGATTTCCAATTCTCTTCCTAGTGCACTTCTGGAACCCATTAGAACATACAGAAAACGGACCAAATCCAAAAATGACTGAAAGGCTGGGTAAGCGCAGTGTAAATAAGGTCATTTCCATTTCTCCTATACCAACACATCCTGTGTGCCCTGCCTTGAGGGCACATGCAAATATACGTCCATAAAATTTTTCCCTTGCAAATTTTTAAGGAACTGAAATTAAACATGATGATATGATACCATCTCCTTTAAATGTTTTAAAATGATTATTTTAAATAAAGGACAAAGCTCACCAGTTCAATCAACTTCAATTCTTAATAGAAATGAGTTAATCATAAACCCAGCACTGCCTGAATCTGCTTTAATCCAAGATGCACCTAGAGGAAAGAGTTCTTGTTTTGTCACTGTTTAAGGAATGAAAAGGACATTGTGGCTACAGCCACTGGCACCCATCCAGCTCCCTGCTCTCCCCTGTCATGTGGGACTCCATGCAGCCTGGTTATGACTGCTCTCGATCTGCTTATAATTCGGCATGGCTGACGCCTGCTTGGGCAAGGCAGGAATAGCTACATCTTCTATGGGGGACTTCCGGCCCTCAGTGGTTGTTAGGCAACTACAAGTGCACAAACAGAGAGCAGATGGGCAGATAGCTTCCTGTGTACCCCTTGCCACCCTGTCACCTGCACAGCTCTCTGAATGTTGACAAGTGCTGTAATGGCAGAAGAGTAGAAGTGCTCTGGGAGCACAGAGGAGCCAGCCTAGATGTAACTACATCTCAAGAAAACCCCCAGCAGATCTCCCTGAATTGCTCCCAGTAGACTCTATGATCCTAACCAGGAAATGATAGCACTGTTGAGTAGGAAAAGGAAAAGGAATTCAGATGGGGGAAGGCACTATGGGAGCAGCTGTTTCCTTACGGAGAAATGTAAATGGGATAATTTTCTTAGAGGCTGGGGTACGAAGGGAGGGTCTGAAGTAGCGAGAGAAGAGTGATTTCTTTTAAATAGCAGAGTTTCCCCTATCCCTTAATTAAGAGGTCAGAGTTCTGTGTGTGGGAGTGGTGGGGGGAGGGTTAGGACAGTGAGGGTAGTGCAGCCTGTGTCCACCTCTCTGCAGTCTGAGGCACAAAAAGGTCCTGGAGCTGTTAGATGCCTGGTGATGCTTCTTAGTTCTGAGACCTCGGGCAAGTTAATTAGCCCCTGTGAGCCTTAGTTTCCTCAATTGCAAAACGAAGGTAGTGTCATTTACTTAATGGGGCTCATGTATAAAGCCAGATTCCCGACGTATGTCACAGTGCCTGGTGTTTAGCAGGGGGTCTTCCATTGTGTTGACCCTTCCTGCCTCATTAGGCAATCCCACAGGAAGCATGTAGTGTGTGAGGCTGAAATGAGATAATGTATGTAATATTCCTAGTATGGTAGGAATCCTATGATAGGTGCTCAACACATATTTATTCTTGTCTTTCCTTCTAACCAAGTCCTTTTCATCCTCTCACTGACCCACACAGCTCTGCCTACCTATAGCGGTCATCGTCACCACCTTCGTGTTGTAACTTGCCCATGTTGTAATTTACCCTCTTGTTTGGTTCCAATTTCCTCATTATTATAAGTAAACCAAAAGGAATGTCTTTGTGCATAAGATTCTTCTGCATGAAGGTGTTTTTCTTTGGGGTAAATCCCAGAAGTGAAATTACCAAGGAAAAAGTATGAACATTTTAAATGTTTCTGACACATAAGATGGACTACAGAGAAGCTTTATACTTATTTAAAAAGCTGACCATAATATATAAGAGTGCCTGTCACACTGTTCCATTGTCATCAGAGTAGTCTCATTAAAGAAAAACACCTGTGCTAATTTGATAGGCAAAATATGATACCCAGTCTTCTTAATTTGCATTTGTTTGATTACCTGTGAAGACCATTATCTTTCATGTTTATTTATCTTATCTATTTTTTCTTTATGCTTCATCTATTCATACTCTCTGCTCACTCATCAACAATGGTGGTAGTATTTCTCTTATTGATTGGTAAGGGGAAACTGACTTTTTTTGCGGTATGCGGGCCTCTCACTGTTGTGGCCTCTCCCGTTGCGGAGCACAGGCTCCAGACGCGCAGGCTCAGCGGCCATGGCTCACGGGCCCAGCCGCTCCGCGGCATGTAGGATCTTCCCGGACCGGGGCACGAACCCGTGTCCCCTGCATGGGCAGGCGGACTCTCAACCACTGTGCCACCAGGGAGGCCCGAAACTGACTTCTTTTAAAGGTTCTCACAATATTCACCACGTGTAGGAGGTGGAGGTGGATGGGGAGTTTAGGAGAGTGTGCAATCTCTGTGTTGCTGCAATCCCCTTGATTCCCAGAGGAAAACCCTTTCTCTTTTATAAACTGTTGGATCATGATAAAACTGTCAACTATAAAACAAGGAAACAATAGTTTTTTGTGTCTTTTACAGTGTCTATTTGCAAATCTTTCATCAAGATAGAGAAGCACCACATGAGGTACATAAGTACTCTGCGTCCCTAGGTCAGACATTGCTCTGACATAGGGATGCATGTGCTCTGTTTCATTTAATCTCCCAAATGACACCTCAAGTTAAGTGTTATTCTATCCATTTTACACGTGAGGAAGTTGAAGCTCAGAAAGGTAAAGACACTTGTCCCAGGGTATATACGTTTGTCCAAGATTTTATGACCAATATGAGGCAGGACCAGAATTTGTGACCCAGTGGGTCTGACTGCAGAGCTCAGCCCTTCTTTGCAAAGGCAGGGGGGCAGCTCACAAGTCACACACAAGGCAGCACCTGCAGCATTACCCCCGCCCCCCATGAGGAGCTGGAAACAACCGTAACCACAGATAAAGGTCACCGGCAGATGAGAGGCCGGGGTCCCACTTCCCCTGCCTCCCCACCTCTGCGAATGGTGCCACAGCTCAGTTGTCCCTGAATGATGGGGCCATGGCAAGCTGTGCCGACCCCTCACCCCACATGCCCTCCCCAGCCTGGGAGGAGAGGAAGGAAGCAGGCTGGGGGATGGGTAGGGGCTGGAGAGAAGGGCCTCAGATCGTGGAGGTTTTTCTGCCAAACAGGAAGCTGGAAAGTGAGACACCGCTCTAACCATTTCAGCAGCGGCAGCCCAGTAAATCTGGGCAAATATCTGCCTTCTGAGGTAAAGGTTTGACGGTGATTCTCCTGTGCTGAGGAACTCGCAGTCACCTCAGAAAGGCCCTAGTCCCTTTTTCCTCCCCCCTCAACTCTCAAAGAAGCTTGAGGAACAGGATGTTGATAGCATGCAAGCCCCAGCTGCCCACCTGTCTCCCCAGCCTCCTACCACAGCTGTATCGTTCCAGGAGCAGCCCCACCTGTCCTGTTACTCACCGAGAACGAGGCTGATTTGGAGCATCGGGGTCTGGCTGGGGAACCAGCGTCCGCAGAAGCAGTCCGTGACTGCCTGGTGACTGCGTTAGACCTGGGCTCATCCTCTGCCCCGCTCCCCGCCCCTCCCAGCACCCACTGTCCTCTCAAATCCTCTCAGCACAGCTAGAGTCTCTCCTTGCCTGATGAGTCAAAGGACAAAGTTTTAAAAACAAGAGGTTTTCTTTCTGATGAGAATAATCCATGTTAACTCTATAAAACTGGGAAAACAGAAAATTGTACAGAAGGATAAAAAATCACTTATCACACCTCATAAATCTAGCCATCATAAACATTCTATTTTTCCAGGTTATTGAGATATTATTGACACATAACATATGGAAGTTTAAAGTGCATGACATGATGATTTGATACATGTATGTATTGCAAAATGATTACCACAAAGAGGATAGTTAACAACTCCCTCCCCTCACATAGTGACTCTGTGTGTGTGTGTTGGTAGCATTTAGGATCTATTCTCTTGACAAGTTTCAAGTATATAATACAGTATTGTTAATTATAGTCACCCTGCTGTGTAACAGATCCCCAGAATTTATTCATCCTATCACCCAAAGTTTGTACTTTTTGACCAACGTCTCCCCAACTCCCAGCCCTGGAAATGACCATTCTACTCTCTATTTCTATGAGTTCAGCTTTTTCAGATGCTATGTTTAAGTGAGATGACGCAGTACTTGCCTTTCTCTGTCTGACTTATTTCCCCTAATGTGTGGCCCTCACGTTCCATCCATGTTGTCACAAAAGGTCTGGACGCGCAGGCTCAGCGGCCATGGCTCATGGGCCCAGCCGCTCCACGGCATGTGGGATCCTTCCGGACCGGGGCACGAACCCGTGTCTCCTGTGTCGGCAGGCGGACTCTCAACCACTGCGCCATGAGGGAAGCCCCAATCATAAGCACTTTTGTATAGTTCCTCTGGGTATGTTTTTCTGTGCATTTTAAAATAAAATGAAAAAAAGGTTAACTTTTTAGATAAAGTAGTGGTCTTCAAAGTGTGCTACATGAGATGATCCACTGAAGTATAAGAAGAATGTCTATATATTTTTTTAAGATAAGAAAAAATGTCCCACGTATAACGTGTAATAAAATTTCCCTGGCACCCCGTCTTGGTCTGTTTGTCAGTTCCGTGTGAATGAATCACCCCAAGAGAAAGTGTGAAGTCCCAAGGCCAAGGTTGAGAGTGGCACTCTCATTTGTTGGGTCAGTTTCAGATGATCGCTCTCTAGGCGGCATAGGCATCACTGAATTAACCAGCACAGAGTGGTCAAGTTGTTTAAAAAGTTCTCCGGAGAGAACACATGTAAGGCAAAGAACAAGAAAAAGACAGAACTGACCCTCTCCTACACCTGATTAAGTTCTTTGTCAGCACATTTATGAGGCAAAACTGATGACCCAATTAAACCGGACAAGAGACTCACCCGAAATTCAAAGTTGTTCAGGTCACCATGATTGGATCTCTCTTACTAGCTGCCCAGTGTATTTCTAACAGACACAAATGTTTGTTGTCACATTGCTTTAAACTAGAAGAATAATGTAAGTAGTCTAAATGTCCCTGGCTTTAATTTTTGAGTTAAAAATTCAAACTCACAAAAAAATCAAGAATACCCTATGAAATATGGATTTGCCTCCACTACTGTTAATGATAAACCTTACTCTAAATGCATACTGAGCCTTGAGGTATCAGCTAATGTTGTCTGAACCATCATGAGCAGCCAGTATTAAGATACTGTTTACTTCATGGATATGGATATCTCATATTTTTATAGATTTTAATTTTTGGTGTCTGATTTTAAAAATGCAATTCACAATTAATAAATATACAGGGCTTCCCTGGTGGTGCAGTGGTTGAGAGTCCGCCTGCCAATGCAGGGGACACGGGTTCGTGCCCCGGTCCGGGAAGATCCCACATGCGGTGGAGCGGCTGGGCCCGTGAGCCATGGCCTCTGAGCCTGCGCGTCCGGAGCCTGTGCTCTGCAACGGTGAGAGGCCCACATACTGGAAAAAAAAAAAAAAAATATATATATATATATATATATACACACACATATGGTGGGATTGCCTGTTTACAAGCTTTTAACTTATTTTTCACAAACCTACCATAAAGTTTGTAGACCACAATATAGACTCTATTTCTTTTTTCTTTTTTTTTGGCCACACCGTGTGGCATGCAGAACTTCCCTGCCCAGGGATTGAACTGTGCTCCCTGCGTGGAAGCGCAGAGTCCTAACCACTGGACCACCAGGGAAGTCCCTAGACTCTATTTCTTTACCTTCTCTACTTTCTAATGATTTTGATGATAAACATCCTGTTTTCAATTTTGCTAGTGGTTTTCTATAAATGGATAAAAATGAGTTTGAACCTAGTTTTCCTCTTATCATCAATGATATGCATAGAATGTTATTTCCTTTCCCATGTTCAATGAAAATTGAGTATGTTTCCTCTCTTTCTCCCAATTCTTAGTTTTTCTGATATAATTTGGGGTTTTATATACAGTTTATATAGCTATTGAATCTTGTTTACTTTATGTCTTCTTTTCCACAAATTTAAAAATATTTGCACTACAAGTTTCGTTCTCTAGCAGCTTGAAGTGCAGCCAAGCTCAAGTTGCTTTAAGAATAAAAGAGGTTCAGTGTCAGTATTCTCATATACTGAGACTGGAATTCGATCTAGAAAACCAGGAAAGTGGAAGCGAGGGGCATTTCTACTGCTTACATTATTCCCTCTGTTTTAAAACAGTGTTACAGCAAACTTATGTGGCTGCTAGTGAGAGAGATCTAATCATGGTGAATAGTAATGGTAAATAATGGTAAATAAATTGTGGGCTTGCTTTTCTCCTGTGTTCAGGAAAAATCTGTAGGAAGCAGTGCAGAGCAGCAATGGTAATTCTATGAAGCATCAAATTCCCAGGCTTCTTATAGTTTTCTGTTCCTTGGTGTGTGGCTTCCATCCTTAAGGTCACAGAATGTCTGCTCAACTCTAACCATTATGTCCAAGTTCCAGACACTAGAAAGAAGAAAAGAGGAGAAATCTGAGAAGGTTTTTCCTCAAGTCCCATCCAATTACTTCTGCTTACATTTCATTGCCTTTCTCTGTCTTACAAAGGAGTCTCTGAAGTGTCAATTTTTAGTTAGCACATCACTACCACCGAGTATATAGTTAGAAAGGATAGCGAATAGGTAGGCAGCTAGCTGTTTCATCCGTAACACCCTTAAACATGATGCTTTGAGCACTTATATGGCTTTGCTCCTGTTAAGATTTTTCCCTAGAAGTAGAATTTCGAGATCAAAGTGCACTATGCACTTACAGTACTCATATACTGTCAAATTTCTTCCCCAAAAGGCTGTGCTTGTTTACATTCCCACAAACAGTGTGTGAGAGTTCCCATTTTCCCATAGCCTTGCCAATACTGGCTATTATTATCTTGATTGTCAGTTTGATATATGAAAAATAGTATCTTGTTTCACTTTTTATTTCCCTGATAACTGGTGAATTTGAGCATCTTTTTACAAGTTAACTTATTGGCTTTTACAAATAGGGGTTTGTCCACAGAAAATACTCTTCCATCCATGCCATCTTTCACCCCCTCCTCTTAACTACCCAATACAAGACTAGGCTTCTAAAGAGTGTTCAGAACTAGGGATGTGTAGAAAGTTAATTGAGCCAGTACAGATAAGTTCTGCCACATGGCATCTGAAGGAGAAATTGAGTTTTCTTTCTGGACACAGTAAAATTCTAAGGAGGAAGAAAAGGTCAAGGGAGATGCTTGCTAATCAGAGTCATGAGGTCTGGGTGAGGAGAGAGACAGAGAAGTGGTTGTTTGGGATGTTCTGGGAAGCTGTTGATTCAATTCCCATACTTGGCTCATAATGAGAGTCTCTGTCTGGGGTTACTCCCGTGGCGGGAGGAGTGGCAATGTCTGAGAGGAGGAAGAACATCAGCTCAGTCCCTACCAAAGGCTTGGTTGACTCATGGTGTTACAGACTCATCCAGCCTGAATAGGGAGACACTTTTGATCTCCTTTTGATCTTCTACCCAACATAGAAACCCCACATGCACCACTGATTAATGACACCCTTGTCACTGAATAACCCAATGATACAAAGTTCATCTGGTCCAGCATCTCTTGGAATGAACATTTACATAACTCAGATGTCAACTTGATTAAACATGGCCTGAAATTCACTTTTATACCCTTGAACTATCAAAAGCCCTCCTTGGTCTTCAGTAATATTTGACCTCTACATCCTCATAGCCCCCTCCCAGGGCCTTCTCCATTACTAAATCCCTCCTGAGGTTTCAGATCTGCCCTGTTTGCATTCCGCTGAAACTATCCACTTGAGCTAGTCATCTTATTGGCCTAATAACTTCACTGAACATCTGGAGGTTGTCAACAAGGAGCTACACTCTTGTTGGCACTCCCCTCACTGTCTGTCTCCTTTCAAAGTCAGATTCTCCTGACAAGTGGTTCTTCCCTCGGAGGGGGTTCCAGCCTCTTCACTCCAATTGCTTGTCTCAAGTCTTCCTCATGCTGCCTTCCTCAACCCCTGGAATTGTGGTGAATAAAATTTTCTCCATCTCATTACAGTTTTTCAGAAAAAATATTCATAGCTCCTTGCAAATTTTCTCCTACAAGGTGGGAAGGAGAAAACAAATCACAACAGTTACTTGTGGGACTGAGCTCTTCCATCCTGTGTAATATCACACTCCTTACTTTTTATAATGGTTGTGGAAGAACTCTTCTGTGGGTGCTTTTAACGATTTGGAACTTTATGGTCTTTTATGGATCTGGCCCTTTCCTTGGGTGCATGAGATCATCCAATCTGGCTTTCTCTATCCAACCCAGGCACGGGTCCCACTGCATCATTAGGATGTTTTAGGGGGTTCATACTGGCAAATATGCAACTGTTGTTTGATCAAGTCTGACAACATTCAGGTTTAGAGATGATCTGCCACATATCCTGCCTGTTCAGAGTCAGGGACCAGCCTGGTATCTACTCACTGGAAGAGAGCGTCCTTTGGTGGATGTCCTCCTTCTTACAAGAGGAGCAGAATACTTTATCTACCAAGATGTTTCAGCTGTAGATCTAAAACTACACATCACTCTGATTCCTTTCATTTCTTGATCTTAATTTCTGGACTCCCAGGGTAGGGTTTGCTTCTGGTGCAGTCTGCAACAAAATACCACTTCCTGCCTTAGCTGAAACAAGTGGGCAGGATTTTCTGCTTCCCAGGATCCAGGCAGTGCTTCCATTTACCTGATCTGCACCACATACACTAGGGCTGCTAGGTACTAAGGGCAGGTGGTCATACGTATGATAGTTCCTTGCCACCATAGCACACACATGAAAATTAATTAGTGGACACTATATATGACAATGCTTCTTACACATTTGGTCTGAGGTCTCTTGTGTGGCTAGAGGTGGGAGCCTCTTTATTCCCCTACCCAGAAGGTTGCTTTGTAGAAATCTAACTTTAGGGACTCAAGATACTTTCCACTGGTCTCTGGATCCCCTAAAGCTGAACCGATGTCTCCCATCCAACCCAGTCTTTTGGTATATTTGACAATATTGCCACTATCTCTTCTCCCTCCTCAAATGGCTTCTCCCAGAACAATAATTTGGAGGCCCATCTGGTGAAGTCCAGGCCTCGTGTGTAAGATTTCATTATAGGTTCTCTGGCAATGCCGTGGCCTAGCAATCAACGCCCTCCTCACTTGTATTGTCTCACTGAATAAATCTCTCTAACCTCAACACATGTGTAGAGGCCCTCTTCTTCCTTTTGAGGGATGTGTGGTCAGAAACTTAACATGCAAGTCTCTCTGACTGTCAGCATTACCAAACACCTGGTGAAAATCCTGTCAGGTATTGATTTCACAGAGAAAGAGACCTTGGCAGCTTTAAACCCAGATATGGTATATAATACTAGATATTGCAAACTTTCTCTAATCTCTGTCAGTTCTCTGCCTCCAAAGCCACACTGTGGCATGCCTTCAGTCAGACACTGCACTTCTTGCTAATGTTTCTTATTTCTGGTAACAGCCTACCTGATGGCTGTTCCCTTAGCTGCAAGAGTCAGTCTTCAGGAAACTCTGTTCCATCAACTGAAACAGGTAGGAAGCCCATGTTAGCCCAGTGTTGGCCACAAACCTCCTTTCCCTTCCAGGAAAGTTTCTAGTTTCTTAAGGAACTGTGGTTCCATTGGGTTAACATTAACTTCCAGCTTCCAGCTTCCAGAGTAATTTGTTAGAATTTACTCATTCATTTATGCTCACAGGACAATATTTCAAGGTGGGAGAATCAAACATATCTTATTTAACATTAACCATATGTAGACATATGCTGTGTGCATGTTCACTTGTCCTCTTGTCCCAGGTTCCACAAATGCTAGAGATGGTCTTGGCAGCAGGAAGAGGTGCGCTGGGATTGTAAGGGAACTGCTGATGTAATGTAATTTTGTCTTCAGGTTCTGCTTGAGCCTACTCTTGTATATAACTTCCACTTGATAATGAAATGCTAGTGGACATGCCTGATTGTATGATTACATGGATTGAAAATCCATCCATCCAGTTAGGGATGGTCAGCTCAGGTTGCACGGTCATTTGTGGTGTCCCATGGTCCGGTATTAAGACTATGAGAGTCTTAATATCAAGTCTAAAGCTGTATGAGAGGAGAGTTACTTTCCAAAGAAGATGTGGTTCTGCTTAATATCAGAGGACCCTCCCTTAGCTTTCTGCTGTCATGGTCTTCCACAGGCCCCAAAGAATAATTAGATGGCTCAAGATCACTCCATACAGTGGTCAATGGAAGAGCTGCTTACATTGTAGCTTGTACCAGCTAGAGAATCCTCTCTTTCTCTGGGCCCATTCAAAGGTGGTTGCCTTATGGATTACTTGGTAAATGTACTAACATAGTACACCCAGTTGTAATGCATTTGCCTCCAAATACAAAAAGGCCTAGAAAGCATGGTGTCTCTTTCCTCATGACAGGGCCTTAAGGTAAAACAAATTTGCTTTTAACTTTGAGGGGATATGCTGATATTCATAAAATTAACCACACGCCATGCAAATACTAATCCAGAGAAAGCTATAATGGCTTTCCAAGCAATTATATCAGAGAAAGTAGACTTCAGAGCAAAGCAAATTATCAGGGATGTTACGTAATGATGGAGGGTCAAGTCACCAAGAAGAGATAAGAATCTTAAATATATATGCACCTAACAACAGAGCACCAAAATAAATGAAGCAGAAACTGACAGAACTGAAAGGAGAAATAGACAAATCCACTATTACAATAAGAGACTGTTAAATTCCTCTCCCAGTAGTGGAACTGGTAGCTAGAAAATCAGCAAGAATATAGAGGAAATGAACATGATCTTGAAAAAACTTGACCTAGTTGATACTTATAGAGCATTCAACCCCAAAATTTACAAAATTTATTTATTTAATTAATTTATTTTTGGCTGCGTTGGGTCTTCGTTGCCGTGCATGGGCTTTGTCTAGTTGAGGGGAGCAGGGGCTACTCTTCGTTGCGGCGTGCAGGCTTCTCATTGCAGTGGCTTCTCTTGTTGTGGAGCACGGGTTCTAGGCACACGGGCTTCAGTAGATGTGGTGCGTGGACTCAGTAGTTGTGGCACTCGGGCTCTAGATTGCAGGCTCAGTAGTTGTGGCGCAATGGGCTTAGTTACTCTGTGGCACGTGGGATCTTCCTAGACCAGGGCTCAAACCCATGTCCCCTGCATTGGCAGGTGGATTCTTAACCACTGCACCACCAGGGAAGCTCCAGACTACACAGTTTTGAAGTGTACATGGAAAATTTATCAAAATATATCCTATCCTGGGTCATAAAACAAATCTCAACAAATTTAAAAGATTTGAAATAATATAAAGTATATTCTCTGACTATAACAGAATTAGAGTAGAATTTAATAACATGAAGATAACAGAAAAATCTCCTAACAGTTAGAAATTAAACAAAACACTTAATAATTCACAGGTCAAAGAGGAAGTCTTAAGAGAAATTAGAAAATACACAAATCAAATGAAAATGAAAATACAGATATCAACATTTGTTAGAGGAAGCTAAGGCAGCAATATAAAGGCATATATTACAGAAAAATAAATGTTTCAAATTAATAATTTAAGATTTTACCTTATGAATCTAGTAAACCAAGAGCAAAGCAAACCTGGAGCAAGCAGAAGGAAGGAAGGAAGGAAGAAAAATATAGGAGCAGTGATCTGTGAAAGTAAAAGATCTAATAAAGCATATATACAAAAAAACCCAAAACAATGATGCAGTTAATATCATGTGTAATGGTGGAAAACTGAATATTTTTCCCCTAATACTGGGAATAAGACAAGGATGGCCATTCTCACCACTCCTGTTCAACATTCTATTGTAAGTTCTAGTCAGTGCAATGACAAGAAAAAGAAATAGAATGGTATATACATTCGAAAGTGGGAAAAAGACCTGTCTTTATTATAGACATTGTCTGTAAGTTTTTCTAAATAGAAAATCCCAGGGAATTTACACACACACACACACACACACACACAGATTCCTAGAGCTACTGAGCTTACCAAGGTTGCAGATATAAGAGCAATAGGGAGGAACACTTCCTAAAGCCTGATTAATAAATTTGTATACCAGGTTGTGGGAAGTGCATCGAGGTTCTTGAAGGGGATTTTCAGAGATGGAGATTAATCTAGTCAAGCTCTACAAAATGAATTAGAGAGTGGGGCAGGGCACTAGTGCATAGAGCCCCGTTAGGCTTTGTAGGTATTATCATGGCCTGTGTACTCACCTGCAGTACCTGATTCATCCCGCTTAGCATTTGGTCTAAATTGAAAATACGAATCATACTTAATTCAACTTGAGGCATTTCTCCCACAGATTTTGTGTAGTGTAGTTAATAATAATATCACCACCTGCTATAGTTAATGCATCTCAGTGTCCCCTGGAATGGTTCTTACCTGCTCCCTGCCTGCCAGCAAGGTTGAGTTTCTAGGACCCTGTAGGGAAAGGATCTTAGCTCAGTACAGTTACTACACAATTCGGAGAGCCAACCCTGTTCCCCTTCCCATCTGGAAGATAATGATGTTCTCAAATACTTAGAATCCTCCTTTATTTTTATTTATTTTTAAAAATTTGTTTATTTATTTATTTTTGGCTGTGTTTTGGTCTTCGTTGCTGCGTGTGGGTTTTCTCTAGTTGTGGCGAGCGGGGGCTACTCGTCCTTGCCGTGCGCAGGCTTCTCATTGTGGTGGCTTCTCTTGTTGTGGAGCACAGGCTCTAGGCGTGCGGGCTACAGTAGTTATGGCTCACGGGCTCTAGAGCGCAGGCTCAGTAGTTGTGGCTCACGGGCTTAGGTGCTCCGCGGCATGTGGGATCTTCCCAGACCAGGGCTTGAACCCGTGTACCCTGCATTTGCAGGCGGATTCTTAATCACCGCGCCACCAGGGAAGTCCAGAATCCTCCTTTAAATTGCAATCTGCATGTTTTTGGAGTAGCCTTTGTTATAATTTACATACAACTGCCTGACTGTATACTGGTGTGTGTGTGTGTGTGTGTGTGTGCGCGTGTGTTTCTTTTCAGAAGCTGAGGTTTTAGTAATGATAAACCTTGCGAGTTTCCTCTGATCTCTGGGAGTCTAACTGCTGCAGGTGGAGCTTGCCGGCCAAGCTGGGCAACTTTAAAGGGAGTGACATATGAGACACGGTTTTGTCCTGTTTGAATTAATGATTTGGGCAAATAGGAGGCTGTTTCGTTTCTATGAGGCTAAAGATGGTAATAGGAAAAAGAAGGAGAGAGAATATGTTGTATGAGAAAAGATAACCTTACAATATTTTTCATAGGCCCAGGTAAACCAGCTGAAATTACTCTAGCCTTTCCCATGAAACAAAACACACATTTATTGCCAGATTACAGAGGTAATGATTGCTTCTGCTTTCATTTCCTGTGGGAGAAGAACAATCCATCCTCTTTCTCACCAAGTTTCATGTTATAAAAAAGGAACTTGGCACACTGCAATATAGAGTGATGAGAGAGCTCTGGAGGACATACAAGGAGCATGTCCTCTGGTCTGAAACCAGAGAGAGGGGTGAGGATGGGGGGGGATGGGGGGGTGCGGGCACTGTTCCAGATACTCAAAAAATGAGGGGGTGGGGTAGGAAGCTGAGAAAAAGTGTGATGGCTTGGGGAATTCTTCCTTGATTTCCTTAGCAATAAGGACAAGAAACAGTTAATATATAATGATTGTTTTCTTACCTCTGAAGGTTATAACAGTAAAATAAAATCATTGCATGTGAGGTCCTTAGCACAGGACCTGACATATGGCAGGCACGTGATCAACTACACTAGGGAATGGGAGAGGAAGAAGCCAAGGAAAAGGCCCAGGTTTCTGGAATGGGTCATTGGCTGAGACTGGGAACCCAGCAATAGGTTGGAAGTTGAAGACAATGAATGATGCATTGGGCGTGTTGAACATGCGCCCCAGTGGAGATACCTAGTAGAGAGTTGGATGCAGGGTCCGATAGTTGGAAGCAAAGGGTGTGCAGTGGAGATATAGACTTGGGCATTAGCAGCATATGAATGCTATTTGGAGACCACAGGGTAGCTGTCCTAGAAAGATAATGAAAATGAGATGAAGGGAGGCTATGACAAAACCACTGGAAGCACCAACATTCGAGGAAAGCATTAGAGATAGAGGAAGAGTAGCAGGAAAGGAGCCTGAGGAGGATGGCAGAGGGGAATGAGGAGATCTAGGGTGCATAATATCAAGGACACCAAGGGAAAAGAGAGTTTAGGAAGTCAACAGTGTCAAACGCTGGAGCAGCTGCTGGTCCCCTCATGACGCTCTAAGGAGTCAGGGTGAAGGGAGGCCGAGGACTGAGTGTCTTGGAGCAAGTGTAGTAGTGGCTGTGATGTGGGAGAGGGAGAAATAGGACAACAGTTGGAGGTCTGAGTTTAAGGGGATATTAAGAAGGGAGAGTACCGAGAATGATTAAGGGCTACAGGAAAGGAGGGAGCAGGTTCAGCGAAATATTCCAGAGAAAGAGAAAGTACATTAGACAGTAAAGTTCCTGAAAAGGGGGGAGAAGGAGGGGTTAAAGCACAGGTGAAAGCACCAACTTTAGACTCTAGGAGCTCAGTGTCTTTTGTGGGGACAGAAGAGAAAGTTAGAACAGATGTAAATAAATGCAGGTCAGTTAAAAGTTAAGTGACAGGAACTTGAAGGCATCGCTTTTTTTCTTTCTTTCTGTTTTTCTTTTTGAAAAGAAATTTGGGGGAAATGTTATTTACAAGAGTATAAAACATTAATTGAAACTTCTGAGTGGAGGTTTTGGGAAGTGGCACCTTATCCGGCCCTTCTATCATTCAATGGAGAGATCAAGCATATATCTTTCACATCCTAAGCCAACAGAACAAAGTTTCATCCTTTGTTGCTTCAAATACATGGTTGCAGAAGGCATCACTTTCTGACTTCTCTTTTTGTTTCCTGAGAAAGAGGAGGCTCTTTTATTTCCCAAGGGTGATAAGGTAGAACGGAGGTTTGGAAGGCTAGGAGAGAAAGTCTGCAGTGTGACAAAAAGGTGGGTTCTGGAGCTCGATTACCTGGGTTTGAATCCTGGCTCTGATGCTTCCCAGCTATGCGACTTGATCACATGATTTAGTCTTTCTGTGTCTCCTTTTACTAATCTGTGAAATGAGGATAATGATGTCTAGCTCACAGAGTGTTTATGAGGATTAAGCGAATTTAAAGCGTGGAGAACTGTAATAGAGTGGGCGCTCGGGAGGCCCTGAGGCACCCCGCCCCCGCCACGGGGAGACCGGAGCCCCTGAGCCTGCCTGGGATCCTGGGGTGGAGCTGGGCAGTGCGCAACCCTTTGCACGTGGCCCGTTGCTGTGAGCCATTACCAGGCAACCATTATCAGCAGATGAGAGCCAGAAGGTTAGAGCGGTGGTGAGAGGGCCCCCTCGGCTAAGGGCGGGGTGGTGGTCCTCCAGCGGAGAGTGAGGTAAGAGGCAGATGTGGCCTTCTCCCGGGGGCCCTCCAGGGACAGGAGGGCTGGCAGGTGAGCTGGGCGCCCAGCGACAGGCTTAAGGCTGTGTCCTGCAGAGCTCACACCCTCTCCATGGCCGCCCACTGGCTGGGCCCAGGCCTTGAGGCAACAGTGAACCTCTCTCCCAACCCTGCCTCTTTGAACCTAATGGCAATGGCAGTCTGCATGGGTCGTTGTCTTCGAGACCCGGCCCCGCCGTTGGGGTGGCCTGAGGAGCTTGAAGTCCAGCTGGGTCCTGGGCCCCTGGTTC
This sequence comes from Stenella coeruleoalba, assembly GCF_951394435.1. Classification (NCBI taxonomy): domain Eukaryota; kingdom Metazoa; phylum Chordata; class Mammalia; order Artiodactyla; family Delphinidae; genus Stenella; species Stenella coeruleoalba. The sequence continues at coordinate 113,330,967 of NC_137169.1, forward strand.
CCTCAGTGATGACGGCTGGGCAGGGTCTGGGGACCTGGCCCTGAGGGCACTGCCAGCTGAGATCTGCCCCTTCAGCCAGGCCTGGGCACTGGCGGTAAGACCCAGACTGGGTGCTGCACCAACACTCCCGGCAGGGTAACCGACCCCCGCAGGGACCCCCTCTTCTTAGCCAGGACCTGGACTTCGGAGGGTGAAAGTTGTGCCTTTGGGACCTTGCCCTTTCTTGTCAGAACGGAGAATAACATTTGTCTGGTGGAGATTTATAGGAACATCGTGACCTGACCTCAGGAACAAAGGATCTTTGGTCAGTTGCTTCATTCCAAAATTTACAAGCAGCTCATGAAGCTCAAAATAAAAAAAAACCCCAACCCAATCCAAAAATGAGCAGAAGACCTAAATAGACATTTCTCCAAAGAAGACATACAGACTGCCAACAAACACATGAAAGGTTGCTCAACATCACCAATCATTAGAGAAAAGCAAATCAAAACTACAATGAGGTATCCCCTCACACCAGTCAGAATGGCCATAATCAAAAATCTACAAACAATAAATGCTGGAGAGGGTGTAGAGAAAAGGGAACACTCTTGCACTATTGGTGGGAATATAAATTGATACAGCCACTATGGAGAACAGTATGGACGTTCCTTAAAATATTAAAAATAGAACTACCATACGACCCAGCAATCCCATCACTGGGCATATACCCTGAGAAAACCATAATTCAAAAAGAGTCATGGGGCTTCCCTGGTGGCGCAGTGGTTGAGAGTCCACCTGCCGATGCAGGGGACATGGGTTCGTGCCCGGGTCTGGGAAGATCCCACATGCCGTGGAGCGGCTGGGCCCGTGAGCCATGGCCGCTGAGCCTGCACGAACGGAGGCTGTGCTCCGCAACGGAAGAGGCCACAACAGTGAGAGGCCTGCGTACCGCAAAAAAAAAAAAAAAAAAAAAGAGTCATGGACCACAATGTTCATTGCAGCTCTCTTTATAATAGCCAGGACATGGAAGCAACCTAAGTGTCCATCGACAGATGAATGGATAAAGATGTGGCACATATATACAATGGAATATTACTCAGCCATAAAAGGAAACAAAATTGAACTATTTGTAGTGAGGTGGATGGACCTAGAGTCTGTCATACAGAGTGAAGTCAGAAAGAGAAAAACAAATACCATATGCTAACACATATATATGGAATCTAAAAAAAAAAGAAAAAAAATGGTTCTGAAGAACCTTGGGACAGGACAGGAATAATGACGCAGACATAGAGAATGGACTTGAGGACACAGGGAGGGGGAAGGGTAAGCTGGGATGAAGTAAGAGAGTGGCATGGACTTATATACACTACCAAATGTAAAATAGATAGCTAGTGGGAAGCAGCCACACAGCACTGGGAGATCAGCTCAGTGCTTTGTGTCCACCTAGAGGGGTGGGATAGGGAGGGTGGGAGGGAGACGCAAGAGGGAGGAGATATGGGGATATATGTATATGTATAGCTGATTCACTTTGTTATACAGCAGAAACTAACACACCATTGTAAAGCAATTATACTCCAATAAAGATGTTAAAAAAAAAAGAACAAAGGATCTGACACCAAGAATTTGCAACAACTAACCACTCCCCTCCCTCACCTTTCCTATAAAATTTTCCTTTGCTGAAAGTTTTCAGGATGTTTGGGGTTTTTAAGGCATGAGCCACCTGTCTCCTTGCATGGCCCTGCAACAAACCTTTCTCTGTTCCAAACTCCATTTTGGTATTGTTTGGCCTCACTGTGCATCGGGCACACGGACTTGCGTTTGGTAACAGAACGATTAAGACAGTACATGGCACATGGCAAGCACTCAATAAGTGTTAGCTATGATTAATTTATGCTATTATCTTTAAATAGCTATCATGCACAACAGCTGATTGCTGGGTGGTGTTAAAGACTGGCTGAGGCTAGATACTGTGAATTTATAATGGCTTTGTCAAGGAAGGTTGATGATTCTGCCAGGCAGTTTGAGTGTGGTACAAAGGTGGGGGAGAGTTGAACCAATATAGGGTTGCCAAGTAGGTGAGACTAAATAGTACTGGAACATATTTTTGTTCTAATTTACTTACTCATTTCCCCCTTGGCCTACCACTATTTGTGTCTTATGATAAATTTGTGCAGAATGTTTTAGTACAGAAATTAGCTGATAGTTAGATAAATCCAGTTCTTCCTCATAATGGTCACTTTCCATTAGTATTATTCTGAGGAGGCTTTAACTCATATTGACAATATACTTGACCATCAATATCAGTATTATAATCTTACCAACAATGCCAGCTGTTATGGACTTAACTGTGTCTTCCCAAAATTCATATGTTGAAGCCACTCCAATGTGACTGTATTTGGAGACAGAGCCTTTAAAGAGGTAATTAAGGTTAAATGAGGTGATAAAGATGGGGCCCTAATCCAATATGACTGGCATCCTTATAAGAAGAGGAAGGCACACTAGTGATGTATGCATGTACAGGAGAAGGCCCATGTGAGGACACAGCATGAAGGTGGTCTTCTGAAAGCCAAGAATAGAGGTCTCAGGAGAAACCAAACCTGCCAACACTTTGATCTTGGACTTTCAGCCTCCAATACTGTGAGAAATAAAATTTCTGTTGTTTAAGTGACCCATTCTGTGGTATCTTTTTTGTTGTTGTTGTTGTTGTTGTTTTTGCGGTACGCGGGCCTCTCACCGCTGTGGCCTCTCCTGCTGCGGAGCACAGGTTCCGGACGCGCAGGCTCAGCGGCCATGGCTCACGGGCCCAGCCGCTCCGCGGGATCTTCCCGGACTGGGGCATGAACCCGTGTCTCCTGCATCGGCAGGCGGACTCTCAACCACTGCGCCACCAGGGAAGCCCTGTGGTATCTTTTTATGATGGTCCTAGCAGACTAATAACCAGTGTTACACCATATCTCAGTATAGTGGTATACACAACCTGAAAAATAAGGGCCTACTCCCTGGGGAATATCCTTCTTGTTTGTAGATGGAAAAGTTCTTGTTGGCATTCTGTGCCTCAGAGGGTATAAGAGAACAGGCTTAGATTCAGCTCATCTCTGCATTGCTGTAGTAACTCCATATCCACTAGTTTCATGGACCCAGGTGGCCACCTCAAGTAAGTTGCACCAAGATATATACTTGCTGGTTCCGATCACCCTTGCTGGAAAGGGGTTCTTTTGATGTATATGAAAAAAAAATATCCTTCCTTAACTCACTCCTCATATTCCCATAGTCATTTCCTTGGGGTCACATTCCATAAAGATATCACATTAGGACCGTTTCCGTTACACTTCTGCTTGATTATATGGCTAGACCAATGGCCACTGCCCATGAGTCAATAAAAATTCAAACATGGGGCAAACAGCATGCAATTCACATTAATCAGCATGAACCATTTTATTTTTACTTTCCTTAATCAAGCTGTTGCCTTTCCAAGCAAGATGTCATTTATTCATTGTGCAGCTGCCTTCCATAAAGTGAGCAAATCTTTATTGGTCAATAGAGAGTTGTTCATAAGCCACTTCCCAAGTGGCCCAAGTGGCTGTAGGATTTAGCAACGCCTCAGGTATTTCCAAAGTTGACTCCTGGGGAAAAGAGCACCCCTGCTCCTGAATTCTCCTTGCACTGCCCCAGTAGCATATTCCTATATAAATCATTTCCATTTTATTATGGAACTCTTCTGGGCACTGTCCTCCCCATTAGAACATTTCTCTGACATCACTCAAGACATTTTGAGTATTTCAGTATAATTTTACATCCTCCAGTCATAAGACTAATCTTAATTAGCATCCAATAGCAAGTTTGTTGTCTCCCAAATAGTTTCCTCTCAAACTTCTGGTCCAAAATGCCAGCAATCAGCAGTCACTGCTAGGTAGTACCCACTGGCTTTTTCCATAAGCCCCCAGTCTTGCCTCAATATAGGGCTACTGTACATAAAATACTATCACCCCAGCTAGATACCGATATAGTGTTAATTAAAGTGCTAATCTCTTTTTGCCAACCAGATATTCTATACTGTTTCAAATTAATGACTTGTGGGCTCAGGCAATCTTATTGCTTCTCAGTTAGCATGTTCTATCAATATTGACTGAATGGTATATTTACACGTCTTCTATTTTACAATATTAATAGGGGAATCATTCCCAACTCAGACACAATATTCATCCCCATAATACATTCAAGTAAAGGAGATAAAACCTCTTTTCATTAAATCTGTTCAAATATTTCAATTTTCATCCAAACTTTCACCTTCATCTCATCACCTGTTACATCCCTATATCCTCCCAATCTAACTGTAGCCCCTGTTAGGACTTCATCAACAGGTTTTGGAAGACAGTTCATGAGAATTCCAGTCAGAGTCCCAGAAACAGCTCTTCTCTGCTTCCTGACCATTTTACCAACGCCTGTGCACATGCCCATGGGTCTCCTTTGGTCAGTTCTTCTCTTAACTAGACTGTAGGATTATTGCCCCAGGTGATTTGAGGTTAAATTTCTCATTCTCGGGCTTCCCTGGTGGTGCAGTGGTTGAGAGTCGCCTGCCGATGCAGGGGACACGGGTTTGTGCCCCGGTCTGGAAAAATCCCACATGCCGTGGAGTGGCTGGGCCCGTGAGCCATGGCCGCTGAGCCTGCGCATCCAGAGCCTGTGCTCTGCAACGGGAGAGGCCATAACAGTGAGAGGTCCGCGTACCAAAAAAAAAAAAAAAAAAAATTCTCATTCTCAACTTTGCCCTCTAGATTTTTAAATTTCTCCAAACTAGAGTGAGTAAAGCAGATTTTTGGAGACCCCTGATTGTTGTGGGACCAGCAGGGGTTCCCATTGGTCCACCTAACTTCCAAGAGAGCTGCATTAAGACATTTTGGACACTATTAATGTCTGCTTTATTTATCTCACTTCTTATAAACCATTTATAGATTTCTACCTCCTAGGATGACTCCCTTGATTCTCCCCTTTCCCATTCCCCAATCTCTTGTAAGTCAGTCTAATTCTGTTCATTATCTGTTCTTTTCTCTTAGGTAGCAATCCTGAGGCTAGCAGCTGTGGTTTGAAGTTGTTGGAATTCAAGCTTGGCCCAGCATCAGTATCCACCCTAACATTCTCTATAACTTTTATTTTAGGTATTACAGATAACAATTACCAATGGATTGCATATCTAGCTTCTTTCTTGTTACTCTGAATTTTCTTATGCATGTAACAAACCAACTCTTCAGGAATTGGATCCATCATTTCTAAATTTAATTGATAACTTCAACCTCTAATAACTGACTGCAACACAGCTGTAATTCCATACTACGGGTGACCTTGAATACATACAGGAATCAAAGATTTCTCATCCTCTGCCTCTTGTTCTTATATTTCTCAAACCACATGTTTCAGTGAGCAGGGATTGTTGCAGGGAATCCCTCTTCTGATACAAAATGTAAGAGCTGGGCTCACTATAAAGTTAGGAGACACTGTGCACACAAGACCACTTGTTACCGAGTGCAAGCTTGCTCTGCTCGCTACATGACAGGCAAATAAATCAGGACATGAGGGGCTGAGGCAAGGAATAGCAACTTTATTCAGAAAGCCAGCAGACCGAGAAGATGGTGGACTAGCGTCCCCCCAAAAACATCTTATTGGGGTCTGGATGCCAGTTTCTTTTATAGAGCAGAGAGGGGGAGGAGGTGAGGAAGTAAAGTAAAAAGGCCATTAACGGGCTTCCCTGGTGGTGCAGTGGTTGAGAGTCCGTCTGCCGATGCAGGGGACACAGGTTCATGCCCCGGTCCAGGAGGATCCCACATGCCGTGGAGCGGCTGGGCCTGTGAGCCGTGGCCGCTGGGCCTGCACGTCTGGAGCCTGTGCTCCGCAACGGGAGAGGCCACAACGGTGAGAGGCTCGCATACCGCAAAAAAAAAAAAAAAAAAAAGGCCATTAGCTTTGCCTGGCTTGGCCAGCATCGGGGAGAAGATGTGGTAATTTCTTCTTTTCTACAGCCATTCACCTGTGGACAGGGTCAGATTGTCTCCCTGTGAGCCGAACAAAGGCACTTTAGTTTAACTTTCAGGCAGAGGGGCAGGGTTCCCTGAGGCAGACAATTTTGTATGATTATAATAAGAAAAGCAAAGAAAAGCAAAGGTTGAAGTCAAAGAAACGATCCAACATGGAGTCAGATTTTGCTCTTCCCTGTTACACACTCACACTTCTGACACTAACTGCAAGTCCAGCCACCCTCAAGTTTTGATAGCTTTGTTAGAAGGACTCACAGGACTACGTTTTTTTCCTTAAAATTTTTTTTTATTTTAAATTGTGGTAATCACAGAACTCCTTTGTTATAAGGACTGTGAAATAAAATCCATATTTTATGGCAAGATAAGAAAAATTTAAACATAAAAAATTTTATCTGCCCTTTGGCTTCCTCTTTTCCCTCTACTATGCATTGTGTATCTGCATTATGCATTGACCAAACCTCCCCATTGGCAGAAATACCTGCTCAGCCGTAAGGAGCAACATTCTCCTAACACCAAGACAACTCCTTAAAAGATGACATTCCTTCTTGATATTGTAAGAGGTCATGATGACCCATCACTTTGTTCTTACATATCTGGATTTTGCAAATTATTGACATCATTTAATGTATAGCTCTCTGTCTCAAAAACCTGTGTAACTGTGCTTTGAGCTCTAATGGGCAGAACTGTTCTCAGAGCTTTATGAGAAGCTGTTCCCAGGTTATAATCCTCAATTTGGCTTGAATAAAATTTTCTACACAGGGAACTATATTCAGTATCTTGTGATAAACCTTAATGGAAAAGAATATGAAAAAGAATGTATACCTATGTATAACTGAATCATTTTGCTGTACAGCAGAAATGAACATAGCATTGTAAATCAATTATACTTTAATAAAATAAAAAAAATTCTATTTCTCTCTTTGATTAAATTTTTTTCATCAGCAGGACTCACAGACTCACTGAAATCTCTTATATTCAAGGTTACAGTTTATTACAGGGAAAGATACAGAGTAAAATTAGCCAAAGGAAAACTACACAGGGAAAAGTTCAGAAAATGTACCATCTCACCATGGAGTCAGGTTAGCCTTACCTTCCTGGCATCGATGTGTAGCAATACGCACAGTACGTCAGCCAAGAAGGCTTGCCTGTGCAGATCCTCAGCGTCAGCAAGAGATGAGCGCTTAGGGTTTTCTCAGACCTTTCACAAACATCAATATGGTACTGGGGATACACACAACCCGATGAATGCAAGGGCCTTCTAGATTCCAGGGAATACGTCAGAGCTTTCAAAAGCCCCTATGGACATCTCATTCCCCAGTTTTTCCTTTAAAGCTTTTTGATGAGCCTATTGTTTTCTTCAACAATTATCCACTACTGCATATAGCCACAAAGTTAAACACTTGCTTGCAGTTGCTTTCAACAAATACCTCCCTTCAAGTAAAGGGAGAGCACTGAGTTAGGTAAAATACAGGCATCGTTGCAAATGGGGTCTTCCAGGAAGCCACCAGAGAGGCAAGCAATGACAGTTCTTTGCACATGAATTTTTAAAAAGAAGTCCAGCCCTGTTCTGCTCTTGCAAGTGGCTGCTAGACTGCTAGCTTCACCATGAATTCAGACTATTTTTCAAAACTACAATGAGGTAAAGAGTAGGGGGTGAGACTGAGGCAAGTTAGAACACCACAAAGTTCTCTGTTCTTATTGAGATTAAGCTGTTTCTCTGAATAAATTCTCCTTGGGTTGCTGCAAGGTTAATTTTCAGAGTTCTGCAAAAGTACTCTAAAGTTAACAGATTTTCTCATTGCTTTTATGGAGGAGAGAATTTCTGAAGGCTTTTACCCCACCACTTTCTACACTTTACATTTTAGCATACATGTCGAACTATCTTCTTTTTTCTTATTAAAGCTAAAGTTGTTCAGTGTTTATATATTCCCCCCTTAATGACCCATTGAAACCACCCATCATACTATTATTATTTTATGAAATTTTGTTCTAAGTTTTTAAGTTAAAAATGTTTTTAACAGCAAATAGTTGGGTCTAGAGGTTGAGGGAAAGAGGAACTAACATTCAGAGATCAGCCTACTGTCAGCCTGCTCCTATAGCTGTTTGTTCTTCTAACCCAGACCGGGGCTGCTGAGGGCACACTGGTCATGAAAAAGACAGTAACTCAGAGCATCTACTCCAAGTCTTCCCCTTATTCTACCCCTTATCCTCCTGGGTTGCAATTCCCCCCCTGCCCACACACACACACACACACATCAGGAAACAGCTATCCTCTTTCTCCCCAGGTCTCTCACAGTCCTGACTTGAGTTTCTCAGAATCAACACTCTCCTTCCCTTCCTGGGCAAGGTGTAAACTTGGACAAGTTACTTAATCCTATGGACATCTGAGATGCTTATCAGTAAAGTGTGTGTAATTCTTAGATAATATGGTTAATCTAAGGCTTCAATTCAATGTATATTATGGATTAATTAAAATAATGCATGTAAACCCATAGAGAATAGTAAATATTGTCAAACCTGGAGGCTATAGGGCCATGAATAGTGGTTCCCAGCCTAAGGTAAATGCCAATATTTGCACTGGGGATATGGGGAGTTTACACTTTGAACAAGAAATTTATTCTTTGCTCATAGCTTCTTATGTAGGCAATCAACCAGTTGGAGTTTGTGGAAAGTCAGAAAGGAAACTTGACTCACTAAATGGGGTAGAGACAGAATTCAGGAGGAGCCTAATTCAGCCTTTCTGTAAAGCATGACTTCTGTGCCTGACCACAGGTTGCCACTTGTGGTCAGGGCTGCCTCGAGCAGAGCTGTTAACCCGAGGAAGCCGCTAAGAGTAAGAGGTGGATATGAGGTTGGGGAGTGTGAAAACACCAAGGTAGTCATAACTGTAAGGAATGGGGCCTGTCCAACATAGTGCCAGGCAAATCATAGACCAGGGCTGTTTATGCATGTATTCTACAATTATTTACTCAGTCCATACTATAGGTGCTGGAGATGAGATGAAAGACTTTTCTCTAGCATGGTGGGGCTGTCTCCTTAGAACTAACTTGATGGCCAGAGATCAGCTAAGAACTGGCCTTACAGCTCCACCCTGGAAGAATTGTATAAAATGCCCCTAGAACTCAAGCTTTTACTTTTCCCTTGCCTCTGCCCATTCTGATGTTTCCTCTGCAGCAGAACAGGCTGGAAGGGAGTGGGGCCCTACTCAGAAGACCCCCACCTCTGCTGGGCCTCCTTGGCTCTGGGATATAACAGCCTCCTCCTCAGTGAGTGGCTGGGCTCCTGGGAAGGGAGGGAATTGTGTGGAGCTGCGGTGAGGCAAGGAGGGGAGGAGTTGACCACTAGCAGGGCTCCTTAGGTTCAGGTTCTGGTGTCCTTGGTGAACAAAAGGAGAGAAACACAGTCTTGTAATCTGTAAATGCGGTAATTGTATATTTTGTTTAGAGCTCTGGGATGAACAGAAAAAACAAAATGGCCTTTTGGTGGTGACAAGCCTGAGAACCCTGAGCTCAGGCATGGTAGGCTGCATTGAGGGAATCGTTTACCAGGGAGGCGAGGCTATTTCTGTTGCATTAGCAGAGAAACCACTAGAATCTGCAATGTCCCTGTGTCTGTTGGCAAGGAGTGGGGGAAGGGTCCCTGCTATTATGGGCTCCAGACAGTGGAAACAGCAAAAAGAAATGGAGGCTGGGTTTGATGCCCTCTGATGTCCTGTGTGACCCAGGACAAGTTCAGAGGGAACTACTGCTGATTGCACAATGTGGTGATAGGTTAAGAAAAATGAACAAAATTTTGTGTTAACATGTATGAAAGTTTTTAGTTTTATGTTATTTAGATACATTTTAAACTCAATCTTGTTTACTACCACATCCACCCCTAGTACATTTTTTTTCTCTTTGAAGATTAGCATCTTTTGTAGATCTGAGCACTTCGCTTTCCTTCTCTTTCCCTGTCTTCTTTTAACTTTCTCACAGCTGGGCTCACCAGCCCCTTCTGGGTGAGTCCTCCCTGCAGCCTGAGGGCTGAGCCCCTTCTCTCCCTGGTTCCCTCCTTTCCAGCAAGTGGGGAGTCTGGTTAGGCTGCTGTCTAACCCTCTCAGCTGGCCAGAAGTCCTTGCCCTGCTAAACCCCTCTAAGTACTTGCTTCCCCTTTCCTAGGAGAGGAAAGTTGGAGGATGAGCCTCCAGGAACTGCTCTGATCCTGGTGATGAGAGAGCAGTGCTGGCAGGGGAGCTCCTGGGGAGGACAGGGACAGGGTGGGGGAGGTGATGGGCGGCTCCTGCAGTGGAGAAGCACTGGGCTGGGAGACAGGAGCCCTGGCTCCAGGTGTGGCTCTGCCCTGTGTGACCCAGGACAAGTTCACCCCCTGGGGAGGCTCCTCCTCCGTGGAAGGAGGGGTCTGGGCAGGTCTCCTCAAAGGCCCCTCCCAGTTGTGACGTTCTGGGATTCGGTGCCTCCACACAGACCAGACTCTCCTGTGGGGACTTCAAGGCCTCTGCTCTGTCTCTTCATCCTGTCCTGTCCTATTCCTGTGTCCTGACAGGGACTGACAGCTTTTGAGCCTGTTTAGGGAACCTTCAAAGAGAAGACCCCTGGCAGTTCTTGTGGTCACTTCTCAGCCCTTCAAGGAGGGAGGAGATGTTCCTCTTCAAGCCTCCCCTTGGGAATCCAACCTGGACCTCTGTTTTCTCTGCCTCTGCTCTGGGGAGGGGTCTTGGGACTCAGTGCCCTCAGACCACCTGCTGAAGGACATCATCTCCTTCCCCACAGTGTGTGGAAACTTGGTCTGCAAACCACACTCTGGAAAGCATGTTACGGCTATATGCCATGTAGAAGCAGCTAATAATTCCAGACAAAGTGTTTCAGTTTCTGTTTGTTTAGCAGAAAATTTAGCTTCCTCCTTGCTGATCCCAAGTGGCGAGCTCTCATACCAATGCTTAAGGGGAGTGACACAAACATGGTTTTGGCCAGAATTACCTGTGAAAATCTCTTAGGAAGGTACCACGTTGGAGACTGAAATACTGTTCCTCAGTAAGACCAACTGCCACATTTCCCTTATTGGAACAAGGGCTGTTTCTTGAGCCCAGATTAAATGGAGCACTTATGGCTAGTGTCCATTGTTATACTAAAAATTTTTTATTTAAACATGAGATCAAAAATTTTTTTTTTTTTTTTTTTTTTTTTCCGGTACGCGGGCCTCTCACTGCTGTGGTCTCTCCCGTTGCGGAGCATAGGCTCCGGACGCACAGGCTCAGCAGCCATGGCTCACGGGCCCAGCCGCTCCGCGGTATGTGGGATCTTCCCGGACCGGGGCATGAACCCGTGTCCCCTGCATCGGCAGGCGGACTCAACCACTGCGCCACCAGGGAAGCCCGAGATCAAAAATTTTAACATTAGATTCTCTTTGGTTATTTATAATCTTTTTAATACATTATTAGATTCAGTTTGCTGGTATTTTGTTGATGAGTTTTTGTCTGTATTCATATGATATATTGGTCTATAATTTTCTTTTCTTGTGGTTTCCTTGTCTGGTTTTGGTATCAGTGTAATATTATACTCATAGAATGAGTTAGGAAGTGTTCTCTTACCTACTTTTAATTCTAATTTTAGAAGAATTAAAAATGATTGATACTAATGCTTGAAATGTTTGATAGAATTAATCAGTGAAACGACCTGGTCCTGGACTTTTCTTTGTTGCAATGTTTTTTTTGGTTAGTAACTCAATCTTTTTATTTGCTGTAGGTTTGTTGTGATTTTCTGTTGTTTCTTGAGACAGTTTTGTTAATTTGTATTTCTAGGAATTTGTCCATTTCACCTATGTTACATAATTTGTTGATGTATAATTGTTCATGATATTCTCTTCCAATCCTGTTATTTCTGTGAGGTTGGTATTAATGTTCCCAATTTCATTTCTGTGATTAATGATTTGTGTCTTCTATCTAATTTTCCTTTTTCAGTCTCACTAATGGTTTGTCAGTTTTGTTGAGTTTTTTTCAGAAAACCAATTTTGGTTATGTTGATTCTTCCCATTGTTTTTCTATTATCTATTTCATTTATCTCAACTCTAATCTGTATTATTTCCTTCTATCTGTTAATTTTGGGTTTTGTTTGCACTTCTTTTTAGTTCTTTAAGGTGTAAAGTTAGGTCATTAACTGGAAATGACCAGTTTTTCTTTTTAAATATAGGTATTTACTACCATAAATTTCCCTCTGAGTACTACCTTTGTTGCATCCCGTGTTTTGGCAGTTCTGTTTCCATTTTCCTACATCTCAAAGTGTTTTCTTTTCTCTTTTTTTTTTAATATATATTTTTATTTTTGGCTGCGTTGGGTCTTTGTTGCTGCGCGTGAGCTTTCTTTAGTTGCCGCGAGTGGGGGCTACTCTCCGTTGCGGAATACGGGCTCTAGGCGTGCGGACGCAGGCTCAGTACTTGTGGCACATGGGTTTAGCTGCTCTGCGACATGTGGGATCTTCCCCGACGAGGGCTTGAACCCCTATCCCCTGCATTGGCAGGTGGATTCTTAACCACTGCGCCACCAGGGAAGTCCCTCTTTTCTCTTTTTAATTTAAGTATAATTGACTTAAAATATCATATTAGTTGCAGGTGTACAACATAGTGATTTGATACATTATATTATAGTAATTTTATGTATTATGAACTGATCACCACAATAACCCTAGTTATCATCTGTCACCATACAATGTTATTACAATATTATTCGCTGTATTCCCTATGGTGTATATTACATACCTGTGATTTAATTATTTTATAACTGGAAGTATGTACCTTTTAATCCCCTTCACCTATATCATCCATCGCCCCACCAACACTGCCTCTGGCAACCACCAGTTTGTTCTCTGTATCTATGAGTCTGTTTCTGTTTTGTTATGTTTGTTCATTTGTTTTGTTTTTTAGATGCCACATATAAGTGAAATCAGAAAGTATTTGTCTGTCTTTGTTTGATTTATTTAACTTAGCATAATACCCTCTAGGTCCATTCATGTTGTTGCAAATGGCAAGATTTTATTTATTTTTTATGCTGAGTAATATTCCATTATATATATAAGCTACATCTCCCATTATCCATTTATCTATTGATGGACATTTAAGGTGCTTCCATATCTTGGCTATTGTAAATAATGCTGCAACAATACTGCTCATACCTTTTCAAATTAGTGTTTTCATATTCTTCAGCTAAATACAGAGAAGTGGAATTGTTGGATCATATGGTAGTTCTATTTTTACGTTTTTGAGGAAATTCCATACTGTTCTCCATAGTGACTGCATCAATTTACATTCCCACCAACAGTGCAAAAGTGTTCCCTTTTCCCACATACTTGCCAACACTTGTTATTTGTCTTCTGATAATAGTCATTCTGGCAGGAATGAGGCAATATTTCATATGGGTTTTGATTTAGTTTTCCCTAATGATTAGTGACTTGAAAATCTTCTCATGTGTCTGTTGGCCTTCTATATGTCTTCTTCAGAAAAATTTCTGTTCGGGTCCTTCCCATTTTTTGACTGCATTGTTTGGGTTTTTTATTTGATATTGACATGTATGAGTTCTTTACAAATTTTGGATATTAATCCCTTATCAAATACGTCATTTGCAAATATCTTTTCTCATTCAGGAGGTTGCCTTTTCACTTTGTTGACAGTTTTCTTCACTGTGCAGAAGCTGTTTAGTTTCATGTAGTACCATTTGTTTATTTTTTATTTTATTGCTATTGCCTGAGGAGATAGATACAAAAAATATTGCTAAGAATAATGTTAAAGAGCATACTGCCTATGTTTTCTTCTAGGAATTTCATGGTTTCAGGTCTTATGCTTAACTGTTTTACCCATTTTGAGTTTATTTTTGTAGATGGTATAAGGAAGTGGTCTAGTTTCATTCTTTTGCATGCAGCTGTCCAGTTTTTTCAGAATCATTTACTGAAGAGGCTCTCTTTCTGCATTGTATATTCTTGCCTCTTATGTTGTAGATTAATTGACTTTATGAATGGGAGTTTATTTCTGGGCTCTATTCTGTTCCATTGATCTATGTGTCTGTTTTTATGCCAGTACCATATTGTTTTGATTGCTATAGCATGGTAGTATTGTTTGAAATCAGAGAATGTGATGTCCCCAGCTTTGTTCTTCTTTCTCAAAATTGCCTTTGGATATCTGTTTTGTGTGTGTGTGTGCATGTGTGTGATTCCATAAAAATTTTAGGATTATTTGTTCTATTTCTTTGAAAATTACCATTGGAATTTCAGTTGAGATTGCATTGAATCTGTAGATTGTTTTGGGTAGTATGGACATTTTAACAATATTGATTCTTGCAATCCATGAGAACAGAATTCTCTTTCCATTTATTTGTTCATTGTCAATTTATTTCATAAGTGTCCTATAGTTTTCAGTGTATAGGTCTTTTCCTTCCTTGGTTAAATTTATTCTTAGGTATTTTATTCTTTTTGATGTAATTTCAAATGGAATTGCTTTCTAATTTCTCTTTCTGATAGTTTGTTATTAGTGTATAGAAATGCAATAGATGTCTGTATATGAACTTTTTATACTGCAGCTTTACTGAATTCATTTATTAGTTCTAATATTTTTTGGTGTAGTCTTTAGGGTTTCTTATATATAGTATCATGTAATCTACAAATAATGACATTTTATTTATTTCCTTCCAATTTGGATTTTTAAATTTCCTTTTATGATTGTCATGGCTAGGACTTCAAATCCTATGTTGAATAAAAGTGGCTAGATTGAGTATCCTTGTCTTGTTTCTGATCTTAGAGGAATGCCTTCCTTTATCTTTTGCTACAGTCTTTTTTTAAACGTCTATTTTGTCTGATACAAGTATTGCTAACCCAGCTTTCTTTTCATTTTCATTTGTCTCTTGTAGGCAGCATATAGATAGGTCTTGTTTTTCTGTTGTTGCTGTCTTTTCTTTAATCCATTCAGCCACCCTATGTCTTTTGATTGGTGCATTTAGTCCATTTACATTAAAAATGATTATTGATAAGTATATAATTATTGACATTTTGTTACTTGTTTTCTGGTTGTTTAGCTGGTCTTCTCTGTTCCTTTCTTCTCTTGGTTCTTCCCTTCTGGTTTGATGATTTTTTTTTAGTGTTATGTTTGGGCTTCTTTCTCTTTATTTTTTTGTATCTTCTGTAGGTTTTGGTTTGTGGTTACAATAAGGTTCATACACACACATATATATATATATATATATATATATATATATATATATATATCAGTTTATTTAAAGCTGATAGTCACTTAAGTTCAGATGCATTCTAAAAGCACTACATTTTTCCTCTTCTTCCTCCACATTTTATGTCTTTGATGGCATATTTTACATGTTTTAATTTTGTGTAAACATATTAAATACTTCTTGAAGTTACAGTTGATTTTAGTACTTTTGTCTTTTAACTTTCATACGAGTTTTTAAGTGGCTGATCCGCTGTCTTTACTACATATTTGCCTTTACCAGTGAGATTTTCTTCTTTTATATATTTTCTTATTTCTAGTTATGGCCTTTTCTTTTCTGCTTAAAGAAGACCCTTTAACATTTCTTTAAGGCCAGTTTAGTGGTGACAAACTCCTTTAGTTTTTGCTTGTCTGAGAAACTGTTTATCTCTCCTTCAATTCTGATTGATAACCTTGCCAAGCAAAGTATTCTTGCTTGCAAGTTGTTGTTGTTTTCCTTTCAGCACTTTAAATATATCATTCCACTCCCTTCTGGCCTACAAAGTTTCTACTGAAAATCATCTGATTGTCTTATGGGGGGGTGTCCGCTTGTATGCGACTAGTTGTTTGTCTCTTACAGCCTTTAAAATTCTTTCTTTATCTTTCACATTTTTCATTTTAATTATGATATGTCTTGCTGTGGATCTCTTTGAGTTCATCTTGTTTGAAATTCACTGTGATTCCTAGACCTGGATATGTGTTTCCTTCCCCAGGTTAGGGAAGTTTTTAGCCGTTATTTCTTCAAATAATTTTTCTGTCCCTTTCACTCTCTCTTCTCCTTCTGGAACCCCTGTAATACAAATGTTAGTATACTTGATATTATCCCAGAGTCCCTTAAAATATCTTCATTTTTAAAAATTATTTTTTCTTCTTGCTGTTTGATTAGGTCATTCCTACTATTCTGTCCTCCAGATCACTCATCCATTCTTCTGTATCATCTAATCTGTTGTTGATTCCCTCTAGTGTATTTTTCATTTCAGTTATTGCATTCTTCAGCTCTGATTGTTTTTTTCTTATGTTTTCTAACTCTCTGTGAAGTTCTACTGTGTTCCTACATTCTTCTACTAAGTTCAGTTAGCCTCTTTACGACCATTATTTTGAAACTCTTCATCAGGTAAATTACTCATCTCTATTGTATTAGGGCTTTTTCCCTGGGGTTTTATCTTGTTTTTTCATTTAAAACATATTTTTCTTTCTCTTCACATAGTATGACTTCTGTGTTTGTGTCTATGAATTAGGCCAAGCAGCTACCTATCCTGGTCTTGAAGGCATGTCTCATGTGTAGACTGTGTAGTCTACATGTACAGTACACATGTCCCATGTGTAGACTGTCCCATGTGACGGTCTTGAAGGCATGTCCCATGTGTAGACTGTGTGTGCTTGGAGGCTTTGGCAGGCTGCCTGGAGCCGGAGTGGGTACCAGCAGGAATATCCTGGGTTGTACCACATTGGGGTTGTCCTGGCAGGATGACTGGGGCTGGAGGGGGCACAGGCTGGGTGGTTCTTGAGGTGTGCCATGCCAGTACTGTCCTTGCAGGATGGCTGGAATTGGAGCAGGCATGGATCAGGGGGTGGGGTCCCAGAGTGTACCACACCAGGATGGCTGTAACAGGAGTGAGCACAGGCCAGAGATCCCAGGGTGCGCTGAGCTGGGGCCATCCCAGTGGAACTGCTAGAGCTGGAACAGGTGAAGGCCTGAGGGGAGGGGATGGTCCTGGGGCACACTACACTGGGGCCACCTTGGAAGGATGGCTGATGTTGGGGCAGACACAGATGGGGGAACCCAGAGTACATGGTGCCGGGCCAACTTTGGGGGAAGTTGTAGATGGTGGGGGCCAAGTGTCTGGGGTGTGCTGGGGTGGCCTTGGCAGGCCAGCTAGAGTGCCTAGACCATGTTCCCACCTGTGTTATCAAGGGGAAGGGAAATGCAAAAATGGCACTCTCTCGTGCCTCCAACTCTGGAGAAAATTACAGCAGTGACCCACTCATTTGGAAGATTTGCTACAGTTAGTAAATGGATTTCCTTAATGTATAGTCTAGGTGACTTTTAAACCACTGTTTTATCATTGTGCCCCCCCAGGTTGGGCTAGTCTGTGCATGGAGTCCTCAGTGATATCCCTCCCTACTGCAGTTTGCCACATCAGGGGTGGGGTTCCTGTCTGCAACGCGTCTTCATCTTTCCTACCCACTGTTGGGTGGTCCCTCTATCATTTGTTGTACAGAAGCTGTTCAATCAGCCCTTAGTTCTTTAGGAGGAGTTGTTCTATATGTGTGTAGATCCAATGTGTCTATGAGAGGAGGTGAGTTCAGGGTCTTCCTACACAGCCATCTTAGGCTGAAAGCCTCTCATATTCTTTTCTGATTTCCCTGTGAGTTCACCTCTGACCCACAGGTTGTTTTATTGTGTGTTATTTAAATTCCACAAATTGGTGAAGTTTCTAGTCTTCCTTCTGTTATTGATTTCTAGCTTCATCCAATGGTGGTCAGAGAAGATGCTTCATATGACTTTATTCTACTTAAATTTATTGAGACTTATTTTGTGGCCTAATACAAGGTCCTGGAGAATGGTCCATGCACACTTGGGAATAAGCATATCCTGTTGTTGGGTGAAGTAGTCTATGTGCTTCTGTTAAGACAAGTTGGTTTTAGAGTATTGCTCACATCTTCTATTTCCATACTGATGGTGATGGTTAATTTTATATGTCAAATTGGCTGGGTCATGGCACCCAACTATTTGGTCAAACATTATTCCCGATGTCTCTGTGAAGGTATTTTTTGGATGAGATTAACATTTAAATCTGTGGAGTTTGAGTAAAGCTTATTACCCTTTATAATGTGGGTGGGCCTCTTCTAATCAGTTGAAAGTCTTACTAGAACAAGGACTGACTTCCCCTCAGCAAGAAGAAATTCTTCCAACAGACTGCTTTTGGATTCAAGCTGCAAGTCTTCCCTGAGTCTTCAGACCTCTGGCCTACCCCATGAGCTTTTGGATGCACCCATCTTCCACAATCACAGGAGCCAATTCCTTAAAGTAAATATATATATTTACTTTGCTTTAAGTAGGTAAGTAAATAAATATATACATTTATAATAGGTATGTATAATTGGAATAGACATACTCAGAAACTGGCAGAATCCCCACATTGGTTTCCTGACTTGTGAAGTGAGAGCTATTCTGATAGGAAAGGCAAAGTGAAAGCCACTAGAACCACTTCTACCTAAAAAAATAGTAAACCATGAGTAATTCTGCTTTCACAGAGGAACTACATAGATTAGTGCCAAGAACTTGAAAGATGCCGGGGTGGTGATTCCCATTCCCAGTCAACTCACCTATTTGACCTGTGCAGAAGACAGATGGGTCTTGGAGAATGACAGTGGATTCTCAGAGTTAGGCTTGCTTACAGTGGACAGTAAGCTTAGCCAGGTGGTGACTCGAATTGCAGCTGGTGTACCAGATGTGGTTTCATTGCTTGAGCAGATTAACTCATCCCCTGCTAGTGATCTGGCAAATCCTTGTTTCTCCATCCCTTTTAAGAGAGATCACTGGAAGCAGTTTTCTTTCAGCTGGCAAGACCAGTAATACACTTTCATTGTCCTATTTGAGGGGTATGCCAACTCTCACCTGTATGCCATAACTTAATTTGCAGGGATCTTGGTCACTTTTTCTTTCTACAAGATACCACGTTGATTCATTATATTGATGACATTGTGCTGATTGGACCTACTGAGCGAGTAGTTACAACTATTCTAGACTTACTGGTTAAGACATATGTATGTTAGAGGGTGGGAAATAAATCCAACAAAAATTCAGGGACCTTCTACCTCAGTGAAATCTCTAGGGGTTTGATGGTGTGGGGCATGGTGAAATATCCTTTCTAAGGTGGATGATATGTTGCTGCATCTGGTCCCTCCTACAACCAAAACCAAAAACCCAAAAAACCTAGGCATAATGCCTGGGGGGGTCTCTTCGGATTTTCGAAATAGCATGTTCCTGATCTGGGTATGTTACTCTAGCCCATTTACCAGATGACCCAAAAAGCTATGAGTTTTGAGTAGGGCCCAGAGCAAGAGAAGGCTGTGCAATAGGTCCAGGCTGCTGCACAAGCTTCCTTGCTGCTTGAATCATGTGATCCAACAGATCCAGTGGTGCCTGAAGTGTTAGTGGCAAATAGTGATGCTGACTGGAGACTTGGAAGTTCCCTGTATGTGAATCACAGTGAAGGTCCTTAGCATTTTGGAGCACAGCCCTGTCATTGGGGATAATTACTCTCCTTCTGAGAAACAGCATTTGACCTACTACTAGGCCTTGGTAAAGACGGACACTTAACAATGGGCCACCAAACTACCATGCTGTAAGCAAAGGAAAAACAAAATGAGTTATTGAAGGAAGTAGTTATAAGTACCAGCTATGACTATATACCAGTTACAGAAACGAGAAGCAAAGACTGTAATTGTCAAGAGTATTTTTTCTCATTTTGTTATGAGTGCATTTGTGTGTGTTTGTGTGTATGTGTGTGTAGTGTGTGTGTGTGTATATATTTATATTACATATATAATATCTCCAATATCTTTGTTTTCTTCCATCTCTTATCCGCTTATTATATAACATAAGACATACTGACTGTGACATTAAACTAAAAAGCTTCTGCTCAGCAAAAGAAATGATCAATAAAATGAATAGGCAAACTATGGAATGAGAGAGAATATTTGCAAATCATATATCAGATAAGGGGTTAATATCCAAAATATATACAAGGAACTCATACAACTCAATAGCAAAAATACACAAATAATACAATTTAAAAATGGGCAAAGGGGGCTTCCCTGGTGGCGCAGTGGTTGAGAGTCTGCCTGCCGATGCAGGGGACACGGGTTCGTGCCCTGGTCTGGGAAGATCCCACATGCCGCGGAGCAGCTGGGCCCGTGAGCCATGGCCGCTGAGCCTGCGCGTCCGGAGCCTGTGCTCTGCAACGGGAGAGGCCACAACAGTGAGAGGCCCGAGTACTGCAAAAAAAAAAAAAAAAAAAAAAGTGCAAAGGACCTGAATAGATATTTTTCCAAAGAAGATATCCAAATGACTAATAGGTACATGAAAAGTTGCTCAAATCACTAATCATCAGGGAAATTCAAATCAAAACCAGAATGAGATATCACCTCACACTTGTTGGAATGGCTGTTATCAAAAGACAAGAGATAAGTGCTGGTGTAGATGTGGAGAAAAGATAACCTTTGTGCACTGTTGGTGGGAATGTAAATTGGTGCAGCCACTATGAAAAACAGAAAAGAGATTTCTCCAAAAATTAAAAATAGAACTACCATATTATTCATCAAGTCCACTTCTGGGTATATATCCTAAGGAAATGAACTAATCATTTCAAAGAGATATCTGCACCCCCATCTTTACTGCAGCATTACTTACAATAGCCAAGATGTGGAAACAACCTAAGTGTCCATTGACAGACGAATGGATAAAGATGTGATATATATTTATATCACAATGAAATATATGCAGCCATAAAAAAAGGAGGAAATCCTGTCATTTGGAACAATATGGATGAAACTTGAGGGCTTATACTAAGCAAAATAAGTCAGAGAAAGACAAATATTGTAGGATTTCACTCATATGTGGAATCTAAAAAAAAAAAACAACTCGTAGAAAGAGAAAAAAGATTGCAGGTGGCCAGAGATGGGGGTGGGGGGTAGGGGAAATGGTCAAATAAAATAGGTATCATTGCATCCCAAGTGCTATAGAGATCCAGAGACTCCCCTACAATTTCTGTGAATTCCCAGGGGGTTACAGCTCAGATCTCTTGTTCTTCCTGAACTCCCCATCTCACTGAACTCTATATTTCTCTCCTATATGGCACCTGCCCCCACTCACCCCACTCCCTACACACATGCATGATCTGCTGCTGCAGATCAAAGTCTGCTTTCCTTTAATTCCACAAATATTATCGGCATAAGACCATTGTGTGTAGCAAACTCTTACCAAAGGTTCTGTGGTTGGTACACATGTGCTTGTTTATATGTTATGCCTTCACACAGGATGGATGGGACATTAAGATGAGACTTCTTTAAAAAGTCCTTGGCATATAATAAGTCGGCCTTGAA
This sequence comes from Stenella coeruleoalba, assembly GCF_951394435.1. Lineage (NCBI taxonomy): Eukaryota > Metazoa > Chordata > Mammalia > Artiodactyla > Delphinidae > Stenella > Stenella coeruleoalba. The sequence continues at coordinate 113,352,323 of NC_137169.1, forward strand.
CGTGTATTGGCTGACTCCTTCCCAATGTCCCTGGCCTCCAGCTGCATTACTGGTTCCCCTCTCCAGGCCCCTCTTCCTCACTTTCCCGCACGGAAATCATTTTCATAATCAAATAATTCCCAAAGAAGGAGTCCTTTCAGGAGAGGTATAGGGACATGAGAGGGAGTGGTGGCAGATGGGACTTGCTCTCCGTTACCATGCAGGAGACCAGGGGATGAATTGCTTAGATTTTGACTCCCCGTAAGAAGAAGTGTCTGACCACAGGCTGCACAGATTGCCTTTGCAAGTTATTTCCTCATTACTATGTGGAGCAGAGGGGAAATGAAGCCAATGCTGGATATTCTCTTGCCTGGGGTGCTCCAGAGCAGTTCTGGGGAGAGAAGAGACCGGACTGCAGGTGACTTGCTTGAGGCCACACAGTGGGTTGGGAGAGGGGCTGTGATGTTGGGGGATAATTCCTGAGTTCATTTCATGAGTCCAGACTCTGTCCCTTAATTAGCTGCGTGACCTTTTATAGGTCACATAATCCCTCTAGGACTCATGTTTCACATCCGTAATATGGTTTTGTATGCAGTGACCTGACTTTCTTGAGTGTGTGGGAGTGAAGTCAAACCTGCAGGCTATAAGGCCTTGAATACTGGTTCCCAGGACAAGGTAAATACCAATATTTGCATTGGGGATGTGGGGAGTTGACACTTTTCACTCAGAGCTTTGTTCTTTGCCCGCAGCTTCTTAGTTAGGCAACTGACAGTTGACATTTATTGAAAATGAGAAAGGAAATTTGAGTCACTGAAGAGGGTAGGAAGAGGAGACAACCAGTATATCCAGGAAGGCCTAGCCCAGCCTTGCTATACAAGCACGACTTCTGTGCCTGACCACAGGCTGGCATCGACGAGCAAAGCTATTTGGGGCAGAGCTGTTGATCCAGGAAAGCGGCAAAGCGTGGGTGGATGATGTGTGTGAAAACACAGAGTGGGGACTGCCCAACGCGATGCCAGGCGGGTCCTAAAGTGATGCTGTTTGTTCATTTAGTCTATAATTATTATTGAGTGCCTACTGTGGTGCTGGGAGCTCAGTGCTTATTATGATTCAACAAAGAAGATAGTGGAGCACAGAGATGATAAAGTTCAATTCCAACCCTCAAGGGGCTGACAGTTTTCAGGGAGAAACTCAAACGACCCTATTAGAAAAAGGAAATTGCAGTTGTGAGCGTAGAAGCAACCTCCATTGGCCTGAACACTCAGAGAAGTTTTCAGAAGTAAAGAATGTGAAGGCAGTTGACAGGTCACCACAAGTTTGCTAGTAAGAAACAGTTTGAAGAATGTGCTCCTGGCAGGAAAATAGCACGCAGAGACACAGAAGGGCAAACAGCTCAGAATGTTCAGGAAGGCAGAGGAAGTCTCTGTTACCAGAAGTGACAAAGAGCCTTGACATGCTTTGGAAAGAGTTTTGGTTTTGTTTTGGCCTGTCAGCCTGGCTCTCTGCCGGGGTCATTTCTCCAGAACTAACCTCTTAGCCAATGATCAGCAAATGTGGTCACAGTTTCCTTATTTACAGGCCTGTCTGGATAGCATTTTTCTTCTCTGTGTCATCTGCAGCTGAGCAGGTAGCCAGACATGAGGCCCCTGCTCAGGGGCTTAGGCCTCTGCTGGGCCTCCCGGCTTCTGGGCTGCATTTGCCTCCTGCAGGGTAAGTGGTTCAGGATCCCTGGGAATGCATGGCAACTGAGTGGAGCCAGGATACAGGGTCCTGACCATCCGGAAGGCTGTTTAAGCTGCCAGGGCCTAGGAAGCTGAGTCACAGTGGACAGCTGAGACAATATGATCCACTCTGACAATCCCTCACTACTGCACCCACCATGTTTCATCTCAGTCACTCTGATTCCCACCCTGTCTTCCAAAAGACTCTCTTCCCAGCAGCAATCTTCTCAGAAGGCTGGCAAATGGAAGGGTGCCTCCTTTTCTTTCCTACCTTTGGGGAATAACAATTGCTCTGTACACAGAATTCTGAATCCACTCTGTTATTCAGCCTTTCTGAAAAAACTGCCCAAATAGCTATAGTGGGGTTCTGGACCCCCTTCAGATCTAGGATTTAAGGAAGAAATGAGCTTCCACCTTAGAACGGAAATCTGCCATCAGGCTGCCACAAAATTGGAGAAATACTTATAAATCATATATCTCATAAAGCATGTTTATGACACCAAATTTTTTTGTTTTGGAAAATAGTTATTTTTTCTTTAAAAAGTGTTATTTACTTAAACATGTAGTGGTTTCCTAACAAATTACCACAAACTATGTGAATTAAAATAGCCCCCCCCCCCCCACATTTGTTATCTCTCAGTTCTGTAGGTGAGAAGTTTGACACATCTCGGCAAGTTCTCCCAAAGCTGAAATCAATGTTTCAGCAGACAGCATTCTCATCTGGAGCTTTGGGTCCTTCTCTAAGCTCATTCTTACTGTTGGAAGAATTCAGTTCCTTGTGGTTATAGGTCTTGCTACGTGTTAGCCAGAGATGACGTTCAGCTCCTAGAGGTCATGCTCAAGTCCTTCCCCAGGGACCCCTCCATTGGAGCAAATGAAGAACCTCTCATGCTTTTGAGCTCTCTGTTCCTCTTTTTCCACCCTCTGGAGAAAACTCTTGTTTTTGAAGGGCTCATGTGATAAGGTTAGGCCCTCCTGATCATCTCCCTTCCTTAAAGCTACATAATCTAATCAAGAAGTAAAATCGATCATGTTCACAGTTGTGGGGATTAGAGTGAGAAGTCTTGGGAGCCAATTTAGAAATATATATATATATATATATATATGATTTATATTTATATTTGTAGTTATGTTACATTAAATATTTAATTTTTTTCTACACAAGAACTACAGAAGCATGCAGAATATCCTTCCCATCTTCTCTCTGCCACTCTCCCCGCAGCTGCACCCATATGCTCAGGTAGCTGGTACCTGACAGTGGCTGGGAAGGTCGGCTGCTCTCAACACAATACAACGAATGTCTTCTTGAAGTCAGTAACTTGTTGAACATAAAGGTTCTGATGGCACCACAACTCCTTCCTGTGCAACAGGATATGCAGATGCACAGTTCCCTGGATTTGAACCCTCCATCTGATGCTGTCCCCTGGTCTCTGGGGAGGAGCCCCTGAGAGGGGTGCTTGGTGGAGAAGAAAGGGCACTGGCTGGGGAATTGGGAACACCGGTTATATCTATGGTCTTTGTCAAGTAATAATAACAGTAATAGCTTTATTGAATATTGTTTGGACCAGACTCTGTGCTCAAAGATTTATGAAGAGTTTTATTTTAGAAAAGCGGCTTTGGCAGCCATGCCAAACATGCAGGTGCTGTTTACATGACATAAGAACTGATGAATAGCTAAGTGTGAAGAGTTATGGGCCTGGGGCCTGTGAGAGTCTCTATTTCCAGGAGAGCCTGGGGATGCAACCAGCAATTGCTCTATGTTGCTCTAATGGCGTATAGAACGGGGCCAGTGGAGGATAATTTGCATCAGAAATTTGTAGGCAACTTTTGGCTGCATGGGAGGTCCAGAGACTCTTAGAGGTCTTAGGGAAGTTTGCTAAAGTGTCTACAGTGAAGGAGAGTCTGGGGGCACGAATAGGATTGCCTGTTGTATCGCAATTTGGACAGACTCTAGAGCAGTTTCTTGTAAGGGGCCACATTCAAGGTGGGCTGATTTGTGAGTAACAGCAGAAATGGGCTTAAGTAAAATGTGTAAAGACATTATACATCGCTTCTAGAACCCCAAAAAGCCTAAAAGATTCTGGGCTTGTTTTAATGTCATGAGTACTGAAAGGGTAAATAGTTGTTTCTTGATAGTGCCAAGGATGGAGCTACCCTTGACTCCCCAAATAATTTTTAGAAACTTAACCAAAGTGGAAGGGTCTTGTAATGTGTGTGGGGCAATGGTCCACCTCTTTGTGAGCTCCTTTGTGAGGATCTGTAGGTCCTGAATGAGTGAGTCAAATGATTTAGCAATCTCACTTCTGGGTATATATCCAAAAGCATTGGTATCAGGACCTTGAATAGATATCTGCACTCCTGTGTTCATCGCAGCATTTTCCACAATAACCAAAATATGGAGACAACCCAAGTGTCCATCAACAGGTAAATGGATAAAGGAAATGTGGTATATGCATACACTGGACTATTATTCAGCCTTAAAAAAGGACGAAATCCTACTATTTGTGATAACATGGATGCACCTGTAAGACATTATACTTAGTGAAATAAGCCAGTCACAGAATGACAAACACTGCATGATTTCACTTATAAGGTACCTAAAACATTCACAAAGTATAGAAGATGACAATAGAATGTTGGTTTTCGGGGGTTGGGGGTAGGAGAATATGAGGAGTTGTTATTCAGTGGGTGTAAAGTTAGACTTACACAAGATGAGTATGTTCCAGAGACCTGCTGTAGAACAGAGTGCCTATAGATAACAAGAAGGTATTGTGTACTGAAAATTTGTTAAGAGGATAGATCTCATCTTTCTTACTTTGCATACACACACGCACACACACACACACACACACACACACACACACTAAAAGGGCACAAGAAAACTTTTAGAGGTGATGTTTGGTAATAAACATTACCTAGATTGTGGTGAAGGTAACACAAGTGTGTACATATGTTCAAACTCACCTATTTGTATTTATTAATTGTGTACAGTTTTTAATATCAATTATACCTTAGTAAAGTTGGAGGGGGCAAGTCAAACATCAAGAATGGAGTCAGACTCTCTATTACAGGGAAGGTTAAAACCCCCTGCCCTTTCTTAGCCCAAAGAAGGCTCTGGCTGCTCCTTGGTATGAGCTCTGACAGAAAATCTTCAGCTAAAATTCATGTATGTAGCCTTCCTGAGTCATGTAAATGCAGCTAAATGCAGCATCAACAGGGTCCTTCAAGGCTTAGAAAGACTAATCAGAAAGGTACTTTACTCCTGCTTGATAAAAGGCAAAAGTTAGTTGCTGAGAGGTGGGACAAAGTCTTGGTCTATGGTGGTGGGCACACGAGTGGGTCCTGCTCAGCCTCCATGGTTGTGCCACGCCTGGGGAAGTGGCCCTGCGTGGACCAGAAAGTGATTTCTCAGAGCTCTGGTAATAGCTGTAGTAGTGACTTCTTAGGGAGTTGCCAGTGAGGGTGTCCAAGGACTTGGCTTTTTCCCGCTGTAGGGAAGGGCTCTGGAGCAGCTGCATGGGGACCTCAGCTTTCACCGCCATGCCCAGGCCTTGGCCTTCAGGGATAGCCTTGTCACCCTTACCCTCCACCATAGACTGCAAGAAATTCATGAGCACCTTCAGACCACCTTTGCTGCTTCACCTCCCTACTCTTTGTCCTTAGAAGAGAGACCTAGACTCCTAACCCACGTGACTCCGTGGGGTTGCTGTAACACTGCCCACCACAGCCAGAACCTCTTCTGCCTCAAGCCTACTGCTCTCCCACGTCTGCCATGGGCCAAGGGCTGGGGAGCAGTGAGGGCAGAAAGAGCTCTCACTTGGAGGGCGCTGGCCAGACTTACGTGGGAGAGAGGGCACTTCCTGGGTGTGACTCTTGGAAAGGGCAACGCTACTCATGACTCAAGAGTCACTCATGGCTGCAACAGAACTTGTAACCTAATCTGGCTTCTGCACGCCAGAAAGATTCCCTCAGCAGACAGAACATCCCACCTCAGTCAACACATACAACTGGGACAAGCTAGCTTTAATTCCTCTTCCTCAAGACAGTAGTGACCTTAATATACTCAGGATCCCGTGGATACATAATGGAGGGAGCTGGAGCTCAGAGAGGGTAAGTGTGGACTTCTGTGCCCTCCTGTTACTGATATGTGAGCGCCGGGGCCTTGGACCAGCTGAGCCATTTGTGTCATGACTAGTTTGGAGGGACCATTCCCATTCAGCTAATCTCATCCATCTCTTCTCAGTCTATCTCCATGGACCCATGTCAGGGTGTACAGCTTTTACTGAGGGCATGCTCTGCCTGGCAGCATGATGAAAGTACTGATAAAACTGTCTCCTGGACTGGACAAGCAGCAGGAAGTTGTGGGATGTGGACAAGAACAGACATAAGGAAGAGCCTTGAGTTTGGAAGGAGGCTGACCTGGATAGCTCAGGTACAAATGGGCACTATGCTGACCCCACTGATGTAGGTCCTGAAGGTGATCCCTTCAGATCATATCGAGGGGAGCTGAAGGGACTGGGATGCTTCAGCCTGAGGAAGCAGTCCACAAGACACCTCCCTCATGAAGTCTTTCCTGATTGCACCAGCCAGAAGTGACCTCTCCCTCCTCTGAACTTCATTTTATCTTTTTTTTCTACATAAAGTTTTCGGGCATTTTAGCCTCGTGATGACACAGCTCCATATTGGGTCTCTACCCATCAATGTGAATGTGATTCCCTAGGGCATGGTTCCCTAGAATCTTTTGAACTTTAGGTCTAGAGACATTTCAGCTCTAAATTTTTAAACCCAACTGTACTGACAGTTCCCTTTGTGTATCTCAAGTCATCTCACGCTCAATAGGTTCAACATTGAGCACCTAAGCCTGGTCTTCCTTGAGTGTCTCCCACCCTATAGTCAATGATGCATCCATGCTATCATCCTTGACATCTTTTTCTACCTCAAGTCCATAGCCAACCCATCAGTGAGTCTTGCCAATTTTATTTTTTAAATATCTCTTAATGACATTAGATTTACAAATATCTTTTACCTATTTATTTGCTCAAGATTTCTTCTTTTTCCCACTCCCTTATGTCTGTTATTTCTTCAAAGTGTTTATTTTTGCATTATAGGCTTGATTCCTTCCTTAATCCTTTTGAGCAGTTAGTCCACACATGTACCCTGATGTGGAAGTCTCCCCATGAATCAGTTTAGTATTTGCCCCAGCTTGGGTCTTTATAAGCGCCACCTGTTTTTAAGATAGCTTCTGGGCTCTGATTTCTAGCATGTAGTTAGAATTCACATCCACACCCACACACAATGAAGGCTTGGATTCCAATTTCTCACATCCCTCTCATGGAACAGGGCAGGTTGCAACCTCCATGCTGGTTTCCCATGACAGAAGACAGACATTTTCTTACCCTAATTCACCCAGCCTCTTATCTTTTTGCAGCATCCCTACAAGCTCAAGGCCACGCTTACACTTCACCCCCACTTACAGACGTGTAACATTGGCCTCTAAGGTATATTTCTGGTTCTGATAACCCACTGGGACACCAGAACTTCAAATTCCACTCAGCTCTTCAACACTGAGTTCCCTTTTGTTTCTGAACTTAAGTGGCATAATTAAAACATTTTAATTACATTTAATCAAGTTTTGTGTGTGGTTAGACTGTAAGGAGGAACTCCTGAGTCAGTTCATGTGTCTTCTCCTCTGGAGGATTCCAAAGTATTTTTTCCACTCCTGTAATCATTGCTCCCACACCCTCCAACACTTGGGGCTGAGACAGCCATGCTCAAGGCAGAGGCCAGAACCCCGCTGAGAATGTGCAAATCCGTGTTCATCTTTTGACTTCCAAAATAGGCAAGAGCCATATTTTATTGACAGAACAAAAGAGATTTGTGTGCTCCCAAACCAAGATTGTAGACTAAGAGAAGAGAGTTCATTTGGCAAGTCACAAACTAAAAAGATGCCAGGTAGGACATGAGGGCGGTTTTATATATCTTTCTGAAATTAAGTAATCATTAAAAATGCATAAAGGGGGCTTCCCTGGTAGTACAGTGGTTAAGAATCCGTCTGCCAATGCAGGGGACACAGGTTTGAGCCCTGGTCCGGGAAGATCCCACATGCCATGGAGCAACTAAGCCCGTGCACCACAACTCCTGAGTCTGTGCTCTAGAGCCCACGAGCCACAACTACTGAGCCCGCGAGCCACAACTGCTGAAGCCTGCATGCCTAGAGCCCGTGCTCCACAACAAGAGAAGCCACCGTGATGAGAAGCCCACGCACCGCAACGAAGAGTAGCCCCTGCTCGCCGCAACTAGAGATAGCCTGCATGCAGCAATGAAGACCCAATGCAGCCAAAAATAAAATAAATAAATTTATTTAAAACAAAATGCATAAAGGATGAGACTGTAATTAAAACTTAAACAGAATGTGACATGCCATTCCCTCGGGGCTCAACAGAAGAGGCTATGTGGCAGGGGTGAGGAACCAGCCAGGTGATAGGAATTCCAGATAAGATGAGCCGGAATGCAAAAGCAGAAGCAGCTTCGGTCCTACTTCCTTCTTCTTTGGGAGGGTAGTACCGCCTCCTAGGGAGTCATGTTTAGTAAACTGGGCCATGTGTGTTTGTGTGTTTGGGCTTTAAAGGGCCTCGAGAAGTGCTACAAGTTCCCCTTAGCTTGTGTTCCATGTTGGGGAGGTTCAGACGTTCTCGTGGGCTCCTATAGGGGACATGAAGTGCTGAGAGGGGCCATGGGCCAGAAGGTGCCTGAGTTCAGAAATAAGAAAGGTCAGAGTGCAGCGACCTCACTACAGAGGAGGCCGTGGCAGGGACCAAGGACGTCACCAGTGTCGCCCACACTAGCCCAAGACAAGCAGGAACAGACACATCAGCAGCAGATGCAGCAGAAGGTAGAGAGTGAGACCAAAAGACCAGGGCAGATTTCCTTGGCAAAGGCCCACAAGGATCACAGAGCACAGCAAAATAAACTGAGCTCTCTTCCCCACTCTACAGGGACAGGGAGTGAAGGAGGAGCAGTAGGGAAGATGGAAGGTGGAGGCAACAGGAAGGACCTTCCTTGACTCATCCTGTTGTGGAGATCTAGCACTTGGGTTCTCTGGGTATGGTAGCATTTAGGCTACTGGTTCTTTTTCTCATGGGACATTTTCATAGTTTCCTTGGATACCTCTCCTCTCCCATGCTGGGGATCTCACCCACCCTGTCACAGGTGACACTCTCAGAATGACCACCTATATTTTTCTCTATGGTTGCTGGTTTTGGCTGGTCCATTTCCACATGGACCAGCCAAGATTCTCTTTGTTGGGAATCTGTTGCCTCTCCAGATGCCCTTCTTGTCAAAGTTCTTTTAAGGCCCTACTTCTAGTTGATAAAAAGATGTTCATTTGACTCATCAATGCCTTTGCAATTTCTTCCCTATTGGCAGCCTACTACTATAGGCTGTTTCTGAAGCATTTTATCCCTTCAGTTTCTCAGGTATAAGTCAGACACTTGTCCAGTGCATCCCCAAGCTGCAGAGGACACACATCAAGTTCTCAGAATCGTCTCACTGAAGCCCCTATCACCATGTTGAGGTGAGAGGTAGGCACCCATCAGGTTAGAAAGGGACTCAAAGCCGTACAGCTCTCTCCAAATAAAATCTCTTTCTGCTTATCTCCAAATCCTAAACTTTGTATGTCTTCAGTTTGGGTGAGAGAGGGTTAAGATTCTCAAACCAGTTTTCAGAACCTTCTTTAAAAATTCTACCCATGGGAAGTATTTGCCCAAGAAGTTTCATTATACCCTCTGTGCTATGGAGATCGTTAAGGTTCTGGTAATGCATGTGGAGGGCAAGCAGGTGTGATTTCAGCCGTGTGTGGTGACAGTTGGGGGTACGGGTAGTGAAGAGAGTTGATAGACTGGCTTCCTTCCCTTCTCTAAAACTGAGATTCAGTATCACTTTCTCATTATATAATTTTGCAAACTATTTCACGTCTCTAGGCCTCAGTTTCTTTGGCTGTGAAATGCCCTGCCTTCCCAGCTGACTGCTCAGAAACTACATGATAGTGGGTGAGTAACATGCTCTACAAATACAATAATAAGCTTTTGTTCCCTCCTGCCCCAGAGCCTGTGCCCCTTTCCTAGATCCTGGCCGACTAAGTATCCATCACACCAGGATGGTGCAATGTCACCCTGGAGTGCAGGGCCACAGAGGACCTGAAGGTGACCTGGGTAAGCAAGGGCCTCCCCAGGGAGCTGGAACAGAGGAACACTGGGACCAAGCTCTGAGCCTGCCCCTAAGCCAGACTGACTCCAGCCTCACCTGTGTGGTCAACAACCATGTGGACCAGAAAACTACCACCTATAGACCTTGGGGAACTCTTTTGGGATTAAGAGCGTGCCTGGCAAAGTGAGTGTGCCCACCTCTGCGGACATTCATTTCCCAGGAGATTGGGGGTATGGTAGGTTGGTGCTCATCATTGTCAAGAAGTATGATTCCAACCTCCCCAGCCCTTGGGACAGTACCAGATGAGACGGGAATCAGAGATAAAAAAGGTTGGCATATGACCCAGGAAATTATGGGAGGAGGTACGACGGCTGTACCAGGCACTGATGTTTATCTCTGTTCTGCTCTAAATCCCACTTGAAGGGCCATTGAGTAGACAAGGAATCATATTTGTAATGAGCAAATAAGGAGAGGCAGGTTTTGACTCATGATATTAGAGGAGAGTTTTCTATAGTCAGTCATCCAAAACTGGAATAGATGCTTTGGGGCACAGTGACCTCATGTCACTGGTGGAGTGTAACTACAGGTAAAATCACTTGGTGGGTAGTTATAAAGCTCAGAATGGGGTCAGACTCCCTAGTGAGTTTTCTTCCAACATGGACATTCTTAGATTCTAGGAAAACTTCTTGGCAAAATCAGATTATTTTGAGCCCTAAAGTCCCAGTTTCTCCAGAACCATCAGCTGGAGTAGAGTGCCTTCTGTTGAGGTGATACACCACAGGGAGCATGGCCAGCCCAGGATCCATCACCCTGAAGCTTCTCACGCCCTCTCCGTTTCTGACCCAACAGAGACTACAACTCTATTCTTATTTCCATTATTGTGGACGATACTGGCAAAAGCTCTTCTGTTCCTCAGCCTCCTTGGGAAGCTGGAAATGGAGCTCACCAAGGAAAATCTCCAGCAGAAGAAGGGAAATTACAAGTGTCCAAGCAGCCTGGACAACTAGGTTGGGACTTTATTTCCTTTTTCATGCTTTGTCAAGTTTTCTGAATCATAAATGAATGCTTTCTATCTTCTGCCAAGTTAAAAAAAAATTTGCTAGCACAAAAATTATCTATTCTTTAAAGATGTGAGGAATTCACATTAGGCTTTGTGAATAGGCTTTGCCTCTTATGTCATCAAAGGAGAAAACACTTATGTAAGTTTTATAATATTTTCTATGTTCATTTTTTAAAGTTTATACACACATGTAGATCAATTTTATCAAATCATATTTTTCTAGAAATTGTCCATTTAATAAAGATTTAAAATTGAATAGACATTAATTATGCACTATATTCTCTTAAGAGTTTTTCTTGTTATTATTGTTGTTTGGCTGTTTTAAATATGAGAGGATCTTGCTGAAAGGGTAAGTGATAAATTAGGTGATGTTTCCAGCCCTGAGAGCCACAGAATTCCATTAACCAGTTTATAGCTTTTCTCTTTTAGTCTATTTGCAAAAGCTATTTGGTGGCTCACCTGGTGGCAGGTGGTGTATTGAGGGAGTGTCTTCACCCTCCACATCCTCTACTACAATTTGGAAATGACAGAAATAAGGGTAGATGTTTTGGAGGGATTTTTTTTTTACTTTTGGAGATTAAATAAAACACTATATATCTGGATCACGGGAGAGATATAGTAATTCCAGTTGAGATCAAGGCAAGTCTTAATCTCACATATGCACGTGACCAAAGAAAGAATGTCAATCAGAAGGATGGTTAATAAGAAATGCGGCGTAAAGGGAGATGAGTGACAGAGGCAAAGGAAGTGCTCCAACAGGCTGGCAGGAGAATCCCATGCCCCGGGCAGGTAAGTCCTACCACGGATATGGAGAGCTCAGATGAGAAGGCCACTGGGATCCATTCCGGCAGCATCTGCTTACCTGCCCTGACTCAGGGCTTCCCATGTGGTCCAGTGGTAACTCGGCTTCCAATGTGGCCTATCTTTGGGAAGAGGATGCCCTGGTCAAGCTAACAGGGATATCTAGCCCAGTTAGCAAGTGTACTTCTCACTGTAAATTAATAAATAAGCATTCTGGTTTTGTTTACCAGTGTCTTTTAACATTTATTATCAAGATTTTACATCCCCAAGGCAAAAGGGCAATGGATGAAATGGAGATTCTGGGTTTTGGCTAAGAATCTACATGTCAGACTCTGAACACATGGTGAACACATCAAAGTACAGTTGACCCTTGAACCAGATGAGTTTGAACTGCGCAGGTCCACATATATGCTGATTTTCTTCAACAGACGTGTACAACAGTACTGTATGATCCATGGATGTTTGAACCCGTGGAGGTGGAACTATGAATACAGGGGGCTGATTGTAAAGTTATATGTGAATTTTTGACTGCTCAGGGGGTGGGAGCCCCCTACGTTGTTCAAGAGTCAACTGTAATGCCAAACTGTAGGGCTTTGTCATTCACTCATTCCTTCACTCAATCAACATTTACTGGACTACATAACACACTAGCACACACTGAGAAACATCTTGGAAGACAAATTCACAGACTTTCTTTGCCATGTGCGTTCCCATTTGGATTTTATGAAGAGTTCATGTAGGCCCAAGGTTTCAGTTCTCAAGCCTGATCATGAATCAGAATCATCTATTGAGTTTTTAAAAAATATAGATGGTGCCCAGTTTCAGGATAGAGTCCAAGTATCTGTTCCTGAAAGCTCTCCAGTTGATCTAATGAACAGCCCAGATTGTAAGCCATTCCCGGGGAGTATCCATTTGGATCAATCAGACCACTTTGCCTGTACTATATAGACAGATCTACACATATTGGGGGTTATTTCAATAAAGATCCTGAAGGCATCAATCAATACAAAAGAAAGTGAAAAATAAGCATAAGTACGTTAACTGGTTTAGATGATAAACTTCCTGTTGGTGTATATGTGGCTTTATCTATCTGAAGCACAGCTCTGATCATGTCACTGTCCTGCTAAAAATTTTTAATAGGTAATTTTTTTGATTAGTGTTATAAAGAAACTGATGATACAGAAAAAGAGACCGCAGAAGATAACCATTGTTAACTTCTTAACCTACTAGCTTTTAGACTATTTTATGCCCACATAAACATATTTATATATATTTACAATATAGGATAACACTATGCATGTTCCATAACTCATTTAATATTTCATGGGCAACTTTCCATTCAAATATATAAAGATGTAATTTGTAACTTATTCTCCTTATTACATAAATAGTATTCCTTCATGTGGAGAGAGTATACTTTATTTAATTGGTATACAGTGGTCAAGAGCTTTAGAATCCAACTCCAAGATTTCAATTCCAGCTCTGCCACCTATTAGTTATGTAACCTTGAGTAAGTTCATTGATTTATCAGTGTTGCAGTTTCCTGGGAATAATAATGGTATTTGCATAATAGGACTGCATTTTATACTTTGAGGCCTCAATACCTACCTGTCTTTAAACTACAGCCCAGAATAAATGTACCCTGTCACACAGCCTTGTGAAAGTACTATGGAGAAAAATACACCATGGAGGAGAGAGGAGAGCACCAGGAAGTGTTTGCGGTTTTATATAGGGAGGTCAGGGTGGGTCTTGCTGAAGAGTTAACATCTGTACAGAGACCTGAAGGAGGTGAGGGGACGAGACATGTGGATATCTAGAGGGAGAGAATTCTAGAGAGCAAAGGCCTTGAGGAAGGAGCATGCATGTAGTATTGAAGGAATGGCAAGGAGCCCAGTGTCCTAGAGGGGATTAGGAAGGAGGGGAGCATGGGAGATGAGGTCAGCTGATACAGGGCCTTCCAGATAAAGTGGGCCCATGGGGTAGTTCTGAGCTAACGAGTAATGTGACACAACTTAGGTTCTGAAAAGATAAATCTGGGTGATATTGTGAAAATAGACATTAAAGGATTAAAGACAAAAGTAGGAGACGCGGAGGCTACTGCAGTAATCCAGGTGAGAAATGATGACCCTATTGGACTAGGGAGGTGGTGAGAGGTATTTTATTATAAGTATAATTTTTTCATATAGGTATATGAAAATAAGTATTTGAATATATATAGAATGAAAAGATATCAGTATTTTCTAAGAGAGATAGAGGGTGGGGTGTGAGCAAAATAATGAAGTCAAGGATGACACCAAGGTTTTGTGGCCAGAAAAAATGGAAGGATTGAGGTGACATTTGGAGGGATCAGAAATTGTATAGGAAGCATGTTTGGGGAGTTTGAATTTAGATATGTCAAGATGGAGATGCTTGTTATACACGCAAGTGGAGATGTCAAGTAAACAGTTGGATATTTACAATGTGGAGTCCAGGGGAGAGATCACATCTTTAAGTCCCTTTTGCCACATAAGGTCATGTAGTCATGGGATTACTGCATGGCCATAACATCAAAAAGAAATGAGTGTAGACAGTGAAGAGATGTGGTCTGGGTGGTCTGGGTATGAACCCTGGGTTATTCCAAAATTTAGAAGTTGGAGATATCGGAAAGATACTGATAAAGGAAATTAAGGAGCAACCACCCAGTAGGAGGAAAATAATGTGAATAATGAATGCAAAGTGAAAACAGTGTTTCCAGAAAATATAGGTCCACTGCGGCTGAGAAGTTATGGGAAATGAGGATTGAGAATTGACCACTGGATTTAACAACATGAAGTTCCCTGGTGACTGGACAAAAGCAGACTCAACAAAGAGGTAGGGGCAATGGATGACAAGAGACAATTCAAGAGAGAAAGAAATTTCTTCAAGTAAAGTATACAAATGGTCAATATGCTCATGAAAACATGTTCATCATGAATCATTTGAGACATGCAATTCATAACCACAATGAGATACCACTTCACCAGCACTAGGATGGCAACAATCAAAAAATAACGAGTTGGAGATGATGTGGAGAAATTCTCATACATTGCTGGTGGAAATGTAAAAATGGTGCAGCTGCAGGTGTAAGATGGGAATGAAAGAATAAGAGGAGAATGGAGTACAAGAAGCTTTATGAAGGATAACCCAATGGAAGACGGTAACTTGTTGGATGTCTGGGATGATAGAGAGAAAGGAATCACAGTGTGTGAAATTATTATCCCCTGATATGCCTACATCACTTACACTTGGGAGAACTTCTGTAGGGTACTTAACATCTCTGGATTTTAATTTTCCATTTGTACATTGAGGATATCTGCCTCACATAATTGTTGAATGAAGTTATGAATAACAATGGAAAAGGAAGTTGGCTTGAGAACAGGGATGCTGAAATCCACAATACACATTGAATGAGAGGAAGTAACTCCCACAAGACCCAAGAGGAAGAAGCATCTCTGCTTTTTTTTTTTTTTTTTTTGCAATACGCTGGCCTCTCACTGTTGTGGCCTCTTCCGTTGCAGAGCACAGGTTCCGGACGTGCAGGCTCAGTGGCCATGGCTCACAGACCCAGTTGCTCTGCAGCATGTGGGATCCTTCTGGACCGGGGCACGAACCCGTGTCCCCTGCATTGGCAGGTGGACTCTCAACCACTGTGCCACCAGGGAAGCCCCAAAGCATCTCTGCTTTGAATGTCTCATCTGAGCCAGAGGGCAGGGTCTCTCAGTCCATGTCTCCCACCCATATCTCCTACCCCACTGTCCACTTAAGGGACAGTTTCTCTTTCAACCACCAACTGCTCCATCCATCATCAGGATGAACTCATTCCAAGTTGGGGCACCTGAGTCAGAAGACCGGGATCCTTGGAAGAGGAACAAATGGAGGATATTCTCCTCCGAATACTCCAGGATTAGGAGGTCTTCAGTGACCATGTGGCAAAGGATAAGATATGAATGCTGGAATTGTCCAGTGTTGGATTTAAGGCTTTGCTCTGCCACCAACTATTTTGGGACATTGGTTACTTGTCCTGCAAAATGGGGATAAGTAATACCTACCCTAGAGAGTTCTTATAAGAGTAAGAAGAAATGATCTTTATAAAATGCCTGGGACAAAACCTGGTTCATGATAGACTTGGAAAGTCAAGTTCCCTTCCTCTTTCATTTTTTTTCCTCTTCTGCTTTAGGTGGGGGGGAGGGGTCAATGGGTGGTCACATCTTACAGTGCTTCTGGACTGATGGGCACTGATACCCAGCCATGACCGGTCACCTGGGATGCCAGTGAGAGATGTCATCTTTTTCCTTCTCAGCCTTCTGTTCAGCCTGAGCAGAAAGAGGTTAGAAAGAGCCTTATTATGGAAACTCTGCTCCTCTCTTATTCATGCACCATCTAGCGGGATCCTAGCATAACGTTCAGTCCTTTAGCCCAGAACTTGGCTTTCTGAGGTCAGAAGTGAAGCAGCTGAGCTTGCTGAGCTGGGAGGGGAACCAAGAGACCCAGGAATCTAGGCCAGCAGACAAAGAACCACAGATCATAGTATCAGAGTGAGTCCATTTCTGATTCAAGAGCTGGGACTCAAGGCAGAAGGCGGAGGCTTTGAGGAGGTGAGGACCCCCAGGGAGAGGAGAAGCTTCCCACAATACAGTGCAGGCTACATTAGGTCCTCAGGCAACGTGAAGCTGGATGTGGGTTGGGGAAACCAGGCAGTGTCATTGGAGTTCATCATGTCCTCTTTGCTTCCTTGTGGAGTCACTACCAGAAAGACCTTCAGCAGCCTCTGTGCTCTGGGTCTTGTCTGCTCCCAACTCTCTGTGGGAGTTGGGAGTAAGGGTAGCTCAGACACTTCACAGAGAGAGGTGCTTGTCTCCTTGGCACCGGCCCCCTAAAGCCCCAACGCCCTCCTGAGGGAGCCCCAGGTGAGGCTAGCAGGGAAGACTCATGACCAACCCAAAGCAAACCTACGGCAGGGGCCTTGATTATGTCCAAGTTGTCTGAAAAGGACAGATGTGGGAGAAGAGACTATTTTCAAACCTATGGGAACATGTAGAACATGTGACTTGGAAGGGGGTTTTGGGCTGGAATGGTAGGATTCCAACACACAGGGATGGGAGGAAGGGATAGGGAAAGGGAGCCGCCATTTCAGGCAGAGGGATGTGAGTGAGCAAAGAGGAGGCCGACCTAGGATCTGAGGCCAGCGCGGCCGTGGGGTGCTGAGGGTCAGTAGAGGAGGCAGGAGAGGGTTGGCTCAGACCTTCCTACAAGCCTCACCCCTCACCCCTCATAGCAGCCTCATCAAGGGGAGGTGGAAGAGGCACACTGCACTTCCATTCTAATGACCAAGTTCCCCTACCCCAGACAAGGAAGGGCTGAGGCTGCTTTCCTAAGAACACAAGTCCCAACTTGGGTCCCTCTCTGAGAAACAGAAGTCTCAGAAGGTCCAGAAACAGTACAATTTCCTTTTCCCACTCTGCAAGAGGTGGATTTAAGGTCTATGAGCTGAAGCTGAGGTTAGTACTAGTGGTCAGAGAAAAGGGCTGTGGCCCAATGTATAATATACACTGGATACTCCCCCAACATACACACAGACACACACACAAACACACCGCTCGACACAAACCTTTTGCCCTATACAGGGTGCAAAGGAAGCCTCAGGCCAGCCCTCTGTGGGATCCCACCTACCCATGCTGCCTCCACGGACCCCCAACTCAGTTTCCAGCATCAAGGTCCTAACCCCTTCCTCTGCGGCGTGGTCAATATCTTCTACGCAGTCCCCATGCCTGGGCTGTGTTCTCAGAAAGACATATACCAGCCACACAGCAGAGGCTGTGGGAATTATCATGTGCAGGAAGGTTCTCTTTGGGAAGCTTCAGGAGGGGAGTGGTCAGGATATGAGTTAATGATGGAAAAAGAGCCCTCATCTTGCAGGGTGAGGATCCTGAGTGGGAAGGCAGCTTGGAGAGGTGACAGGGGATACGACAAGGCCATGTATGCCCAGGGAGTTGAGGGCAGGAGGGTCAAAGTAACACAGACCAGGGCAGCTGGAGCTGGACCAGGGCTGAGAGATGCAGGTGTCTGCAAGGATCAAGCTCCGAGTGGAGGTGCCCTAGGAGTTCCAGTTCTCCTATCTCCTCCAATTAAATTATCTTCATGGCTTCACTTTCTGGCTTATGGACCTCACTGTAGACAGTATTAACAGGCTCCTTTTCTTCTAAATGTCGCTCACCAATACCCTAGGAATGCAAGACAGAGAGTTCCTAGAACAGCTGAGAGAGGCCCCAGAGGGACCCACATGGAACCAATGCTGCTGACATGAGTTGCACGTGAATTCCCCCAAAGCGCCCAGCACTGCACTGGTCCCAGTTATAAATTTTCTCAGTAAATACCACTGACCACCTGGAAAGAGTTAAAGAGACAGCGGGGCCAGGAAAGGCAGATGACTGGGTTGACAGGCCCAGACCCAGGTGAGGACGGACCCAGGAGAGCCCAGACTGGGCACAGCTCCCAGCTCTCACCTTGCGTGTGACCTTTCGAGACTCCTGCTGGCTCAGCTCTGCGTACTGGATGCCACTATCATTGTCCCTGTGGTCCTCCAGCAATTCTGTACCTGAGTCATACACAGAGTGGAGCTTGAACCTGGGCCTTGAAAACCCTTACGCTCCCCCACTGTTATGAACCCCAAGGCCAAGGCCACACCCACCATTCCCTCTGCAGAGAGATTCCTTGAGCAGCAACATGCAGAAGGAAAGGAGCCAAGGGTCCAGTGGGGGAGGGGAGGTATCAGGGCAGGAGGGAGAAGTGCAACCTGCCTCTTCCAGTCTCCATTTTCTTCTTCTTCCCACGTGTCTTCCAAAGGTACAGTCCTCCTCCAAGGATCAACAGCACAGCCACGACAGCCCCTAGGATGCCTGGCAGGGGGTCAGCAATGACCTGTCCTTGTGAATCTGTTTCCCTCACACAGAGAGAATGAAGAAAGTTAAGGCAAGACAGAACCTAAAATACCCATTGCCAAGGGGAGATAGAGAGAGAGCAGGTGAAGAGCTCTGAAGGATCCAGGTTCAGAAGCTGAAGAGGGTGGAGCATGTCAGGTTCATCCATTCAACCAGGTCCTGAGCTCCTGCTTGGTGCCAGGGGTACTGCGATGAGCAAGATGGGGTCACCCGGGGGGGAAGACTGAGAAAATACCAAAGTCTGCCAGCCAGAGGGACTGCAGTGCAATAGAGGTTTACACCTTGTACACATGTCTTCAGGGAGGGCCTCCCAGAGGAGGTGATGCGTAAACTGAGTCTTGAGGGAGGAATAGGAGTTAACTAGATATTCAGCATGGGCACAGAATTCCAGGAAGGAGGGGCACCACATTTGAGAAATGACTGTGCCAAATCGCCAGCCCTGGGAGCTGCCATCATCCCACTGCAGCAGGGAGGAGCCAGGTGAGGAGGATCAGAGGGAGAAGAGTCTCTTTCCAGAGGACTTTTTTTTTTTTTTTTTTGCGGTACGCGGGCCTTTCACTGTTGCGGCCTCTCCCGTTGTGGAGCACAGACTCCGGACGTGCAGGCTCAGTGGCCATGGCTCACGGGCCCAGCCACTCCACGGCACGTGGGATCTTCCCGGACTGGGGCACGAACCCGTGTCCCCTGCATCGGCAGGTGGACTCCCAACCACTGCGCCACCAGGGAAGCCCTCCAGAGGGTTTTGTGGGTCATGCTGAGCACTGAACTTTATCTGAGACTCCAGGATGGGGCTGAGGGGAGGGTAATGTGGGATTTTAAGTGATGCTGACACATCAGTTCCTCCCAGCAGCTCATGGGGGTTGGGTGAGAGGGGCAAGACTACACTCAGGATACCGGCTCACTCATTCATTCAATGAAATCCTGAACTGTGAGCAAACAGTGCCAGGAGCTTTGCTTGGTACATGAATTCAAAGGAGAACAAGACATGACCTCTGCCCTCAAGGTGTTCCAGGCTACAGCGGAGACAAACCCATAAACAGCATTGCTATTTAGTGTGGGGTGGCTACGGACTGCTCCTTAAAGGGGATGATGCTTGAGGGCAGGACAGTTACAGCACCTGCAGGGCCCTGTGCCACATGAGATTGAGACACCCTTGTTCAAACTTTATTAATATCAGAACTATAACCAACCACAGGATCCTGTGTTACTGTGCTGGTCGCATACCCATGACCTGAGGGAAATCCTTGAACAGGAATAAGCAAGGAAGTGAAGGACTCTTTTTTTTTTTTTTTTTTTTTTTGCGGTACGCAGGCCTCTCACTGCTGTGGCCTCTCCCATTGAGGAGCACAAGCTCCGGACGCGCAGGCTCAGCCGCCATGGCTCACGGGCCCAGCCGCTCCGCGGCACGTGGGATCTTCCCGGACCGGGAGACCGGGGCACGAACTCATGTCCCCTGCATCGGCAGGCGGACTCTCAACCACTGTGCCACCAGGGAAGCCCGGAAGTGAAGGACTCTTGACTTGGGATGGCTGATGGTAGAGGAAACAGCATTTCCAGAGGCTCAGAAGCTTATAATAGCAGAACACATTCAGGAGCTCCAAGCAAACAATTCCGTGCGAAGTGTATGAGGTAAGAAACATGGGCAGAGGAGCATCTGAGCCCTGAATCCTACAGGGAGCCAGTGGGTCATACTCCTACAGATGACACAGATCAATTTCAAAATCCAATTTCTTTTCAAAAGATTACAGTGGACACACTATGGATAATGGATGAGGTGGGGGAAGTACTGGAAAGCTATTGCCCTGGACCAGCTCTGACACTGCACTACAGCGTATGGGAAGGAAAGAGATGCCCAGCAGGCAGGCAGATAGGCACAGGCAGCAGGGAGCATGGGTCAGGGGAGGTGTGGGCCCTCAGGGAAATACATCTCTAGGGAACACCTCTGCGGGCTACAGCCCTAGTTCTCCTCACCTCCCCCATCCCACCCCTGCTTTCCCTCCAGGACCAGCTGGGACTGGGAGCTGCTCATCTGGAGCTAGGTGGACAAGATTTGCATCAAAAACAAATCCCTGGGCTTCCCTGGTGGCGCAGTGGTTGAGAGTCCGCCTGCCGATGCAGGGGACACGGGTTCGTGCCCCGGTCCGGGAAGATCTCACATGCCGCGGAGCGGCTGGGCCCGTGAGCCATGGCCGCTGAGCCTGCGTGTCCGGAGCCTGTGCTCCGCAACGGGAGAGGCCGCAACAGTGAGAGGCCCGCGTACCGCAAAAAAAAAAAAACAACTCCAAAACACAAAAAAACAAATCCCTTGTTTCTTAGGGGAAAAAAGAGGGGGTGGAGAGGCGGGCATGGATGTGACAATTAAAAGCAGAGATGAGTTTTCTGTACCTCCCAGACTCCTGTATGGGGTGACCCGATGGAAAGTGGTGCTCATAACATAGTGGGGAGAAAAGCCCAGAACCCTCACCCCAGTGCAGCTGAGCTCCGAGAATGCCCCTCCCCTCTGGCAGGTACACTCACCATGGACACAGACTTCCCCAAGGTCTAAGGTGGCAGTTTTCTGGTCCACCTGGTTGCTGACCACACAGGTGAAGCTGGCACTGGGCTGCCTCAGGGGCAGGTTCACAGGCAGGGTCCAGGAGTTGGGGGCTGGTCCCAGTGTCACGCTCTGCTCCAGCTCCCTGGGGAGGCCCTTGCTCTGCCAGGTCACCTTCAGGTCCTCTGTGGCCCCTGAGGCTCTGCACTCCAGGGTGCCATTGCACCAGCCTGGTGTGATGGACAGTAACTTGAACAGGATCTGGGGAAGGGGCACCGGCTCTAGGGTAAGAGGGACAAAAGAATGGAGCCTCACATGAGTGGAGAACAATACAGTCTGCACATTCTCATCCATCATCTCATTGAAACCCTGGCATCCTCCCTTTAATGATGGTGAATGCATTTTACAAGTAAAACACAATTTGCTCAATACTTACTACATAGCAAGTGACAATAAAGAAGGGAGACACTGAGTTAAGTCCTATGATATTTCACTAGATTGAGCAAGCCTTAAAAATCTCCAACAAGAAAATAAAACCTGGATACCACCTACCCAAGGCACATTATTTCTAAGAAAATGGGGTTTCCTCTGGAAGGGGAAGAAGTCTGGGATAGAAAAGCTAGTCCCAGATCAGGACTTGCCCTCTTCTGCTCAGATAATGCCTGGGTTTGCATAACCCGTAGAGAAGGAGGACATCTGGCCAGCAATGGGAGCCCAGAGAAAGGCCCTGTGCTCCCAACAGTGGAGACATTTGCGGGAGATGCGGTGGTAGCAACTAGGAATGACGAGTCTGAGTCTGGTTAGAATATGCCGCTGAACTTGAGAAGTGACATATTGATAACTTGGTCTTAGAAATCACACGGGGACCTAAAGCTATAACAGCCACTCTCTCACAGCAGGTATTTTCCTATGCAGACAGGGACTTTAGGGAAAGAAAGTGTTGGCTAAGTGAGGTTCTTTGGAAGTGTTGCAGTATAACCTTTCTCCCACGTCTATCGAGGCTTCTAGGCTTCTAGAGCTGGATTTGTGGAGTCTGCGAGTGAGGCTGGCCTTGGGCTGCTGACTAAAAGGAGAGGAGGCACTAACTACGTGGGTTTATGAATTGTGGTAGGTGAATAATGGACCCCAAATACGTCCACGTCGATCCTCAGAACTTGTGAATATGTTAGGTTACATGGCAGAATGGAATTAAGGTAACAGGTAGAATTTAGGTTGCTAATCAGTTGACTTTAAAATAAGGAGATTGTTCTGACTACCTGGATGGGACCAATGTAATCACAAGCGTCCCTGAACGTGGAAGAAGGAAGAAGAGGAAGGAGGTTAGAGGGATAAGAATGTGAGAAGAATTGGTCCCACTATGGCCAGGTAATGTAAGCAACCACTAGAAGGTAGAAAAGACAAATAAATGAATCTCCTGGAAACTCTAGAAAGGAACACAGCCCTGCCAGCACCTCGACATGGGCCCAGTGAGACCCGTATTTGACTTCTGACCTACAGCACAGTGAGATCCTAAATTTGTGTTTTATGAAGCATCTAAATTATAGCAATTTGTTCTAGTAGCAGTAGACAACCAATACACAAATGAAGTAAATCTAGACCTATAAAGTACAACAATTGTTTCGGCAATATCATTTCCCCAAATTTCCATTCTCCTCTCCCAAAATACTGAAGTGGTTTATCCCTGCTGTGAATCTCAGCTCTGCTCACCATTTGCAGTAAACCCACTTACCCTCATTGCAGAGGAGAAAATAGAATCTGAAGGCTGGTGTCTGGAAGGAATCTTGAAAAATGGGACCTGTGTGAAACTCGTAGCACAAAAGAAGGAGGTAAGCCATGGCATGGGGTCAGATGCTGTCACTTACCATAGACGGTAAGGGGGAAAACTTGGTTACGTTCTATTCCTCCAGTGAAGCTGGCTCGAGCCCGGTACAGTCCACTGTCCTCAGAGGTCAGGTTCTCAATCTTCAGGGACAAGATGCTGGGCACATGGACCCTCTGCTGATACTTGTCCTGGAGGCTGACCCAAGTGGGAGCGTCTGCTTCGGCACCGACTCGCAGCAGGACTCTGTAATTTGAGTCAGGGCCAAAGCCCCATGTGACCTCCTCCAGGTGAGCTTCTTGCTTCCTGGTCACGTTAAACGATACAGAACCTCCTCGGACCCTGTGCAGAGGAACATGGACTCCAGAATCCTGAACTCCAGAGCCATGTGTCCCAGAACTCTTGACCCCAGGGCAGCAGACGCCTAGGGCATTGGAAACAGGAAATGTATTTTGGTTTTCAGTAACAATAAAGGAGAAAACCACAAAACCCATCTTTTAAATGAAATTCATCCAATATACTCCCTTGATTCTTAGGAGGAAGCCTAGTAAAATGAATCTGAAGCAATTCTAGAATTAAGTCCTGGCTCTAGTGAATTGTAACCTTGAACAGGTTACTTAAACTTGCTAACCTGCAGTTTCCTCACCTGCTTCATAATGACAGTATAAACTGAATGAGATCATGGATCAAAAGCACCTGGCAGGGGCTTCCCTGGTGGTGCAGTTGTTAAGAATCTGCCTGCCAATGCAGGGGACATGGGTTCGAGCCCTGGTCCGGGAAGATCTCACATGCCGCGGAGCAACTAAGCCCGTGTGCCGCAACTACTGAGCCTGCGCTCTAGAGCCCGTGAGCCACAACTACTGAGTCTGTGTGCCACAACTACTGAAGCCCGCATGCCTAGAGCCCGGGCTCCGCAACAAGAGAAGCCACCGCAATGAGAAGCCCGCGCACCGCAAGGAAGAGCAGCCCCCCCTCGCTGCAACTAGAGAAAGCCCACGCGCAGCAACGAAGACCCAACACAGCCAAAAATAAAATAAATAAATTTATCAAAAAAAAAAAAGCACCTAGCAGAGTTTCTGTCAAACCAAATTCATAACTGTAGGAGGAGCTTCTTAAGTGTCTCCTCACATTCACATCCTTGTGTAATGCCCTCCCCTAGAGCGTGGGCTGCACCTAGTGACTGGCTTCTAAGGAATGGACCACAGCAGACTTGATGAATGTCACTCAGTGACACTAGGTTATAGGAGACTGTGACTTCCCTCTTGCTCTCTCTCTCCTTCACTCCCTCTCTTGCTCGCTCTGAGAAACCCAGCTGCCGTGTTGTCAGCTGTCCTAAGGAGAGGCCCACATGACAAGGAACCGAGGGAGCCTCTGGCCAACATCCAGGGAGGAACAGGGACCCTCAGTCCAGCAGCCACAGGAACTGCCTCCCATCGGCAATCACATGAGTAGGCTTGGAAGCACATTCTGCCCAGCTGACCCTGAGCTGATGCAGCCCCAGCCAAGACCTTGATTTCAGTCTGGGAGACCCTGAGCCAGAGGACCCAGCTGAACAGCTCCTCCGTTTTGACCCACAGAAACTGTGAGACTGTGCCTGGTGGTGTTTTAGGTACTGAGTTGTGGGGTGACAGATTACACAGCAGTAGATAGCTAATACAGATATGAAGGCTGCTCTCTTCCCTGTTCCTTCTAGGCAGTGTAGTAGGCAGGACAGGCTAGGCTGTGCTGCATAACAAACAGTTACAATACCTCAGGGTCTTAGAACAAGGGGAGTTTATATCCCCCACCACGGGTTCCATGAGAGAGTGAGGAGGGTGTCCTGTCACACGTGGCAGAGGTTCCACCTCCTTGTGGCTGCACCCGTGGAACCCACAGCATCCTCACAGGCTCCCAGCCCCGCAGCAGGGAGGGGAGACAGGAGAATCACACAGGGGGTTTCACTGCATCTGTCCAGAAGCAGCATGATCCCTGCTCTTGCTTTGTGGCCAGCATTTGTCACAAGGCTCTGGCTAACTGCCAGGGACTAGAACATGAGGGGAAGCATGATCATTTAGTGAGCTCTGCTGTCCCCGCCACCAAGACAGCACTTCCCTAGCCAGGCCCCAAGAGGCCGCATTAGGCCTTCCTTGGTCATTTTCCTGCAGAACTGTGACCAGTGGGCACATTCGCCTCAGGGCCACCTCCTCCAGAGCCCACCCTCCCGCTTCAGACACAGACCGCAGGGACCCAATACCCTCTTTCCTTCCTGGGGACCAAGGTAGGACAGAACAGGACCAGGGAAAGTGTCTTATCCTGAAAAGATGATCAATCTGCTTCTTCCACCAGGTCAGGATCCATCTGCCTGGGTTGGCCTCTGGTTTCCAAGGTCCCAATCCTCTCTCCAATTCAATAAATCCTCATTATTTCAGGCCTGCCTCCCTCCTGCTGTACTTATTCCCATTCCTGGCTCTCAATGGAAGCAGAGAATAGCTCGTGCCAGCGTTCATATGCACAAGTATTTCAGATATTTCTTTGTATTTATTTAATCACTAAGTCACTTAACCAGGCATCTCCTCCAGGTCAGGTCTTAGGGGGGATCTCCCCAGGCCCCTCCTGTCACAGAGAAGGAGGCGCCCCAGGGGGTGAACTTGTCCTGGGTCACACAGGGCGGAGCCACACCTGGAGCCAGGGCTCCTGTCTCCCAGCCCAGTGCTTCTCCCCTGCAGGAGTGCCCATCACCTCCCCCACTCTGTCCCTGTCCTCCCCAGGAGCTCCCCTGCCAGCACTGCTCTCTCATCACCAGGATCAGAGCAGTTCCTGGAGGCTCATCCTCCAACTTGCCTCTCCTAGGAAAGGGGAAGCAAGTACTTAGAGGGGTTTAGCAGGACAAGGACTTCTGGCCAGCTGAGAGGGTTAGACAGCAGCCTAACCAGACTCCCCACTTGCTGGAAAGGAGGGAACCAGGGAGAGAAGGGGCTCAGCCTTCAGGCTGCAGGGAGGACCCACCCAGAAGGGAATGGTGAGCCCAGCTGCGCGGAAGATGGAAGGAGACGTAGAAAGAGGAAGGCGGCAAGAGCTGTGATCTACAAAAGATCTAATCCTGAAGAAGAAAATAAAGCCGGGGGGTGTGGTTACAAACAAGACAGAATAAAAGTTTATGTAAATAATACAAAATTTAACACTTACAAATCAACTTAAAATTTTGTCCATTTCCCTCCTCTCTCTCTCCCTCTCTCTCTCTCTCTTATGTAATCTTCCAACCCCAGAGCCTACGGAGAAAACTCTAAATAACAGAACATATTTTCCAGTTATGTAAAATTGAAGAGGAGGCCTACATTTTACTGTAGACATAAATTTAACTTGTTAAAAAAGAGGTCATGATTTACAAAGCTCATTCTTATTTCAAGACATCTGTTTATAAAAGTTCTCTAATTCATTAAATTTCATATAACTCCTGCAAGTTTATTTAGTGGCTGGGTTACTAAAACAAAAAATTAAAACAATAAAAGCTTTCTAACTTTCTCCAGAATTCATAATTCACTGGGTATTAGTATTTCCTCATTAGTTTTTACTTAATTTCCTTCTACATAATCATATAATCTCCCAGGAAGTCCTGTATGTGATTACGGTGTTGTCCAGTCTTCATTTCATTTTCACTTAACTCTCTATTGTTTCTACTTCCATTTCTCTTCTCCCGAAGTCCACTCCCTTCTGGAGCCTGCATTACCAGTCTACTGTTCCTTCTGTAGTTTCTCCATGTTCTTTCTACAAGTGGGTATACAGAAACCCTTAAATTTTAGAGGCTGCTGTTCCTTTTAACAAAGCAGAATTGCACTGTATTCAACATCTTTCATCTTGCTCAAGAAACCCAGACTAGAGTTGCTTCCTCCATCTCAGACGCAGGGTTCTGGTTGGCCCCCTCCCCCATAGGACAACTGTACAGGCTGCCAGTTCCCCTCTGAGTCCAGACCAGGGGAGCTTCATTCCCCAGCCCTTCCACACCAAGGAGCAGGTTTCTTTGTCTCCCTCCCTCTTCCCAGGCAGCTCCATGCTCTCCCAGCCTCTCTGTTATTGCACAGAAGCAGCCTCACCTCCCTGGAAATGTTTCCCTAATGCAGCCAAGGCTGCCTGAGCACGGGGGTCCCAGGCTCGCCACAACCAAAAGGCCATTTTGTTTTTCTGTTCACCCCAGGGCTCTAAACCAAATGCACTGTATTTGCTAAATAATTACAGAGCTGTTTTGTCTTTTTGTTCACCAAAGACTTTAGACGTGGACAGGGGACATTGCCTCCCTGCTCCCCCCAAAGGCCCTCCCTCCCAGCAGCCCGGGCCACTCACTGAGGAGTAGGCTGGTGAATCCCAGGAGCCGGGAGGCCCAGCAGAGATGGGGGTCTTCTGAGCAGGGCCCCATCACAGGCTGCCTGCCCGCCTGTGCAGCTGTGGAAGAAAGGTCTAGGAGGAGGGGCAGGAGAGAAGGGAAGCGTCACTCAGAGGGACACTTAGGCTCTTCCCCACCCCTAGGGCGGGGCTAGCATGATTATGCTCTGGGTTGACAGCCCACCAGCCTGTAGTAAGCCACTCAGATGTTTCCTATTACTATCCCCAGCACTTACAGTAGGACCTCAATAAACAAGTGCAGAATAAATGCACAAACAACTTCACTACTGGAGACGCCCCATCCCTGTGGTCACACCAGCTTGTTCGTCTCACACTCCCCACACTAGCACTCACTATAACTCCCTTACCTGTTTCCCTGGGGTTAGGCTGAGCCGCTCATCAGTGTCTGCCTATGATTGGGCACAGAAGTCATGCTATTTCAGCCAGGGTAGGCTGGGCCTCTGCTGCCTTGGGTGCTGTCTCCTCCGTCTTTACACTGTTTAATGAGTTTGGTTTTCCATAAACTTCAAATGTCAGTTGCTTAAGTAAGAAGCAAAGCTCTTAAGTAAGAACAAAGCTCTTTGGGGGAAGTGTCAACTCCCCATATCACAAATGCAAATATTGGCATTTACTGCTTGTACCCTTCTGGCTTTCCAGCTGCCCCTAGTGTTACTTATTCTCCCTACACACAGGGCAAAGCCAGACCCCACGGTATCTGATAGGCTCTTGTCTGCCTCCTTCCTACCATTTCCCTTTAAGCCTCTGCCAGGCCTGCTCCTGCTATCACAGAGGGGCAGGAATAGATATCTACACACCCCTCCTGGCCACAGCCTCAGCTGCCTCAGACCCACTCCCACCTACTGAGGCTCGGGCTCTGGCCTCTTCTCACCAGACTGAATACCCCACAACATCGGAGAACTCTTGGGCCCACACCGTAGGGGACCAGCACCATGTGCCTAACTCCTGGGCAGTGCCTCCTTCTCATCCCCACTGAGACTTCCCCCTCCGCTGCCCCAAGGCTGAGGAGCCCCATGCAGGACTGGCCCCATGACCATGCACTCAACATAGTCATGGCACTGTATATTAAACCCATTTTATGGATGTGAAAACTGAGACCAAGCGAGGCAGTGTAATCTGCAAAAGGTCATACGGTGAATCAAGCGTAGGGTCTGGGCTCTCGACAACAAACTCTAGAAAAAAAACCCCAACAACACAGCCACTGTCCCATCCCACTGTGTGGCCTTATGCAAGTCACCTGAGTCCATTCTGTGCTCCTTAAATTGCTCTGCTGAATCCCAGACAAGAGAATATCCAAGGCTGGCTTATTCCCTCCAACCTCCTCTAGTAATGGGGAAATTACTGCAAAAGGTAATGAGTCCTGTGGTCAGAAACTTCTTGTCTGGGCTCAAAATCCAGGCAACTCACCCACTGGTCACTCTCAGAGTGATGGGGAGCAAGTTTCATATTCTCGCTCTCCCATGTCCTATAAGTCCTCTTGTGTTAGTCCTCTTGTGTTTGGGTCTGTAAATCATCTGCTCAGGATTTGGGGAAGGAGGAGGAGCCTAGAGAGAGGGAAACAGCAATGCAGCTACAGGCCAGGGGCACTGGAAGAGAGACAGACAGTAAACATTCCATGCTGGCAGAACACCAGGGACATTTTGTTTTTGTTTTTTTTTTTTGCAATACGTGGGCCTCTCACTGTTGTGGCCTCTCCCGTTGCGGAGCACAGGCTCTGGACGCGCAGGCCCAGCGGCCATGGCTCACGGGCCCAGCCGCTCTGCGGCATGTGAGATCTTCCCGGACACGTGAGATCTTCCCGGACCGGGTCACGAACTCGTGTCCCCTGCATCGGCAGGTGGACTCTCAACCACTGCACCACCAGGGAAATCTCTTAAGGCAGCATCTCAGCCACCTTGTGCAGCTGCAAACGTAAATCATCATCAACACCCCCAGCCTGTCTACCTCTTTCAAATTGACAAAGCATTTTCATCTATGAGAGACAGATAGATATTATTACAATTATCTTCCCATTTTACAGATGTAGAAACTGAGGATCCAAAGAGGTTAATGAATAAACCCAATATGTAGTAGAGCCTGGCCTGGGACCAGGTCCCTGTCCTTTCATACCAATGGTCTTTCCAGATCCAAGTCCCTCTCAGTGCAGTGAATCTCCCACACAAGATAGTTTCAGACCTTGAGAAGCCACATGAAAGGGGGAGGCCAGGCCTGTCCCAGGGCAGCCTCTCTCCTCCCTAGTACCATTCCAGGCAGGAAAACTAAGGTCTGTGGCTGCATCTCAGAAGCCTCTGAGATCAAGGTGGCCTTTGTTCAACCCCAGCTCCTCCTTCTGCACTCAATACATCACAAACGGTCTGTGCCTCCAGCCCAGCCAGACCTGCAAAGGCTGCTGGCCTGAGAAACCTCAGCTGGTCTCTCAACAGGGCCCGGGGACCCTCACTGTCTGTGAGCTGCAGGCTGGTGGACCTGCACTCCTTCCCAGGGCAGTGACGTGTCCTCCTAGGGAGTCTCACGGTCCAGCTTTCACAGGGTCTTTTCACCTTAGTCTTAACATCCATCCCATCTGTCACACCAACGACATTACCTTTTAAACCTGGAGAAGGCCCCCCCCCACCCCAGTGGAGAGACTGCTCTCAGCCTGAGCTTGTTCCGAGCTCCTGAGAGAGCTCCTGTTTGTCCGTGACTCTCACCCCAGCCACATCTTTCGGCTTCTTTCTGCTGGGCTCCTTTATCACTAGATTTCCCTAGAGATTCTTGGCTGGACTGGTTGTCAACATCTCTCTTCTGTCCAGCAGGGGAGGACAGACCACACCACAGCACATCCTTCTACCCACCCCAGGCATTCGGACCACATTACTCTACCCCATAGGGAGGTGAGTGGGCTCTGCAGATCCCCACACACAGTCCCTGAGAAGGTGCCCACAGACCTTTGAGACCCTCCCATTGGGAGCACAGAGGGGAGGGAGAGCCCCAGCAGGAACAGATAACTGGGAAAACCTCCCCACTTTAGGGGTCACTCCCCATCCCTTATGGGCCTAAGAAAGAACCCCCATCAGCCTCCAGCCTGCACACCAGCTCCCACTACCTGGAGTAAGTACTTCCCTCCCACCCAATGCCCGAAGACCCTTCCAGATGCAGCTCAGATGGCCCCCTGGGAGCCTGCCCCATCTGCCCCAGATGAATTAGGTGCTCTCTGTGCTGGGCTCCCACAGCACTTCAGCTAGTTGTTGATTATTTGTGATGTGACCGGGTCACAGGCTCTTGTCCCCCTCTTCTGATGCAGGCCCCAGGCCCCGTGAACAGGGAGGCAAGGAGACCCCACTCTCAGGCTGGTGCCAGTTCAAGGTCGGCACCTGAGAGTGGGTGTCCTGTTGACTCACCCTGGTCCCAGCCCTCCTGTAAGGACTCTGCGGTGTCACATATGCTCTTGAACACGACAGGCAGCTTTCAGCTAAGCTGCACATGGCAGCCATGGCTGGTTTCCACTCAGCAAATATTTACTGAGCACGCCAGTGCCTCGGCACAGCCAGGGCTCTCATTTCCTGTCCAGGTCACCATCTGCTGCGGTCATTGAGCCCTGAGGTGGCTTCAGGGGCAGCGTGACCTCACCCAGCACCTCCCCTTCTGATAGACACTTGGTCCCCGAGGACCCAGTTGCCGTGTTCTGTGGGAAAACGAAGGTGAGCTCCTCCATGGCTATATCTTCCCAGACCTGTTTCAGGGGTGCTAATTCACCCCAAGAACATCCACCCCTCAGAAGGAAAATCTTAAAGTCTGCAGTGTTATCCTCAGAAATTCAAGTCTGAAAGCTAAATTCTACTATTGGCATAGTAGTTGAATAATTCTACTACTGGGCATATACCCTGAGAAAACCATAATTCAAAAAGAGTCATGTACCACAATGTTCATTGCAGCACTGTTTACAATAGCCAGGACGTGGAAGCAACCTAGGTGTCCATCGACAGATGAATGGATAAAGAAGATGTGGCACATGTATACAATGGAATATTACTCAGCCATAAAAAGAAACGAAATTGAGTTATTTGTAGTGAGGTGGATGGACCTAGAGCCTGTCATACAGAGTGAAGTAAGTCAGAAAGAGAAAAACAAATACCGTATGCTAACACATATATATGGAATCTAAAAAAAAAAAAAAAGGTTCTGATGAACTTAGGGGCAGGACAGGAATAAAGACGCAGATGTAGAGAATGGACCTGAAGACACAGGGAGGGGGAAGGGTAAGCTGGGACAAAGTGAGAGAGTAGCATTGACACATATACACTATCAAATGTAAAATAGATAGCTAGTGGGAAGCAGCTGCATAGCACAGGGAGATCAGCTGGGTGCTTGGTGACCACCTAGAGGGGTGGGATAGGGAGGGTGGGAGAGAGATACAAGAGGGAGGGGATATGGGGATATATGTATACATATAGCTGATTCACTTTGTTATACAGCAGAAACTAACACAACATTGTAAAGCAGTTATACTCCAGTAAACATGTTAAAAAAAACCCACATAGGTCAATGGAACAAAATAAAGAACACGGAAATAAACCAACACATATATGGTCAATTAATTTATGACAAAGAAGCCAGTGGGGAAAGAACAGTCTCTTCAATAAATGGTGTTGGGAAAACTGGATAACCATATGCAAAAGAATGAAAATGGCTGAGAAATATTCCATTGTATATATGTACCACATCTTCTTTATCCATTCATCTGTTGATGGACATGTAGGTTGCTTCCATGTCTTGGCTATTGTAAACAGTGCTGCAATGAACATTGGGGTGTTGCTTAGCCATTAAAAAGAATGAAATAGTGCCATTTGCAGCCACATGGATGGACCTAGAGATTGTCATACTGAGTGAAGTAAGTCAGACAGAGAAGGACAAATATCATATGATATTGCTTACATGCAGAATCTAAAAAAAAAATGATACAAATGAACTAAAATTTACAAGACAGAAACAGATACACAGACTTACAGAACGAACTTATGGTTCCCCGGGGAGAATGGTTCGGGGGAGGGATAGTTAGGGACTATCATGTACACACTGCTATATTTGAAATGGATAACTAACAAGGACCTACTGTGTAGCACAGGGAGCTCTGCTCAATATTATGTAACAACCTAAATGGGAACATAATTTGAAAAAGACTAGATACACGTATATGTATAACGGAATCACTTTGCTGTGCACATGAAACTAAAACAACACTGTTAATCAACTATACACCAATATAAAATAAAAAGTTAAAAAAAAGGAATGAAACTGGACCACTATCTTATACCATACACAAAAATTAACTCAAAATAGATTAAAGAATTGAATGTAAATTCTGAAACCATAAAACGCCTAGGTTTTGACAATGATTTTTTAAGTTTGACTCCAAAAGCAAAAACAAGAAATGCAAAAAGCAACAAGTGAGCCTACGTCGAACTAAAACGCTTCTGTGCAGTAAAGGAAATCATCAACAAAAGGAAAAGGCAATTTACTGAATGAGAGAAAATATGTTCACATCTTATATCTGAAAAGGGGTTAAGATCTAAACTAGGTAAAGAGCTCATACAACTCAACAGTAAAAACACAGACAATCCAATTTAAAAATGGGCAGAAGATCTGACTAGACATTTTCCCAAACATACAGATGGGCAACAAGTACATGAAACCATGCTCAAGATAAGCAGCCTCAGAGAAATATAAGTCTAAACTACTACGAGATATCACCTGACACCTGTTAGAATGCCTATTATCAAAAAGACAAGAAATAACAAATGTTGACGAGGATGTGGAGAAAAGGGAACCCTTGTACATTGTTTTTGGGCAAGTAAATTGATGCAGGCGCTAGGGAGGTTCCTCAAAAATTAAAAATAGAACCACCATATGATTCACCAATTCCACTATGGGGTATTTATTTGAAGAGAATGAAAACACTGACTTGAAAAAATATACATGCACTCCCATGCTCATTTCAGCATTATTTACAGTAACCAAGAAATGGAAACAACCTAAAACCTAAGTGTCCATCAATGGATGAATGGATAAAGAAAATGTAATATATATACATACACAGTGGAATATTATTCAGCCATAAAAAGAATGAAATCTTGCCATTTGCTACAAAATGGATAGACTTTGAGGGCATCACGCTAAGTGAAGTAAGTCAGACAGAGAAATACCAGTACCGTTTGATTTCACTTGTATGTGGAATCTTAAAAAAAAACCAAACAAGCTCATAGATACAGAAGACAGGTTGGTGGTTGCCAAAGGGGGGGGGGGGGATGGGGGGAGGTGGGCTAAATGGGGAAGGAGATCAAATGGTACAGACTTCCAGTTATAAAATAAATAAGTTTTAGCGATGTAATGTACAGCATGGAGACTATAGTTAAAAATACCGTACTGCATATTTGAAAGATGCCGAGACTACATCTAAAAGTTCTCACTACAAGAAAAAAAATTCTGTAACTATGTATGGTGACAGATATTAACTAGATTTATTGACTTAATCATTTTGCAATATATGTAAATATTGAATCATTATGTTATAAACTAATATAATGATGTATGTCAGTTACACCTCAATAAAATTTTTTTAAATTATATTAAATCAAAAGTGAAAAAGGAACATCTAGTTTGCAGCAGCAGGAAGTCACAGGGGCAGGGCCTCTGGTGATCTGTCAGGGCCCATCAGCCCAGGGAATCCTGAACAGGCCTCCACCTCTACCCTTGAAGCTCCTGAGAAGTCTTCAGCAGGGGTTTTCAGCACTGCTGAGACCACCTGGAGTAAGGAGAAGCTTGGGAGTCTGGGGTCAAAGTCCCCTATCTCCCAGAGGGCCTCTCCCCACTCCCCACTGTCCAGAGCTCCCAGCCTGTAAACTGGGGGGGAGGGGTGGGAGGAAGGACTCCTGGTGGGGTCAGGCCCTAGAGGAACTCACTCTTCATCAGATATCTAAGGATGCAAAAGAGACCAGAAAATGCCCCCCGCCCCCCCATACGTGCCCATGCACACCCTCCACCAGAGGTCAGATTACCCAGCACCAAGTCCAGGGGCAGATTCTTCTTGGAGAGGGGATGGGAAGGGGACCTAGAAAGGCCACTGGGGCCATGTGGGTTCCTGGCATCTGTGCACCTGCCTCAGGGCCACCTTCTGCCTCACAGACCCAACCC
Organism: Stenella coeruleoalba; assembly: GCF_951394435.1. Lineage (NCBI taxonomy): Eukaryota > Metazoa > Chordata > Mammalia > Artiodactyla > Delphinidae > Stenella > Stenella coeruleoalba. Next base: position 113,386,941 of record NC_137169.1, read on the forward strand.
CATGGATTTTCCCCCAGCTGCCTTTAGCACAGGCCAGTATTTGGGAAACACTTTTGAGAAAACAGCTCATGTCAGTCAGGGGAGCCAGGAAAGAGTCAGGAGACCCAAAAGGAAGTTACTTATCTCCACATAGGTCTCCCTTGTTTTGCTTTCAACTTCCTCCAGGCTGAATACACCAAAGGACACTGAGTGGGTCCACCCCACAGGCTGGTTCCTGCCAGCTCTGACCATCTCTGCCCAGGAAGAGCCAAAGGGCATGAAACCCCTGCTGCCCAGTGTGCCACCCACTCACCTCCAGATCCAGTTTCTTTTTCTTCTTCTTTCATTTTGTGGAAGCTTTTTCTTTCAATTTTATGTTTTCAAACTTTTATTAATTTTTAATAGACATTTTCTAGAAGGGTTTTATATTTACAGAAAAATAATGAAGATAATAAAGTTCTCACATCCCCTTACACACCATTTCCCCTATCATTAACATCTTACATTAGTATGGTAATCCGTTACAAGCAAGGAACTATTATTGATAGGTCCACACATTATTCAGATATCCTTAGTATTTCCCTTATGCCCCTTTTGTGTTCTAGGATCCCATCCAGGACAGCACATTACATTTAGTTGTCATGTCTCCTTCAACTCCCTTAGCTGTGACAGTTTCTCAGAATTCCCTTATTTTTGACGTTGACAGTTTTAAGGAGTATTGGTCAAGTACTTTGTACATTGTCCCTCCATTGGGATTTGTGTGATGTTTCTGAGGTTACAGGCTTTTGTAGGAAGACAACTGAGGTAACATGCCCTTCTTATTATATCATCTCAGGAGTGCATACTGTCAACAAGACCTCACTGGTGACGTTGACCTTGATGTCTGTCCTGGGTAATGCCTTTCAGTAATTTTTTATTCCTGCTTTGAGTTCTTTTTTTTTTTTTTAACATCTTTATTGGAGTATAATTGCTTTACAATGGTGTGTTAGTTTCTGCTTTACAACAAAGTGAATCAGTTATACATATGCATATGTTCCCATATCTCTTCCCTCTTGCCTCTCCCTCCCTCCCACCCTCCCTATCCCATCTCCCTAGGTGGTCACCAAGCACGGAGCTGATCTCCCTGTGCTATGCGGCTGCTTCCCACTAGCTATCTATTTTACGTTTGGTAGTGTATATATGCCCATACCACTCTCTCACTTTGTCCCAGTTTACCCTTCTCCCTCCCCATATCCTCAAGTCTATTCTCTAGTAGGTCTGTGTCTTTATTCCCATCCTACCCCTAGGTTCTTCACGACCTTTTCTTTTTTTGTTTTTCTTAGATTGCATATATATGTGTAGTATACGGTATTTGTTTTTCTCTTTCTGACTTACTTCACTCTGTATGACAGACCTAAGTGTCCATCAACAGATGAATGGATAAAGAAGATGTGGCACCTATATACAATGGAATATTACTCAGCCATAAAAAGAAATGAAATCAAGTTATTTGTAGTGAGGTGGATGGACCTAGAGTCTGCTTTGAGTTCTTATCTCTGTTTCTAAGAGAACGTTCTCATTTTGAGATAGTTTCTTTCTTTATTGCTTTTTTTAGGTGGATGCATTTTTCTAGAAAGGGGTTCCTAAATCATCAGATTCTCAAAAGTTTGCATAATAAGAGATGTCAAGACCCTAACAAGGTCGACTTAGGAGCCTCTTGGGTCACTTCCAGCGCAGCCAATACTTACCGAATACGACTGGGAATTCATCCCATAGCAAGGCTTTCCTTCTAACTATAGGAATTATTTCAAGGGCTTTCTTTTTAAAGAATTGTTCTTATTTATAGTCAAGGTACACACAGGAGACAGCACAGGTGTGACTGCCAAGGGAAATCACTAGGGGGATATTTATAACAAGGAAATATTGGCAAATAAATGATGAAGAAGGGGAGGAAATCCCCAAGATGTTACATTGGAGGGCTGTCACTGAGATGGTTAGTGGTGTTGTGAATTTTAGTGAAGATGATTACTGGATTGCCATGTAGCCATAGTGTACACGTAATAGCACCTATAATAAAGCATGTGGTACATGAGGAGACAAGGCCATGGATCCACATTTTATTTTTCTGATTTACAAGTGTTGAGAAAGGAGAAATACCAAGATGCCGCTCTCCTCCGCCAGGGAAAAGAACATTTTGACTTCTGTGAATTGGTCAAGTTGTTGTCTCTTCCTGAAGCCACCATTAGCCAGCATGACAAGGCCTCCATCATTCGAATTATTTAGCCATCTGAAAATGAGGGCCTTCATGAGCCGGGAGGACCCTCCGTGGAATCTGCGAATGGAAAGCCCCTTACCTAACACATTAGTAAAAGTTATAGGTACACAATGAAGGAAAGCCCTAGTGCACCAGCCATTGACGTATTTGAAGCACACTTGGGAAGTCACATTTTGCAGTCCCTAGAATGGCTTTGCATTGGCACTAAATGAAGAAGGAAAATTTTGTACATTTCCAACAGTCTCCATCTACCTACCCCTCTTGCAAGTGACTGGCTTAGTTTGACCCTTTTCCTCTAATGGTTTGGCATGAGGAAAACACAGCTTCAGTGAGAGGGATTTTTTTATTGGCCACATCACACAGCTTGCGGGATCTTAGCTCCCCAACCAGGGATTGAACCAGGGCCCACAGCAGTGACGGCGCTGAGTCCTAACCACCGGACAGCCAGGGAATTCCCATAGTGAGAGGGATTTTGTATTTGTGTGATGATTTGCCAAGTTGGATAACCTACCTTGTCCCTTGGAGCTAAAGATGGAGATAAGATTTGTCTGTCCCCTCTTAAGCAGGATCTACCCCAGACTTGTTGCTTCTGGGAGCTGGCACTACTCTAAGGGGGAGTCCAGAGCAGCTGGAACCTTTTGGCTGTTAGTGAGTTTGCTGGTTAATAGCTAAATCAAGAAAGGTATTGGTGAATAATAGAGATATTTGGCATTTGAGGAAGGTTGAGGGAGGATGAAGAACAGTGACCAATATGACTACTCACTGTTGAGAAACCAAATCCAAGTCCACTTACTCCTCCTTGAAGAATATTGAAGCTGCTGGCTGTCACATATAGAGTAGATCTATTTCATGTGGACTTCAGCAAATCAAATGATAGAAACTGGGCTATTGTCAACTCAGTATTAGAATTCTTGTATCTCATTGAAATCTCCGATTTTGTAATAGCCTTTAACAGAGTTTCAGCCTTGTCTTAATCTGTTTGGGACCTAGTATCAAGAATATCCAACTTTGAAACTGATGTGTCACCGTGTCAACACTGTATCGAACTGGAGACGCCACTGTTTGTTGTTCTGCAATGCCCACATTCAACCGTTTTGTGCATGATATCCAACAAAGTTTAATAAGCTAGTGAAGAAGAAATCTGAGTAATTAGTTTAAGCAAGTAAATGCTAATTAGGGAATGCCTCCAAAGCATCCGTTATATACTAGGTCAAAACACATCTTACAGCCCTGGTTAGTAGTATAATCCAAGTTCTGTCAAGGCAACTGCACTTTCTGTTATTAAGGTGTGTGTGTTTGCTTTGCCTGACAGATGGCTCTGTTTGTTTAGATTGATAGCTAGGAAAATAATAATTCCATTATTCTGGCCAAAAGAACATTAGCTCTTGGGTTTTGGCTGTTTCAGTCAGTCTTCCTGCCAGCACAGCATATGAATCTATATGGATTCGATTTTCAAGGAAATGGACTCATCTTGAAAAGTGGCTATCTGAAATATCATCTGTTCACTCTAAAAAAAGCCCCGCAATGAACAAATATAATAAAACAGAAGCAGACTCACAGACGTAGAGAACAGACTAGTGGTTACTAGAGGGAAGGGGGTAGGGAGAAGGACAAAATGGGGAAGGGGATTAAAAGGCACGAACTACTAGGCGTAAAATAAATAAGTTACAAGGATGTAAGGTATAGCATAGGGAATATAATCAATACTTACAATGACTTTGTTTGGAGTATAATCTATAAAAATATCAAATCACTGTGTTGTACATCTGAAACTAACATAATATTATAATTCAACTAGACTTCAATAAATAAAAAAGAAAGAAAAATTTGGCTTTAACTCTGTGCTGGTTTCTCCTTTAAAGCAGTCTATTTCCTTGCTTCTCTCCTGTAGCATTAAGGCAATCTTTTCTTAAAATCTGAGACAAATAATTGAGGTTTCTGCAGAACAAAGGAGCTGCACAGACATGGCACAGCAGCTTGCAACTCCCGTGCAGTCATTCCCTGCTTTTGTACGTGATGCTCTTTAAAGTGCTTTTAATAGTCAGCATTTTGACTTACCCAGGGCCAGATGCTGGCTGCAGTGTGCTATTCCTTCAGCAGTGGATGTGTTCAGTGTTGCCAGAAACAGTCGAATATGCAGGTAGAAGCTGTGAGATACAATACAGAGATTAGTGCCCTCATAAGAAGAGGAAGAGATAGCAAAGCTTTCCCTCTTCACCGTGTAAGGAAACAGCAAGCAGACAGCAAGCCAGGACGAGGGCCCTCACCAGGAAGGGCATCAACCAGCACCTTGATCTTGGACTTCACAGGCTCTGGAATTATAAGAAAATAAATTTCTGTTGTTTAAGCCATCTAGTCTATGGCGCTTTGTAATAAAACTCTAAGAAGACCAAGACAGTCTGGAGGAGAAAAGGAAAAGACTCCATGACCCACCAGCACCACCTGCAACCAGCCCCTAAGCCTCCCTCAAAGCATCCTCCTTCCCGGCCCACCCGTAGCACCTGGGCGTTAGTGCCACCTGGCGGCTGAAGATGAAACTGTCCTAGCGGTTTCCTGAAAGGGTGTCTTCCAACATCAGGTCAACATTCAGCAAACATGTAGTAAGTGTCAACTGTGTGCAGCACCACTGGGATACAAAGACAGGAGGCAAAGTCACTTTACTAGAGGAGTCCAAACTCTAGCGGGGGAGATAGAAGCAGAAATCATTTCAGTGCAGGTTGTATGTGCTACAGTACAGAGGCTCTTAAGAAGCATTTTCTTTCATCAAGGAGAACAAAACAGACCATGTGAAAACTGAAATAAAGCAGGAAGGCCTCTTGGAGGAAGAATGCAAGATGACCTGCAGGAATCAGGTGGAGCACACACAGCCACCAGGAGGGGAAGGGGCTGCAGGAATGGAAAGAGGTGTAGCTTGGGGGGGCCTGTGGACCAGGGTCTCCGTTCCTGACAGAGGCCAAGGCAGGTGTAAACTGGAGGACACTGGTCCAACATGTTGTGCTCTAGGGATGTTAGAAATGACCAAAGCAATGGACTTAAAGTTAATTTAAAAAGAAAAAAAATCAGCTTCTCATGCATCAAAATTTACCAGGAGCATGACAGTCTGAGGGGGAAAGGACAAAAGGGGAGTAAGTGAGCCTATTGCCTGCCTAGGTTTTCCCCAGATCCCTCCTCACTCGTAAGGTTCAGGTAAGGTTGGGGGTCTCAGCATTGGGGAGAGAAGCAAACGGTACCGGGTGGGGGAGAAATGACTCCCTCCACGGCCCCTTCCAGCCATACAACTCAGTGTGCAGAGGGCTGATGTGAATGCGGGGGATGGTGGGTCACGTGGCCAGGCCCTAAGAGGATGGACTTTCACGGCAGGAGTCAAGGCAAAAGGGTAATGAGCAAAACCAGCAGCAGTGAGTTCCCGGTAAACCCACCACTCAGATCAAGACTCTACCAGCCACGCGGAGGGGTGTGGAGAAGCCCCTCAAGCAGGGCAGCAGAGCCGGGCCAAACAGACTGGGGCTGAGGCCAGGAGAGCAGGGCCAGCGGGATCCAGGGAATGTGGACAGAGCCCAGTGTCACAGCCACATCCACGTGATGAAAACACAGGAGAGCAGCAAGACTAATACCTTCCAGCAAGAAGACTTTGGTCCCGGTCCAGCTGCAGGCGGGATCTGTGGCCTCCATGGGAAAGGGAGCCCTGAGGCCAGGACAGCCTTTTCCACTTGTGTCCTCAGGCCTCCCACAGGCCCTTCAGGTAGCGGGTGCCGAATAAATGCTTCCTGGATGTGAGGATGATGCAGCTTCCACCTGAAACCACCAAAGAATTCCTGCACCAGGTATCACTGAAGATAAAGGCCCCTTGGCCTCTGAGCTAGCCTTTCCCCCGAAGGAATTCCTGACTCCAGTCAGTGCTCAGAGGCGTCTGCCTGCTTTGAACTCTGCTGCTCGGCCTGCCAACCACCCAGTTCCCAGAGGTCCTAACAGCCAGGCTGCCTCGCCCCACTTCTCCTGACCTAACCCCTTGAGCACCAGCTTCACCCCTGCCCCAGCACGGTCCAGACCCAGGAGCAGCGCAGGCTCAGGACTGGGGACAGTGGCTGTGGGCTAAGAGCCTGGTGTTTCCCTCAAACCTGAACACAGGACTTCATCCACGGATTCAGTGAACACTTGTTGCCTGTTGCCCAGGTCTCCTAGAAAGCCAGAAGCAGAACTGAATACTCTGGTTTTCCTGGACACCATCCCAACTGGTATTGGGAGTTCATCCTCCTCCTGGGAGAGTCTGCACCCACCCTCAACGTCCCATGAGGTCCTTAGCTCTATCCCTGGGACAGAGGGCTTACAAATGTCCCATGTCCCCCAGGTCCCTGGCGCTGGGCTGCCTGCACTCCCAGAAAACTATTATAAATCGCTGGCACGTAACTCTTACTGCCTGTCCCCTCACTGTCAAGTCTGCTCTCACCCCTTGCCCTGTAAGAAGGGAGGAGAATCCTTCCTCTGGAGCACAGCCCCAATCTGTGTGTCCAGCAAATCACTGAGGTCCAGCCACTCATTTCCATGGGGTGATGAGAGAGCCGGGGTCACTTCCTCTCCTCTTCTCTTGGCAAAAGTTTTCCTGATAAAGTCTGTTCCTTAATCATATGAATTTTCAGGAATTCTTCCTGGGACCTGATATGCGGTTGTGGCAATAACGAAAAGACCCGCCTTGCAAAATGGCACAAGACTCTGGAACTGAGCAGTGGGACACAACGGTGATTTTGTTAAAGGACAGAGAATCAAAGGCACCAGGGCTGTTTCTCCAGGCTCCACCCTGCCCACCAGTGCCCCTCCCCAGCCAGGCAGTTTCCCTGTTTCCCCACCATCCCTGTCTCCCATTCCTACACATTCCACTTTCCAGATTTTTTTCTCTTGCCTCAACTTCTTTGAAAAAATGTCCCCAAAGCCTGAGTATTCTCTTCCTCTGAAATACAGATTAAATCATTCCTATTTGTAATGTAACGATCCATCTTCTGAAATGTGAATCAGCACCGTCTTGTGAATGAAGGGTCTTAGTGAAGAATGAAGGGTGGGAGACAGAGGTGTGGGCTCCACCTCTGACAAAAACTGGCTTTGACAAAGCCACCTCTGACAGAGGTGTGGGCTCCACCTCTGACAAAGACAAAGACTGGCTTTGTCTTGTTGCTGGAAGAAAATCCTAAGGAGCCCTCACAGGAGTGGGGGTTCTTTCTGTGTGGAGCAGAGAGAATAAAACCCTGGTGCTGAGACTGCACTGCCCCTGGTGGCCAGGGGGAGAGAATCTAGATACAGGGTGCTGGTAAGAAGTGGTAGTAGCAGGACGGGAAGCAGCTCAGTACTGGGGATGGGAGCAGAGAGAATCCTGCTTCAGAAATGGAGCAGGGCTCATGTCATAGAGGTGGGTGGAGAATGAAACTGTATTAAGTGCCCACCACGTTCAGGGCACTGTGCTAGGAGCTTATATACGTTTTCCCAAATAATCCTTACAGCTCAGCCCCTAACTACCTGGTCTACAGAAATGCATGCACCTGCCTCCAGGGGACGCAAGAAAAAGGCTCCTGTAATGTCGAGTGAAAGAAGCGGAGAGAGAGGACACAAACTCTGTATCTTCTCTTGTGTGAACCGCCCAAACAGGCCAAGTAAATCACCATGTTTGTGGATGCCTACAGAGGTGGTCAAATTCTGGAGAAAAGTAAGGAAGTAATTATATCTGGTGAGGGGGTCCTTGTGATTTGTAAGGGGCACACAGAGACTCTTGGGGTGCCGGGGTGTGCCACCTCATGGCCCGTGGTGCTTATATTGGGTGTTTCCTTATAATAATTCATTAAGCTATTCATTTATTGTTATGTTCTTTCTGTATTGTTTTTTCACAACTAAGAAGGTCTTTAACAAAAAGTTCTGTGAACACCTTTGGAGCATAAAGTACTTCCAATATTTGGGGGTTTCTGTTAGGATTCATCGCGGATGTGGGTAATGAGGCAGATGACATATTTTACATTTCCTGATGCACATTACAGACCCTATGGGACGTCACTGCTTAATTTGCATTTCTATGACTACAAGTAAATTACAACATGTTCTCGAATGTTTCTTAGCTGGTTTTATTTTCTATTTTGTGAGTTATTTATTCATATCTTTGAATATAATCCATTCGTGAGATCCAGTCATGCTTGGGATGCCGACTCCAGAGCATTTTGAGGGCAGAGAGGTGTCCATGGAGAGGAAGATACTAAAGATACCAAAGGGGCGGGGGGGAACCAGAGGGAGCAGCTGGTGTCCCTTCCCCAGGCTGCAGATGCAGAGCTGTGAGAATCCTTTCTGTTTGTCTCCACGCATCCTGTGTCCCCTGAAGCAGCTCATGGGACAGGCCCTGGGGATGCAGTGAGCAGACTTCATACCTGCCTGAGAGGAGCAGGTCCAGAGGGGCAGCAGACAAGACAAAACAAAACAAGGAAACTGAGACACAGGGCTGGATGGGACACACACAGTGATGGAGGGTAGACAATACACACTGGCAGGGTGGGGAAAGTGGTGTTTGAGCGGGAAGGAGTTTGAAGAGGGGGTGGTGGGGGCGTAGGGGAAGCTGAAGGAACTGTGAGCAAATAGAGTACTGAGTGGAATGGGTGAAACGTCGGGCACGTTTGAGACTAGTCTGGAGAGAAGGGAAGAGACCACGAAGGCCCTGGAGGCCATGCTCAGAGTTAAGCTTTATTTTGTAAGCTGGCATTTCCCAAAACATGTGACGATTCAGACACTAATTTAGCAGAGGCTCAGGAGGGCTTTGGTTGAAAAAATAAGAAGGAACGTGGAATCCCACGGTCACATATGTGATGCAGTGAGTGCAGGAGCCAAGCTATGCTCTGTTCTCCCCACAAGCCCTCACCTTCCTCTCCATCTCCCCACCTATGGTAGCTCATCAGCAGTGTCCTCCTTACAACGAAACCCCATTTTATTGTCAGTAGCACAACCACATCTCTGCACTAACCATGAGCTATCTGAGGTAGACCTGTCTGCCTCCAGCCCAGACCCTCTTCAATGGCATACTCGTTCCTTCCACAAATATTAATGAGCTCCTACTGTGTGCCAGTCACTGCTCCAGGTGCTTAGGACACATCCATGAATGAATCCAGCAACACCCTCTACCCTCATCACTCCATTAGAAGGAGGAAGACACTACACCACAGTCATGATAAATAAGGAAGTGGTATAGTGTGTTAGACGCTGATAAGGGCGCTGGGAAAAGCAGGGTAGGGAGGATCCAGACCTGGGAGAGTGGTTTTAATTTTACATCAGAAGGTCAGAACAGGCTTCATCCAAGGAAAGACTTTTGAGAAAAGACTGGGAGGCGGTGACGGAGTGGACATCTCAAGGAATAGCTTCCTTGGTGGAGGTGACAACCCTTGTAATGGCCCTCAGGGGGGACCGTGCCTGGTGTGCTCCAGGAGGCCAGCGTGGCTGGAGCAGATGTGAGTGCAGGCAAGAGGGGAAGGAGATCCTGAGATCAGACAGGTAACGAGGAGCCAGATCAGATCCATCTTGACCTGGAATCTCGGGATGCCCGAGCCAGAAGGGGCCTCAAAGACTGCATGATAACCTACCACTTGCTGGTCAGGTGAGAAAATGAGGTGGACAGGGTCGATGGGCACTGGAATAGAACTTGGTTCCTGTACAGCTTCTCAAAGCCAGGTCTTGCTAGTGAGGACCTTGCCTGGGTCCTGTGCAGGGCTATGCTCTCCACTCTGTCCACGTGTCCAGGAGAGACCACCCCACTGGCCACAGCAGCAGGGCAGGGAGACTGGGTGGCTGCCGCTGCAGCACTTTCCACCAGGGGCCGCTGGCCCAGCGCGCAGCTTCTCCCTTCATCCCCGGAAACTCCCTGATCTCGGCTCCGCAGGGCTGTCGCCACCTGGCTCTGTCCCCAACTCCAGCCCACGCAGCGGCTCCTTCCCACCCAGGCTTGCCCCCTTTGTCTCAACCAACCTCCCTGCCTCTCCTTCTCCCCCTCCCCTCCCCCCTCTTCCCAAGCTACCGGCTGGGACAGCCCAGCCCCAAGAAGATCTCTGAGAAGGGGACCCCGCCTGGGTTTTGAGGGGCGGAGGAGTGGGAGATGGGGAGGGGTGGCTGAGGGCGGGGCGGGGCGGGGTGGAATGTGCACAGTCACGAGTGCTGTCTGCCCTGCTCCCCGGGGGCTGGCTCTTGCTCTCTCCCTGTTGTGTTTGCTGCTGAGGGGTCCCCAGGGGCTCATTTGGAGCCCGAGAACAGGGCAACCGGGGAGTAAGGGCAGAGGCGAGATTCGGAGAGGAGAGCGGGGGCCTCTGCCCGCCAGAGCCCCTGGGAAAGGAGGCCGCTCCCCCCCCAGCCCCACTCGCAGGGCTTATCACCTTCCACAGCCTCGGAGAGGCGGAGACCGAGGCACCAGAGAAAGACTTCCAGGCACCCTCCTTCCCTGCCCCCGGTTACCGGATGTGTCAGGACGAGGCCGGGGTGGACTGTGCCCGCACAGCGCTCTGCTCTAGGCCACCCTGAGTCCTGCAGGGCTGCGGCGGGCGGTGCTGCCGCGGCCCCTTATCAACGCCCTGTGCCCAGGCCACACCCGCCTGGCACACACACCCAGCGGGGAGAGGAGAAACGTCCAGAGAGCCCCTACCCCACCGCTCCACAGGCCGGGGACGGGAGGGAAAGCCAGGACGGCTGATGCAGGTGGGGGTCGGCGCCCAGTCTCTCTGCCCCACTGTCCCCAGCGTCTCCTTCGTCCTCTTCCCCCACCCTGACCTCGCTCTCTGGGCCTCTGAGGCCTAAACCCCCAAACCTGAGGAGCAGAGGTCAGCGGGAGTCCCCAGCTGACCAGGGAAACAGGCTCCTCCCCTGAACCTTGGTCTTGCTCAGCAGCTGGCCCGAGGCCAGGAGCAAGGTTTCCCCTCTCTAGAGGAAGACTTCCTGCTGGCCAGAGGCCGGGGAAATCCCAGAAGCCGAGCTTCCCCTGCCCTCCAGGGACTCACACCCGCCAGGCCAGGGCAGGGAGCTGCTGGGCCCTCCCACGGCAGAGCGGGGGCGGGGGGAGGGGCTGAGGGCACGGGGGGGTGGGGCGAGGGCGGGACCGGGTGAGAGAGGGGCTGGGGGGACGTCAGGGAGCAGGGTCAGAGGCCCAAGAGGGAGGGAGAGGGGACCTCGTTCACCCCTTCACTTCTGGGTTTGGGGTTGCATCACTCACATCCCGCTCAGGGGAGGGGCTGAGGGCTGGCCAGACAGTGGAGGGAGGGGGAGGGGGCTTGGAGACAGGGAGGGGCAGGTGCCCGATATTTCTGTCAGAACCGGGAGGAAGGGATCGTGATGGGCTAAGGGGAGGGAGGAGACAGCTGGCAAGACCCACTCTCCCCCAAGCGCTGGGACTGGTGGTCCCGCCGTTCCTCCCCTCACAGTCGGCTGGGGTGGGAAGATGGGGAAGGGAGGAAGGAGAGAGTGAGAGTGAGGGGTGTCCACGTGGCAGAAAGCGAAGCCCCCGCAGGAGAGAAGGCAGCGTGCATGGGGTGGTGCTGGGCATTAGAATGGTTATTCTTGTCCTGTTTCCCTAGAGATCTCCTTCGGGCCCCCTCACAACAGCTGTGATGTATTCCTCCTCCAGTTCCCCTGCTGACGGCTTAGGGGACCAGGCCCAGAATCCCAGCCAAGGGCGGGAAGCCTCGTCTTCCCTGCAGTGAGCACCCCCATCCCACATTCTGTCTCCCTCCTTTGCAGCTAACTGCCCTCCTGACCAAAGCTGAGCCTTCTCCTCCCTCCTCCTCCAGGAAGCTCTCCTAGACTGACCTCCCCACACCCCCTCATTCCAGGGCTCTTCTTCAATCCGGCAGCAATGGCCAGACACCCTTTTCTCTCCTGGGCGCTGAGAGGTGGCTGTGTAAGTGTTCTAAGCCCTGTGGTTTCCTGGGTGTGTCTCAGGTCTCCCATTAGTAACAAGTCCAGGGCAGGGACCTTGACGTCAGGTCACAAGCCAGTCCATGTGGGGAGGGGGTGGGGAAGCCGCCAGTGGATTTTCACAGCCCCGGATCCTAATTAAAGGGTCCCCATCTCTCCATCACAACCTGCGTAAGCCTGACCTTTGCATCTCCCCTTTCCCCACTTTTTTCTCAAATCCAAGCCATCAGCCTCTCCCAACTTCTGGTTTTCAGTTAACAGGTCCACCCTTCTCCCACCCACCCAGGCTGGAAACCTGGAGTCATCTTGACTCCTTCCTCTGACAGCCCAGATACAGGCTCACATCCAGCCCTGCCTTTTCCAGCTCTCCAACCCCAGTCACCTCACTTCATCTCAAGTCAGCAAGCATTCTTGATCACCTGCCAGGGCCTGACTGGTGTCAGGTGCTGATACACAAAAGATGAGTAAGGCCCAGGCCTTGCCCTCGAGGGCGTCACCGCAGTGTTAGTTGCACTATAATAAGTCTTATACTGGAAGCACAGAGAGCCCTGGAGTTGGAGAGATGCATTTCCACTGGGGACATGAGGAAGACAGTCTGGACTCACCAGTGACTGGCTGGGTGGCCTTGGACAAGTTATTTAACCTCTGAGCCTTTGTTTCCTCAACAACAAAAAACCCTTGCAGGATTTGGGAGGATTAACTGTAATAATAGCTAACATTTATTAGCTTTCGTTAGGTACCAGGCCGTCTCCTAAGTGTTTTATAGGTAACATGTCATTTTATCCTTGCAGACCCTGTGAGGTAGGGGACAGAGTCATCCCTATTTTTAGATGAAGAAACTGAGGCTCGGGGAGGTTAAGTACATTGCCTGCGTGAGTCCAACTAAAAAGGACTGATGCCAGGATTTGATGCAAGACACTGTTTCATAATCACGTATTACTCATCCATGTAAGTTTATCTTCAAAATAATGATACTAGTAGGCAACCTTTTTTGAGCACTACACTGTGCCAGGCTCTGTGCTGATTGCATGAGGCCACGGCATCAGATGCAACAGCAGGAGGAGAAGCGGGGGACTTTACCCTTCTGTATCGGCTGCTGCTTAACCTGCGTTCTCAAGGCTTCCACCTCTCAGAGCCTCAGACCAAGATGCTGGGCCTGGGCTGGTAGATGCAGAAGCTGGGAAAGAGTTGTTAACCAAAACTTTAGAAACGGAGACCTGACTGAAATAAAAAGGTGTTTATTGGGGCTTGTTAGAACTGCAGCCCGGGACACACAGATTCAAGAAGTACTTGAATTGTGTTCCATGGGACTACAACATGGCGGAGGCTTATGAGGGCAAAACCTGCAGGGTTACAGTTAATTACATGAGTTCTCAAGAATTACAATCAAAGACGGCAGGAAGTGAGGGTGCCGGTTACGCAAGGACAGGTTGGGGTCTGAAATGGTCGCATGGTTACAAGGGGGAATCTTGAGACCAGAAGGTGGCAGGTGGCACGTGTTGTTCTGAATGCCCTGGTGGTGTCCTTGGGTCTGGTACAGTTCAAAGAAAGTTCACGTTCTCTGTGGTGCAGAGACGTGTCTGACACCAGATCCTCAATGGCCTCCTGACTCCATTTTTGTGTGAACTGTGATGACTTTATTATAATTTCAATTTGTCATCAGAGTGGAGGGGAGAAGTGCCCCCAAGGGCACTGCCAACACCCCTCTCCAGCCCCATTCCCCAGCTATGACTACGGAACACAACATCAAGAGAAACCACCGTCTTGCCAGCTAAAGGTACCAGAGATCAGAGTTCAGGGTTGTCAAGCAGCTGGAAGTTTCAAGGGGGAAAATCTGGAAGCATGACAATCTAGGAGTGAGATCCAAGTCACAAAATAAATTGTCTAAATCCCTGGGTGGCAGCTAGACTATACATATGAGGGAAGGACCAAGGTACCTCGTAGAAAAGTAGGTGTATGGCAGAGAGAAATCTGTTATTGACAGAGATACAGAAAAATCAGAGCTGTGAATCTTTTTTTAAAAACCTGAATTCATACCCCAACGTTGTACAGTTTGTTGGTAAAAAGCTGAAGCCAGATGGGCTTGAAGAACAGAGTCCAAATCTGACAGAGCAACTGGCAAAAATGAGGGAATACTGAGAGGCAAGGGAACCATTGATGAACAACCTCTAAAAATGTGAGCAAATAATTTGAAAGACACTTCACTAAAGGACAAATTGCAAAGAAGCACCTGAAAGGTGGAAAAGTGCTTAACGTCATTTAGCACTAGGGAAATGCAAATGCAAATCACACTGAGATACCACTACACAACCCTACCATGGCTAACACAAGAAGACTGAAAATACCAATTGTTGGAGAGGATTTGGAGCAACTCGAGCTCTCACACATTGCTGGAGGTAGTGAAAATGGCACATCCACTTTGGGAATTTGTTTGGAAATTTCTTGTAATTTTAAATGTACACTTAACCATACGACTCAGTGTTCTATTCTGAGATATTGACTCAGCAGTCCTAAGGAAGTGAAAAACAAGGCTGAGATTATGTGAAGCAACATAGGAACCCAGAGAGCAAAATTCAACTCTCGGGGTTGCACTAGTAGGACCAGAGAGTCGGTGTCTCCTTAAATTTTGAACCTTCGATGACTTCCTTGCCTCACGCTAGTCCCAGCCCTGAGAAAACATGTCTACACAAAGACAGGTGTGTTCATAGTGTCTTTATTGGTAATATCCCAAAACTGGAAGCAGCCCAAATGTGTATGAGTTGGTAAACGGATAATCACATTGTGGTACGTCCATTCCACACTGTGGAATACTACACAGCAACACAAAGAAATGAACAAACAGTACGCAGAAAAACATGAGGGACTCTCCAAGGCTTTATGCTGAATGAAAGAAGTCAGACACAAAAGACTACTACTGTATGATTCCATTTACATAAACTTCAAGAAAAGGCAAAATTATAGTGTGGGAAAGCAGATTAGTGTGGCCTGGATCAGGGGGATCCAGAGGAAGGGGATACAAGGGAATTTTTTTGAAGTGATGGAAACATCTGTTTATTGACTGTGGTATGGGCTACCTCACTGTGTACATTTGAGTAAATGTGTGAATGAATACAGCCTTTGAGGGCAAACAGAGTTTGTCAAATCCCCTTGACAGGCTTAGAAGCCCCGAGTCTCAAGGAGAATACAGACCCTGCTGGGAACTGACCCAAATGCCAGACCAGGATTTGTTCAGAGTCCTCTGCTTTTCATCTTCCAAGGACAGGGTGAGAGGTAGCATACTGGGCTCATCAGTGATGCGCAAGCAATCTCCCATGGGGATACACCTAAAGAGAGAGCCATGTGGTAAAGAAACAGACACACCTGTCCTTGATTACAAATAATACGTGCTTCAGAGGCAAAGTAAAGGATGCCAGAGACCAGATCTAGTAGGACAAAGCTGGGAGGAATGGAGGGGTAGGAGGGAGCAAGGTTCATTTTTCAGGGGCTGACTAGTTTTTATTGAGTTGTAATTTACATACAGTAAAAGTTGTTGATTTTAAGTGTGCAACAAGATTTTCTTGTGTTTCCTAGAGAAAAGTTTTAACTTTTCTACAACTGTGTATTAGATCCATTCAGGTTTTTACTTCTTGGGTGGAGTGGGGACTCTTGGGTCTGAGTTATTATGAGTTATAATAATAATAATATAATATATAATAATATATAATATAATAATCTGAGTTATTATTATGAGTAAAACTGTGCCCCCTTTCTGTTTGGATCTTGCCCTTAGAACCTAACTGGTAGGGCCAGGTGTTGTCGCCGTTGCTACTCAGTTGTTGGAACAGATGGGGTTAGACAAGGGACTAGGGGAAGCCATTCTGAGAGCTTAGTCTCTGTGTTTTTTCTCTGAATTTGCTAGAACACTTGCACTTCAGGCCAGTGCCCTGGGCTTATGAGCTGGTTGTATTCCATGGCGAGAGGAGCACGCCTTTGAGTTTTGTGTGTGTATGTGCGTGTGTGTGTGTGTGTTTCCATTTCCGCATGGCCCAGCCACTTTGGTAACCATCATTACTAGTATTATTATCTCTAGGAGCTGAGCTTGGAGAAAACAGTATGCTGGTAAACACTGCTCACTGAAAATCCCTTCTGGGAGAAATTCTTGGATGAGGATGAAGAGCTTTGCAGAAGTTACAAAGATTTTTTAAAAACCTGGAGCAAGAAGAATAGCAGGGGTATCTTGTCTGTTGCAGGACTGATATTTGGGTTCACTTGGAGTTAAGCAGTTTCTCACACTTCAGACACTCATCGGTGTTGATGCAGACCAGCTCCCATTGCAAAAGATTGGCAAGAAGGTTGAAGTTACAGTGGAATATTGGGGAATTTTTTTCAACAGATGCTTGGCCACATCCTCATGTGTTTCCTTGTGTACAGTAGTGCCACGGGAAAGAATTGATAGCTCAGGTGAGCTGATGGGGCTCCTCTCCTTATCCTTTAATTTTTAGAGGCTGAGAGTGAGTAGAGTCCTGGCATGGATTCCTAGCTTTCCAGTTGTTTTCCCAGCGTTTGATGCTTTTCTGCCAAAGCCCCTTTTGGACCCTGCATCCTAAGTTTCAGAGCTGAGGCTGCGGAGCTGAGCCAGGAGGGGAACCCAGATGCTCGGCCTCACAGATGAGACCAGCTGCAGAGGCTCATAGCTCTGGAGTCAGTGGTCTTTGAAGCAAAAACTGGTGGAGGCAGCTATGGTGGGGTCTTGAGGCTACTAGGAGCTCCAGAGGAGGGGTGACGCAACTGCACATCTCAGCTCAGGCTGCACCTCGTGGGGGTGTCAGGAAGGATGGAGAGGATCTGGTAGTTTTTGCTGCCCAGGGTCTGACTAGCTGTCATTGGCTGAGGAGCACAAGGAAAATGTTGATAGAAACCAGTAACTGCAATGGTTTGTATTTATCTATAACTCTTTTAGGAGAATATTTCAAAGGCAATTAGCATTATAATGAATCAAAACTGCAAGGGATTGTGTAAAATGGGGTATGAGTGAATTGAATTAATGAGATTGCATTTTTCAAATTATTGGCTCATCAAAGAATTGGTTGATAGTTTAAAATGAGTAAATTTTTAAATAGGAATTTTTAAATGACTCTAATAATGATCCATCATGTTTGTAGTAAATAGACTCAAGTCCATAACCAGTGGACCAAAAAAATGTGAAAGCACATTAGTCCGATTAAATTCAAAATCACCAACTTAGTTCCAGCAAAATAATGCTACCCACCACATTAAATTAACCTTAACTTGAATTTTATTGCTCTTTCTAATTGTATACTTAAAATTTTTATTGTTATTAGATAAGCATACAGTGTATACATTTCGTATTTATATGCCTTTGAGTAATGTAATAATAAAATAAGTTAGCGAAAATTGGATTTCAATATATGCGTGGTGAGTTTTTACTTTTAAAAGGGATCTCAGCCTGAACACAAGTAACGTCTGTCACACTTGATGTCAGTGACACCTAGTGGCGGGAGGCAGAACTGCAACTTCATTGATGGTTTAAACAGCCTCCTCATGGATAAACTTCAGTGTTCCTCTGGTCTTGAAATGAGTCTTGAAATGAGGTGACCACCAGTCCCTGGTCTCTCCCTGTGGCTCTTCAGCTATTTGGAGCAACTATATGGAGGAGAGAATTATATTTAATGTGCTGGGAACAGAACGTGGAAACAAATGGTGACTTTTAGAGTGAGGAAGTCTTCAGGAAGGCATTTCTAACAATTACAGTGGTCCAACAACGTACATAATTTGGCTAGAAATTCTCTTCTCTTTGTTTTTGTTTTTTTTGTGTGTGGTGACTCTAACATTCCTTGACCTTATGCCCTCTGGGTAATAAGCTCCCCCCCCCACCAGAAGTGTTTAACAAGCAGCTAATGACCATTTGATCCGGGAGGGATTCTACTGAAGGGTCTCCTGAACTTGGTGGGAAGAGAGATTAGAAGGCCTCTTGGCCCCATTGCAGCCCTGAGTTTCTTTAGGCTCAGAATTGAATCTGATTTCAGTGACTCTATGCAGGTAGGTTGAGAAAGAAGGGGCTGCCTCACAGCAGGTGCGCAGGACCCATTGATCTAGGTCGTGGGCCCAAGCCCACTCTGTTCCATGACCTTCTGAAAAGTGTCCATTCAAGTCTCCACCTTCACCATCTCCACATCACTTGAGTTCTTATTAGGGTCAATTGAGTAAAATGTTGCCACTGCCCTCTCTAAGACATCTGGGTGTCCTAGAAGTCACTTTGCCTTAAGAAGGTTCTTAAAGCTCTTTTTGAAAAGAGCTGATGTGCTCTAAATTGTGAACAGACCAGGGAGAGAATTATGCCTTTGTCACTATGAAAGGATCAAAGGTGGCCATGGGCTTAATGTGTGACAATGTGTGCAGTGGAGACACAGGGGTCAGAGCTGTAGATTTATAGAGTGATCCCAATAAGGATGGTAGGCGCTCAACATAGTTTTGGAAGTTTTAGCCACAGCAATCAGAGAAGAAAAGGAAATAAAAAGAATCCAAATCGGAAAAGAAGAAGTAAAGCTGTCACTGTTTGCAGATGACATGATACTATACATAGAGAATCCTAAAGATGCTATCAGAAAACTACTAGAGCTAATCAATGAATTTGGTAAAGTTGCAGGATACAAAATTAATGCACAGAAATCTCTGGCATTCCTATACACTAATGATGAAAAATGTGAAAGTGAACTCAAGAAAACACTCCCATTTACCATTGCAACAAAAAGAATAAAATATCTAGGAATAAACATACCTAAGGAGACAAAAGACCTGTATGCAGAAAATTATAAGACACTGATGAAAGAAATTAAATATGATACAAATAGATGGAGAGATATACCATGTTCTTGGATTGGAAGAATCAACATTGTGAAAATGACTCTACTACCCAAAGCAATCTCCAGATTCAATGCAATCCCTATCAAACTACCACTGGCATTTTTCACAGAACTAGAACAAAAAATTTCACAATTTGTATGGAAACACAAAAGACCCCGAATAGCCAAAGCAATCTTGAGAACGAAAATGGAGCTGGAGGAATCAGGCTCTCTGACTTCAGACTATTCTACAAAGCTACAATAATCAAGACAGTATGGTACTGGCACAAAAACAGAAATATAGATCAATGGAACAGGATAGAAAGCCCAGAGATAAACCCACACACATATGGTCACCTTATCTTTGATAAAGGAGGCAGGAATGTACAGTGGAGAAAGGACAGCCTCTTCAATAAGTGGTGCTGGGAAAACTGGACAGGTACATGTAAAAGTATGAGATTAGATCACTCCCTAACAACATACACAAAAATAAGCTCAAAATGGATTAAAGACCTAAATGTAAGGCCAGAAACTATCAAACTCTTAGAGGAAAATATAGGCAGAACACTCTATGACATAAATCACAGCAAGATCCTTTTTGACCCACCTCATAGAGAAATGGAAATAAAAACAAAAATAAACAAATGGGACCTAATGAAACTTCAAAGCTTTTGCATAGCAAAGGAAACCATAAACAAGACCAAAAGACAACCCTCAGAATGGGAGAAAATATTTGCAAATGAAGCAACCGACAAAGGATTAATCTCCAAAATTTACAAGCAGCTCATGCAGCTCAATAATAAAAAAACAACGCAATCCAAAAATGAGCAGAAGACCTAAATAGACATTTCACCAAAGAACATATACAGACTGCCAACAAACACATGAAAGAATGCTCAACATCATTAATCATTAGAGAAATGCAAATCAAAACTACAATGAGATATCATCTCACACCAGTCAGAATGGCCGTCATCAAAAAATCGAGAAACAATAAATGCTGGAGAGGGTGTGGAGAAAAGGAACACTCTTGCATTGCTGGTGGGAATGTGAATTGGTACAGCCACTATGGAGAACAGTATGGAGGTTCCTTAAAAAACTACAAATAGAACTACCATATGACCCAGCAATCCCACTACTGGGCATATACCCTGAGAAAACCATAATTCAAAGAGTCATGTACCAAAATGTTTATTGCAGCTCTATTTACAATAGCCCAGAGATGGAAACAACCTAAGTGCCCATCATCGGGTGAATGAATAAAGAAGATGTGGCACATATATACAATGGAATATTACTCAGCCATAAAAAGAAATGAAATTGAGCTATTTGTAATGAGGTGGATAGACCTAGAGTCTGTCATACAGAGTGAAGTAAGTCAGAAAGAGAAAGACAAATACCGTATGCTAACACATATATATGGAATTTAAGAAAAACAAATGTCATGAAGAACCTAGGGGTAAGACAGGAATAAAGACACAGACCTACTAGAGAATGGACTTGAGGATATGGGGAGGGGGAAGGGTAAGCTGTGACAAAGTGAGAGAGTGGCATGGACTTATATACACTAGCAAACATAAAATAGCTAGCTAGTGGGAAGCAGCTGCATAGCACAGGGAGATCAGCTCGGTGCTTTGTGACCACCTAGAGGGGTGGGATAGGGAGGGTGGGAGGGAGGGAGATGTAAGATGGAAGAGATATGGGAACATATGTATATGTATAACTGATTCACTTTGTTATAAAGCAGAAACTAACACACGATTGTAAAGCAATTATACTCCAATAAAGATGTTAAAAAAAAAAAAGAAAAAAAAAAGAGGAGCGTGAAGGCCTCGCTGTTTTCAGGTTCTTCAGAATTGGGGAGAGATCAGATGCAAAGAGTTTCTACAAAGCCCTTCTCAGCGATGCCCCGAGCACTTTCCTTGGAACTGGATACCTGGCCGCAGAGCCCCTGTGTTGCAGGTCCTGGATCTGTGCTATTTGAGAGAGATGCTGCCCACCCTGGAAAATCTACCTGATCTAAGCTCTGAGATCCAACTGTTACACTGGGTGACCCGACCATCCTCTCCATGATTAGTTTCCTGCCTGCAAACAATCAACTGTAGAATGTGTGTGACCTGACTGAACTTGACAATAATGTCCTCAGGATCAAGTGACACTGAGACCTTGAGCCCAGGGAGCATGTATAACCGAGCAGGACCCTATGTCCTCTGCTTTAGTTCTTCTCTGAAGTACCTAGATAACAGTATCTCATGCACATTTTCTGAGCTGTTTTACAGACGCTAAAACCCCCACCAGTGGAAGAAGTTAACTACTTGCTGACCATGAGCACGTAGCCCCCAGACCTAGTGGAGCCTGAGGACTGATAATGTTAACCCTGTGGTACCACCCTATTCCCTCACCATCAACCATTCAGAGAACTGTGCACAAGCTGATCACACACCCTACGACTCCCCTCCCTCAGCTGGTCTTTAAAAATGCCTCCCTGAAGCCCATCTGGGAGTTCAGGCTTTGGGAGCGTTAACTGCCCCAAACTCCTTGTCTCACGCCTTACAATAAACGCTGCACTTTCCTTCACCACAACTCAGTGTTCGTAGGTTGCCTTTATTGCGCGTGGACAAGCGGACCCAAGTTTGGTTCGGTAACACATCAGAGTTCTTCAGGGAGTCTGACCGTTGGGCTCACTTGGGAGCCCCTGGCAGCATGGTAGCATCCTTGAGTGCAATCTCAGGGTTTCCCTTTAGGGGCAGAAATGGTCCCTATGGAGACGTGGGTGGGTCTGATGTTGCACAAGGATTGGAGGGGGTTTGTGTGGCCTGGGGATGGGGCAAGGTTTTGCGGGGCCCACATGCGTTGGACCACCTGGAGATGCTCTCTGAAAGCAGGTGACCATGTAGGCTCTGCAGACACAGGCCCAGCTCTGTCACTTTCTAACTGGGTGAGCTTAGGCAGGGTAGTGAACTTCACTGAGCCTCTGCTTCCTTTTTCTCTAAAATGAAAATATGAATATATTAGTTGCAGCTGCCCCATAGGGTTGGCTGTAATAAGTGCAGTGAGGTGCCCAGCTCAGTGCCAGACACATGGGGGACCTCAGCAGAGGTGAGCTACAGTTACTGCAGTGTAGCTACAGTCACAGGCAAGGGCCAAAGTGGTCCATCTGGTTGGACTGGGAGGAGGCTTATGCTGTTAAATATTGTTAAAAGGTTTGGATTATAAAGACGGTTTGGATTTATAAAGTTTATGGAGCTAATAGAGAAGAATCAACCACCTCCCTCTTTCTCCTGCGCCCAAGGTTGCAAAAAGTTGTGGAAAGTCCAGAAGTGTTTGGTGCCTCCGTGATGGTACAGACAACTTTTTCAGGGTGGTCTGTGACTTGCGGGGGAAAGCTTGTGTGGCCGTGGGAGTGTGGGATCAGGCATGGGCTGCTGAGGAGGGAACACTGTAAAGACTATTATGACCTCTGGAAAGCTGGAATTTAACATCAGTGGTCTTCAGAAGGTCTAGAGCATGTAGCAATTTACAAATTTACAAACACAACACTTTGAATCTTATGTCTGGTGAGGTTGGTATGTGTTGTAAGTTGCTTAGCTGGGGAGTGAACCTAGCAGACTGCCTGGCAATCCCAACCGATGTTAATGGTTCTCTACCAGTCTTCTCAAGCATAGAAGATGCTTGAGATGTGATTAAAAATGAGTGTGTGTGTGTGTGTGTGTGTGCACATGTGTGTGTGTGTGTGTGTGTGTGTGTGTGTGTGAAAATGGCTTTCCAGTGAGAGAAACATGTTGTCAGAAGACAAAAAGGTCACTGACTCACAGCATGAAGATACTCACAGGAAACATCTGTCTCAATGAAAACCGATTTTGGGGATAGGAGGGAACCTGCCCCAGTGGCTCCTTACATGTGAGCCTGGGGTTGTCCACAGGTGTCCAGACAGCTTGCAAGGACCCACGGTGTCCTGGATGGTTCTTATGCCCTGGGGGGAAGTGAGGCTTTGTCTGCTCAGACTCTGAGGGTGCCTACCATGCAGGCCCAGCCTCCCAGCCACTATCAGAAGCCGGCCCTTTCATGAAGGGGCTTGAGGTCTGCCAAGTGGTAACAATGTCCAGTGACGCCAGGGTGTGACAGCACTGTGGGGACCCATGTGCGCCGATGTGTGGTATTGATGCTCTGGTACCTTTCTATAATGAGATCGTAAGCCTGTGTGCCGATGGTATGACTAAAATGACAAGGGTTGAATGAAGGGAAAGAAAGAGACATGCCTCTGCTTTAAGGAAACCCTAACCCTTTTGGAGCCTTTCCATCACCACGGCTAACAAAGCAAGTGAATTAATAAAAGGAAGTTGTCTCCTCTACTCTTCTCACCTCTTGCCCTTGGCAAGAGAAACACACACACACACACACACACACACACACACACACACACACACACACACACACTTGTCCCCTCTGGAGGGTGCTGGAGGCAGGTGCACTTTCTTACATCAGGATGAATGTTTCTCGGCTCCTTCAAGTGGGGCACCAGGGCAAATTTTCCGGTATGTTTGTGGATGTCAGTCCAAAGACCAGGAAGAAGTCCAGGTGAGAAACTCTGAGCCACCTTGCCTCCCCTTCCTGCTACAGTCCTAGCCAGCAGCTTTCTTTCTGGATGCTTCTGGCTTTGCGCAGTCTTTTTACAACCCTCCTTTTATTTTAATACAGGCATGCTCCTTTGCTGACTGTTCATGGGGTAATAGACCCATAGAGTATAGCTTTTGCTGTACTGGGTGATAAATTCTTCCATATATGCTGGAGCAAGCTGGTGTTCTTACAGACATTGAACACTGGTATTTATGTCCTAGTCAAGCAACTTTCCATCTTTCCACAGTATTACCAAAGGCCTTTTTGCAATTATATGTAGATGGCCAGACTGGAGTGATGGTCTGGTTGTGAGGGAGGGAGAGTATAAGTTCTCCATCAAGAATGGCTCTGTGGACGCCCGCCCAGAGGAAACGAGGCTTTCCTGAGTTCATTTGTGAGACTGAGGCTGCTTCCCATCATTTGTCTTGAGGGTTTTTTGTTTGTTTGTTTTTCTGTTTGTTTGAAAGAACTCATTTTATTACTTGGATTGTCAGTCTTAGGAAAATAGCTTTTCACAAAGAATAAAATGTAGAAAATCTTCTGTGAAAGCCTCCTGCATCCAAGTGGGGAGTTTTTGAGGTTTCAGACATTAGGTCATTGATGATCAAAAAGTTGTCATTCCCCTTGGGAAAATGGTTATTATCTCCACAAGGAGTGGCAAGCTGACCCCAGAAGGGACGTGTGAGAATTTGTGTTGTGCGTTCTTACACAGCTGTGCCAAGGGCAGCGATATCTGACAGTTTCTTCAAGTCCACATGACAATATTTTATTACCACGTTTTAAGTTTTAGGTTTCGTTTTCTGGTTTTTCTTTTACAAATAGCCTCTTACCAGAATGGGCAGAGGTGGGGGCTGTGTGAGGTGGCCTAGAATGGTGGGAACCTCTGAGAAGGGTGCTGTCCGCATCTGTCAGGGGTTCAGGATCCCAGAGCCCAGTTTTGAAATGATCCTTTGGATTTTTTATGTATTTTCTTGATGTGAATTTTTCTCAAGCTACGTATTTTTCATTTAGTACTTCCTGTTGTGGAACATCTCGCTCTGATGCTCGACCACCTGCTTATCATCACTGGCTCTTCTAGAAAACACTGTGGACGATGAAGCTGCCTCTAGAGGCCTGACCGCCTGCCTCACCCACTGGCCACACAGCTGCCACACGCCTTACTTTTGGTCACCTGAGCCCTGCGCCTGTTACATTTCCACGCCCCTGTGTGGTGGCCTGTGCAATTTGTGTGCACCACACAGGCTTAGTGGCTTTCAAGGGCCTTAGAGGAAGGACGGAAACTGAAGATTCCTTCCGTTTTGAGGCCAGTGACCTCATGAATGTGGCTCCCAGTCCCTCTGTGGATTGAGAGTCTACGGAGTGTCTGGTGGTCCCACTGGCCCTCCTGTAGGAATCCCAGACCACTCTGGACCCAATCCCTTCCCTCCCACAGGGCCCAGGGCCTGACCTTTTTTTCTTTCCCTTTGAAGTGTTCACCAGCCACTTTAAATGAGCTTTTCTATTCCCTTGACCCTGACTTTGGACCCAGCTCCCTTGTGCCTGCCTGTTCCTGGGCCTCTTTGTTTTCAGGATTTTACTGGTCTTTATTCAGGGGATATAGGCTAGGGACACGAAAGTAGGCAAGGTATAAAGTTCAATAACTCCTACAGGTGTAACCTGAGGCTTAATAGCTGCTGACAGTTTTTGTGAAAACCTCATGGGCTGCAAGCCCTGGGGTAGCTGCCAACATAAGAAAGGGGAGACCGGGTGGGGGTCATGGCCAAAAGTCTCAGGTGTACTTTTTCACCCTTAGTGGGAGCTGGAGATGGGGCAGAGTTTGTTTGCAAGGTGGAAGACAGTAATTACAAAATCACTACAAAGTGATTACCAAATTACAAAATCACTACATTGGGCTTAGGTTTTAATTTTTAAAAATTCAGAAATTACTTAAAAATTTTTTTGTCGCTGTTGGAAAAGAACAGTGAAATTGTTCCCTTGACACCACAATTATCTTTTCAGCATTAAAAATAAGTCGTTGAATACCATGCACTTTAAAAGTTTGATAACTTTACTGCTGAATTGTTTGTATCAACCTGTGAACATTTCCAAATCACCTTTTGTTTTTACCTTAATTATTTTTTGTGACTTAAATAACTTATCTAAAAACATTTCCGCACAAACTCATCTAAATGTTAGTAAAGCTCCCCCTGGTGGCGAGTCTGAGTATTGAAGTCCCGCGGTCTATCTTCCTTCACGGGCACCAGCAGTCTACGACCTAAGCTGCCTGAAGAGCAGTCTGTGCCAACCTTTTGATGCTGAAGCTCTTATTTGCCACTGATAGGTGTGTGTGTGTGTGTGTGTGTGTGTGTGTGTGTGTGTGTGTGTGCGCGCGCGCGTGTGTGTGTTAGGGGGTGTCTGGGTGCGTGAGCGGAATGTGCATAGAGGCTAAGGATGGACAGAAAGACCATGGGTTGTATTTAGGCGGGAGTTGAGAGCGAACAATCAGGAGATCTACTTGTCCCTCTGCATCCCTGTTCCCCTATCAGCAGCGCTGAATTCGTTGGCCCAGAAAGGACCCTCATCACACAGGGGAGTTGTGTGCTCCCCACTCTCCAACCTGAGGCTGCCCATGTCTGAGGCACCACTGGCTGTGCACGGAATGCCAGCTCCTACTGCTGGCAGAGCCACTGACCTCCAGCTGCTGCCTCCCTCTGTCCTCCTTCCCTATCCAGGCCCCGAGGAGACAGGAGGCAGCTCCCCTAGGTTGTTACGGGGGACTCTGCTCCCAGACCTGGCACCAGCCAGGAAACCAGTGATAACTAGTGGTCACTGGTTAGAACTGCGGCTTTACTTTGAATTTTCAGTGTGCCGTAGTAACCCCCGTACTAAATAGACATATTCATGTGTAAAGAATACATGCTCGTGTTTAAAACTCAAACAGTAGATAAAGGCATTCAATTAAAAAAACTAAAGTTTCTCTTCCTTATTGTTCCACATTTACTACTGCAATGAACAATTTCTGAGTCATCTGGTTAATAGCACACAAATGTAAATAACATGGCAATATATGTAAATTCTTGATTTACCAACTTTAGGTAGTATCTATTAACTACCTTGCAGGAAAGGTAAAGAATTTAGGGCATTATATGGGCTTCCTTTCTTCCTGCCCCCTCTACTTCCTGGTTTCGATCTGTAATGTTACTAGGTTTTCCGGCGGTTAGATATACGATTTAAGAGTGTACTTAAACCTCTATTTCTTGAGGTATCATCTTTAGACAAAATCTACTGATTTTCCACTACGCAAAACAAGGAAATCAGTGCATGTAGATGTCCCTCTGCTCTCCTCCTCCGGATTTCTGTCAGCCACACTATCATTTTTATATTGAGCATGTTTATAGCAGTTAAAGGCTAAAGTAACCATAATTAAGTGTTCTATGCTTTGGGTTGATTCTGAAAACTGAAACCCCTTAAATAGTATTTACGGCATTATGATTATGTAAACATTACGCACTGCAGAAGCAAGTGTTGTGATTAGGCCCACAGAAAAGGAAAGAAAGTAACATGTAATTAAACCTTGGCCACTCAAAGGAGAATGTTCTATGAATGAAGTCCTATATCCTTCCACTCTGTTGTTTACTCACAATTATCCCACAGTTTAGTTTGCACCAAATTTGAACCATGACTTTCTTAGACTGGGTTTTTCCCAAGGTTTCTAACTGTCATTTTACTTGTTGTTATTGGAGAATCACATATCTTCATCTTATTGTTTAGAATTAACTACGACCTTCTTAGGTTATTTATTTTGAGCTCTTATTCATATAATTTGCATAGTAGAAGTGGCTTGCTTTCTGAACACAATCTTCACAGAGCCCTCTGTCTTTGGACCAGTTACTTTCTAGGGCTGCTATGCTGTTGTCAGCTTAGGAGTTTTTCACTGCACACCTGAGTCCCACGTTTTCTTGGATGTGGGTCATTTTATCTTTTGGATTTATTGTTATTGCTAACGTACAGATTCACTAGAGCACATACTCCCATATAACATAGCAGTTAAGAGTTGGCCTCCTGAGTTTGAAACCTGGCTTCATCGTTTATCATTCTGTGGTCTTGAACAACTGTGTGTGCAGGGTCTTGGTGTCCTCCTCTATAAAATGGGCATAATACAGCTCCCTCACTGGTTATTTTTGGATGGGCTAAGATAATACATGTGGAACTGTTAAGTCAGTCACCAATAAATGATAAAAATTAATATTTGGTGGATTTGGAGAGGGAGAGGAGTATATTAGTGTGCTCATTGACCATTCGACCATCCTGAAACATGGCAGCCAAAGCATGTTTCTGAAGTGGTCATGAAGGACCCGAAGGACCCTCTGCCACTGGGAACTCCCTTGATGATGTTGTGCTGTCTTTTATGCCAGGGACTCCCATGTGCATGTCTCCAGACCTCTCTTCTAAGCCCAGACTTCCATCCCTGACTGTCTACTTGACATCTCCACTTGCATATCCAATACACATCTCAAATGCAACTTGTTCAAAACTAAGCTCCTCATCTTCTCTCCCAAACTTGTTGCACTCCCACCATTCTCCAGCTCAGGATGGAGTTGCCATCTTTCTAGTTGCTCAGGTCAACCATTTCAGAGTCACATTGATTTCTTTTCTTTTTCTTGTATTCCACATCTAAGCCATCAGGAAATCCTGTGTACTCTATGTCCAAAACGTCCCCAGTATCCTACCCCTTCTGACCACCACCACCGTCTCCATGCTTGTGGGAGCCATCGACATCTCTCACCTGGACCGTGCACAGCCTCCTAACTGGTCTCTCCGCCTCCACCATTGTTCCCTGCCATCTATCCTCAGACTTGTCAGGTATGATCCTACCTTGCAGCCTATGCCCTCTTCCCAGGACTCTCCTCCTTCAGAGACCCATTGTCCGTCCGATGAACCTATCACGCCTTTGCTCAGACGTCACCTTCCCAATGAGGACTTCCATGGTCACCCTACTTAAAACTGCAGCCTGCCCTGGCCACTCCTGATTCTCCTTACTTTGCTCTACTTCTTCTTCTTCCTCCATGGCACATACCACCCTCTAAATTACTACACACGTTACTTATTTTTCATGTTTATTGTTTAGTATCTTTTCCTCTGCTAGATTGTCAGCTTCTTGAAGGCAGAGTCTTGATCTGTTGTATTCATTGATGTATTCCAAGTGCCTAGTGTAGTGCCTGACTCAGTTGCAGGCACAAAGTAAAATTTGGTGAATGAATGAATGAATGAATGGCAATGAAGAGAGTTGGGGTTCTCCCACACTGGCATACTCTGCTGGCCCAGCTATTCGAAGGTGACACCAGGAGGAGGCAATATGGTTAATAAGTCCAGGGAGCAGGATCTCCTTAAAGTTAAGATTTACAGGGCGGTGACTTCCAGAGTGCAAGGCTATCAGGCAGCATGAGGATTTCCCACCCCAGCATTCACAGGACCTGCTGGTCTCAAGGCTTCTTTCCACCTCCAACCTTCTGTAATTTCAGACCATATGAGGTGCTGAATTCCCTGGAGGTATTCCAGCATAGGCTGGATGATGGCTCAGGAAGGATAATGCAAAGGGACCCAAGCATGAGAAAAGCATTAATAGTGGATGACCTTCAAGTTCTCCTCTAATAATAAGATTTGATAATTAGATGACTGACCTCCCCCTGATCTCTCCCATCCCTCAAAGCCTGAGTCACAGCCCTAGAATCCCTGGTCCTGCTGGGTCCCTCTGAGCCATTCCCTGACCCTCCCTATACCCCTATTACTCCATAGTTATGGTCACAGAACCTCTTTCCCCTCCCCTACAGAACGTATTCTATTTTTGCCAAGCAATGTAGTGTCCTTGACTGAGAGAGAGCAGCCTGGACAAATGGAAGGAGGGTAAGTGAGGGACACCTTCCTCTCAACCTTACTCTTTCATCTCTTCTTCTAATTTCCGCCCCTTCTCACTGACATGGCCACATGGCCAGCTCTGGACCAGACTTATCCATCAGGTTTGCACTGTGGTTCTCCACTTGGAGACGCGGGTGGACATGTGAGTTCAGAGGTGTGGAACAATCACAGGAGAGATCTGGATGAGAATGGCGATGGTCAGGCAGGAAGGGAGGCTGAGGGCTGGAGCATGGAGAAACAGCCCTGAAGTACCCATCAGCCTAAACGCTCTCATTTTCTCTCTTTCATCCCCACCCCCCGCCCCAGCCCTTGATCTCTTCAGCAGGCTGGTACCAGAAAACCTAGAGCTACAGGATGTGCTGAGCTCTGGCCCAAGGAATTAGAATTTATTCAAAGCCCTCTTGTGAGCAAACGACATGATCTTTTGTCAACAAGAGACCTGGGAGAGTATGTCTAGCAAAATCACCCCTTTGCTTTTATTTCTCTGCTAAATGACCAGATAGAACCCACATTACATAGGTCATTCCCTGAAATGCTAATATATGTATTCTCCCACCTCCCACCTAATTATCCCATTCCTTTCACATTAAAAAGGTTAACAAGTTATTTTCCACTATTTTCTTCTGGAGTATCTTTTTGGCAGTTCAGCAGCTGCTTCACTGTAATGATGGAGGAGGGACCAATAAAGGCAGACAGCAATGCAAACTTTGCAGTGAATGCAAGTACCTTGCCACCTGCTCTGAGAACACCTGCACAGGGTTTATACAAACATTATCTCTTTCAATAAGTACTCCAGGCAAGCAGCTGATATTATTTTCCTGTTTTACAGGTGAGGTGAGCAGAGCTTGGAGAGGCTGGATAGTGGGCGGTAGGGCCATACAGGAGCCAGGCCTCTGGCTTCAGCTCTCATCTGCTCTCTGCTTCTTCACACATGTCTCTCTCCAAACAGGACTAGTGACCCATGAAACCCTGCAAGGACATTGGGTGAAGAGGCTAAGAGCATGGACTTTGACGCTAGCTCCAACTTACTAATGTGTGCTCTTTTCTTGTTATGGCTAAAATTTATTTATCAATTTATTTAAAAAAAATTTAAATTGAAGTGTATTTGATTTACAAAGTTGTGTTAGTTTCAGGTGTACAGCAAAGTGATTCAGTTATATGTACATTATATAATATATATATTCAGTTATACATATATATTCTTTTTCAGATTGTTTTCCCTTATAGTTTATTACAAAGTATAGAGTATAGTTTCCTGTGATATACAATAAGTCCTTATTGGTTATCTATGTTATATATAGTTACATGTATATGTTAATCCCAAACTCCTAATTTATCCCTCTCCCCCTTTCCCCTTTGGTAACCATAAGTTTCTTTTCTATGTCTGTGCATCTGTTTCTATTTTGTAAATAAGTTCATTTGTATCACTTTTTTAGATTCCACATATAAGTGATATCACATGATATTTGTCTTTGTCTGACTTTCTTCACTTAGTATGATAATCTCTAGGTCCATCCATGTTGCTGTAAAATGGCATTATTTCATTCTTTTTTATGGCTGACTAGTTTTCCATTGTGTATATGTACCACATCTTCTTTCTCCATTCATCTGTTGATGGACATCTAGGTTGCTTCCATATCTAGAATAATGCCTGGCATGCTGCCTTATATTTATTAATTCTTCAATAAATAGTAGCTTTTCTTATGAGTTAGTCTCTGATGAGGGGGCTGTACTGATCAGAGGAGATTGGAAGAGGGGAAAGACAGCAAGGTTGGCTAGTTGACGTCGAAAGAGTTAAATCTGGAGATTTTGTATGGGCCAGCCAGATGTCAAAGAGAAAGATGGACCTTGAGGAGGAACAAAGGACAAAACAGAAAGAGAAAACAGGTGTGCTCTTGAAAGGTTTGACGTTCTTTTAACTACCAAAGTGAGGGAAGCCAGACAGGTACCTCTCCTCTTTGAGGACACCCCCCAAATAACACCACTCTTCCCTGTCAGAGTTCTGAACCAACTGAGAAACAAACCAAAAGATATATTGGAGCCAGTTGACCACCTTTATGATTATGATAATAACTTTTATACGTCAACTTGATTGGGCCATAGGGTGCCCAGACATTTGTACAAACATTAGTCTGGGTATATCTGTGGGGGTGTTTTTGGATGAGATTAACATTTGAATTGATAGACTGAGTAAAGCAGATTGCCTTCCTTTAATGTTGGTGGGCCTCATCTAATCAGTTGAAGGCCTGATCAAACAACAAAAGGCTGACCCTCTTCCAAGTGAGAGACAATTTCTCCTGCTTGACTAGCTTCAAGCAAGGACATCGGTTTTCTTCCTTTCTTGGACTCAAATTGAAATCTTGGCTCTTCCTAGGTCTCTAACCTGCCGGCATTTGGACTGGAATTACACCATCAGCTCTTCTGGGTCCCCAGTTTTCCAAATGCAAATCTGGGGACTTGTCAGCCTCCATAATCACATGAGCCAATTCCTTATAATAAATCAATCTTTCTTATAGATAGATAGATAGATAGATAGATAGGTCATCTCTTGGTTCTGTTTATCTGCAGAATCCTAATGTAATTATTAATAAAGCTGAGGTGTGAGAAGCGAATGGGCTGGCTAACTACCCCTCTCCAGGCTGGAACTTGAGACAACCCACCTGAGGGAAAGTTTCAGTCTTCAGAGAAGACACACTTATCTAGATTGCAGGCTTATACTGGTCCTGAGTAAAGAGGAAGGAGAAAGGGAACAAATTCCCATGTCTCTAACTTGGATAGAATAGATTCACCAGTGAAGATGTGAGCAAACAGCCATTGTCCACTAACTGGGGAAGAATAAGAGGTGTTTAGGGAAAATTCTAATGATCCCTAGATTTTTGTGCAGCTCACTGTGCTTATCCACTAAGCTTGGGGTCGATCACGGGTGTGGGCAGCAGAAAGAATATCTACTGATCCCATCTGTGTGAGGCTGCATCCCCAAACCAAATATTCCTCCTCTGTGCAGTCTTCTGGGAGCAGAGCTGAGCCACTCAGGTTTTGTAGAGAGCTCTGAAATGGGTCAGAACAGTGGACTAACTAGAATCCACTCCAGCTCACAGTGTACTTGAAGCTGAGAGTTTCCTCTCTGTTCTACTACTCGCCCCTAGTTATTTCATCCGTATTTCCTAACCGTCTATTAGAGGTTCTGCTTTGAGGTCTGATGACATCATTTACTTCTCCAATCATAACGCGCCAACACAAAGATACTCTGATGTTGAGAACAAATTCCATTCCATTAGGAAATCCCCAGGGAAGAATGACAGCTCAAAAATTAAATTCCCAAGGAAATTAAAGTAAAATATTTTAAGTTAAAAACCCCAGTCATCATCCTCAATGTCCTGTGTGGCTCTATCCTTGGCCAGGGTGTCTCAGTGCCTGAGCCAAGCAGGATTCTCGCGACACATGTAGTGGAGAGGGTGGCTCACAGGGCTGGGTGAAGTTCTATCAGCATCTCAGGGCACCTATCAATTCAATGCCAAGTGTCTGAGGTGCTTCTCCCCTACCTGATGCTTTATTTTAAGTTTTCAAATCTCAGAAAAGTTGGAAGAGAGAATAGTACAATGAACACTGCCATGCCCTTCCTTGCATTCACCAATTTTTGCCAAATTTGTTCTCTTTCTCTCTCTCTCTCTCTCTCTCTCTCTCACACACACACACACACACAGAGAATTTAAAAAATATTTAGTGAATCATCTGAAAGTATTTTGAATATTTTCAAAAATATTTATATAGTAATATCAGGTTATTGATTCAATATTATCAATAATATATAGTCCATATTAAATTTTCCCTAATTTCTCCTGTGGCTTTTTTTTTTTTTTGATCAAGAATCCAATCAAAGTTCCTATTAGGTGTGTCTTTTCAGTCTCCCTTTGTCACACTGCCCTTTTATTTTCATCTTTTGTGACATTGACGGTTTTGGGGAATCTCTCTCAGAATGGCCCACATTCTGAATTTGTCTCCTCACATAGGTTCTGGATTAGCTTCTTTGATAAGAGCACTCTGAAGGTGAGACTGGACTTCCCACTGCACCATATTAAAGATCACGGAGGGTCAGTGTCCCCCACTACTAGTGATGCCACATTTGGTCACTTACTGAAGACTGGCGCTGCCAGATCTCTCCGTTGTAAAGGTACATTTCCCCTTTTGTACTGTGGGTGATGATGCACTGAGACCCTGTGGATCTCTTGTTGCCTAGCAACCTTTTACCCAGTAATTTTAACATCCATGCGCGATCCTTGCCTGAATCAATTGTTACCATGGGATTGCAAAGTGGTGATTTCCTAATGTCAAAATTCCTTCTACATTTATTATTTGTTGTCTTCTGTAAATAAGAGATTTTGACTGCTATTTTTTTTCCTTTGAGAATAATTATCTCATAAATTCTTTTAATGTGTTATCGTCTATTACTAGTAATATTATTTTTCATGCTCAAATTATCCCAAGGCAAACTCATAGATGATGTACCTTACTATTTGCTATATACTGAATGCTTGTGTCCCCTCCAAATTCATATGTTGAAACCTAATCCCCAATGTGATGGTATTAGGAGGTGAGGGTCTTTGAGAGGTGATTAGGTCATGAGGCCGCAGCTTTTTTGTTTTGTTTTGTTTTTAGTAAATATATTTTTTATTCATTTTAATTAGATTTTAAGCTGCTTTTGTCTTTGGAGGCTTTTAGAAAGAAAACTGAATTAGGTCCACTTCAACGTCCACTGATTTTCTTTTATGAAACTTGTATGATGCTCTCAGGCCATATCGTAGCTCTGCAATAATATCTATCTTGATTTTCCACTCTGCAGCTTTCTTTTGAGTATGTTCTCTAGTTGAGGATTTGTGTAAAGAATATACTGCTGTTCTTGCCATTTCCAAAGCAGTCTTCAGAAAGGCCATATCTATGCCTTTATTATTTTTGGTCCCAAAGGGAGGATTCATAATTACTGTATCAAATGACTTAGACATTCTGTTAGATAATGAGCACACATCACACTGAGCCATGTCAACATTTGTTAACTCAAACTCTTCTACATTCCTATTAAATATTTCCAGTGTGTCTTCATCTACGTCAAATCCAACACACAATCCCTCACAGGGGATTTTGCTCTTATAAAAGAGACCCCAGGGAACTCCTTTGCCTCTTCTGCCATGTGGGGACATGTCTAAGAACCAGGAAGCAGGCCCTCACTTGACACTAAATCTGCTGGCACCTTGACTGTGGACGTCCCAGCTTCCACAACTGTAAGAAGTGAATTTCTGTTGTTTTTAAGCCACTCTGTCTATGGTATTTTTGTTATAGCAGCCTGAGCAGACTAAGACACTATTTAAAAGAATCCAGAGAGTTAATAGGACATGTCAGAGTATCATAGCACGGGCCCTAGACTTACTGACTTTAGAAAAGAAGTCAATCTCAGGGTCCTAAATCATTTATCCTAACAAAATTATGTCCCCGGAGACCAGCATTTAGCATTGCCAAAGAAACTGGTGTCTGAATCACAGAGGGTAAATGGAAAAGATCTTTTCACCATAATGAAATTGTGATAAAGTCTAGAGTCTGTAATTTTAACTAAAGTGGAAGAAATCTTAAGTTTTGTTTTGCTACTATGAATTCACCATACTGGGAAAGGGATAGAATTCACCTAAGTGGTACCTTTCTTTTCCACTGAAGAATTTTAAAATTTCCTTTTTTTTTGAGCCAGGTGCTACCACCACCTTCTCAGAGCGGCATTGGGTATGAGCTTTGTTGGGTAATGTGGCCTCCATCACAGATGGTGAGCAGATCTTTTCCTTTAGTCCTGAGCTGCTCTCGCTGTTGTCATCTGTCAATTTGCAGTTAGGCCTAAAAATCCCCCTCCTAGGGAATGCGTTCCCCTTGTCTGTCTTTATGTTAGTTGCAGTTCTGTAGTAGAGACAAATGTCTCTCCTCTTGCTCTATAAGGCAGCATGGGGCTACAGCTCAGGCTCATATCTCTGGTGTCCTTGTTAAAAGGTTCAGCTGAGGTTGGGTCAGCAGACACAGCCCTTCCTACCTTGGCAAGGCCCTAACTCCTAACAGCTTGAAAAGCTCTGTGACGCACGGGAAGTCAGCTGCCTTGCATTGAAAGCAGAAAATATTGCCCTGGCTCCCAATATATCAAAGGCCTTGAATGAAAAGGTTCTGTTTTATGGCTGAAGCTTGGTCACAGCCACAGCTGTTCAAGAAAGCCAATCTGTTGAAGGACAGTGGTCCCTTTTTCAAGGTTGCTGGCTTTGCTGGGACCCTTGACTCTCACCTAGAAGATAGCCTGAAGGAGAAGCTCATGTGCTAACGCACTGTGGGTGAGTATAATCCCAGGGAAGTAGAAGGGAGAGGGAATAGGAGGGAGGCTGGGAAAGGAGAACACATTTAAGAATGTGTAGACCCAACTTGGCCAGAGTTTTGCAATAGGTTGATTGCTTGGTCACTCAAGGAGTCCTCGGAGAGGTCATATAAATAAAGCTTTTACATCTCTGAATGGTGCATTTAGGGAGGGGGCTGTGGAGAGGAGAAAAGGAGCAACATTTATCCATTGCCTTCAATATCCCAAAGTTAACTTCCCTGCACATTTGCACTTCAGCCCAATAGGGGAGCCCCGGAGTGGAGGTGGAAGGTTCATGGAATGTGTGTGAGGGAGGTGTTGTCAAGTCATGCCCCCAAGTGCCATAAGGAACTGGAACCCTTGACTGGCAGAAGCAACTGCCTGAATACACAACCATGGGAATAGTGTAGGTCGTGTCCAGGGCCACTGCACCCAGAAGAGTGCAGTGCACTTGCTCCCCATTGCTTAATGGTCAGTGTGTGTATCCCCAGCCCTACAGCCTTTGGTCAAAACCTCGTCTAAGTTCTAGTGCCCTGCCACAAAACACCACAGCCTAAGACTTAAAGCTCCTGTCTCAAGTTCAGCAGCCAAAAGTCAACTCCAATACACTGTCATAAAAAAACACAGTAAAAAACCCATATGATCTCTGCCTGGTAAGCACCACCAAAGCATAGAGCCGTCTGCCCTGCTTCGAGCAGAAGCCTCCATCTCTTGCTATGCATTTTGCTCCCCTGAATTCTCTATTTTTGTTTCTCAGGGTTTGAAGCCTCCTATGCTAAACCTTGAGGTTGGGGTTGTGAAACTGTAAGTATCCCTCTGTAGAGGCAGGTCTTTTAAAACTTAGGACAGAGGGGAACACATGGTCCTGTGGGCTGCTCTTGGCTATAAGAAAAGAAGACAGAGGGGCTGGACCACTAGAAGCCAGGAGTGTGGTGTTAATGGAACTCCCTTCCCGTGAGAGGAGTGGGGAATAGTGTGCTCTCTAACATCCCCAAACCCCAGGGCACTTGTGTTAAGATTTCTTAAAAGCTCTCTCACCAGGCTCTGCTCTCTACCTGAGGCTCAACAGTTCCCCTTGAGTGGTGAGATGAGGGGCTGTCTTCCCTTCTTTAAGCCATTATCTAGGAGTCCTGCCTTCCCCTGGCTGGAGTTGGGAGGGAAAGTAAAACACCCAGTGCCCCTCACCAGACCACTCATCTCCTCCATCACTCCTTTCAATGAACTCTGAGCTCAGCTGATAGAGGAGGTGTGAGGAACCAGGGAAGTACCCAAGGGTCATGTGGCCACTTCTGAGTCAATCCTGTGGGATGTGTCCAGAAGCTCCTCTTCAGAACATGTGAGTTACTATCGACTGTTGAGCTCAGCTTTGGGGCTTAAGCGTTTTTCTGAGGGAAACAGGAAAAGTCCATTCAACACTGTTGCACATTCATTTATTCACTATGAATTGAGCATCTGTGATTCACCAGGCCCTGTGTTGTGTGTTGGGCATGATGCGAGGATGAGAGGAGGGTTATAAAATAGAACTAGCTACAACACTCAACCCTAGAGAGGCTTTAAGTAGTCCAGGGAGAGAAGCACGTGGGTGCATGCACTCACACACACACGTGCACACACACACACACACACACACACACACACACACACACACACTTTTGTAAGGACTACAAGA
Source organism: Stenella coeruleoalba (assembly GCF_951394435.1). Lineage (NCBI taxonomy): Eukaryota > Metazoa > Chordata > Mammalia > Artiodactyla > Delphinidae > Stenella > Stenella coeruleoalba. The sequence goes on from NC_137169.1 coordinate 113,424,482, forward strand.
AACATAAATGCCAAAGGTTATAGAAACCTGTCGAGAGAAATGAGGCCTCACTGAGTATTGACATTTGAACTAAATGTTGAAGGATGAGTGAGTTTAACCGAACAAAAAGGGGAAAGTTACTAGGAAAAAAGCCATGGCTGCTTGAAAGAAGATGGTGTGTATAAGAAATGAAAAGAAGTTCGTGTGACAGGAGCACATGGTGTGTGCTCTTGCCTGTTAAAGGGGATATTGGGAGGTGGAGCTGAAAATGTAAGTTGGAACTAAATCCTGAAGACCCTTGTGTCCACTGATAGAGCCTGAAATCTGGATAATTGAAAGATTTCAAGCAGAGGAATAAATAGAGCTGGTTTTTAGAAAGGTCATATTAGCAACTCTGTTGGGAGGTCGAACTGGCATATCTGTTGGGGATGGTTATGCAAAGAGAGAATCTGGAAGTTGGGAAACCAGTTTTGAGGCTATTATGTAATGCTGGTGGTAGGTGATGAAGGCCTGTACTAAGGAAGTGGCAGTAGGAACTAAAAGGAGGATGTGATTTGAGAGATATCTCAAAAATAAAGCTGACGGGGAATTCCCTGGTGGTCCAGTGGTTAGGACTACAAGCTTCCACTGCAGGAGGCCCATGTTTGATCCCTGGTGGTTGGGGAACTAGGATCCCGCATGCTGTGTGGTACAGCTGAAAGAAAGAAAGAAAGAAAGAAAGAAAGGAAAGAAAGTTGACTGGATTGGCTTGGGTGACCAATTCAATGTAGAGACTCACAGACGGCTATGCATCTTCTGTCTTGGGTGAGTGGGTAGAGTGCTATCTTCAAGTAGAAAAAGAAGAAGAAGAAGGAAAAGAGAGGGAGGGAGGGAGAGAGAGCGAGAGAAAAGAGGAAGAAGGAGAAGAAGGGGGAGGGGGGAGAAGGAAGGAAGGAAGAAAGAGAACACAGTAAGGAGAGCAAGTTTTGTGGGGACAACTGATTGGGATTTATGTGGTGTTTTAGATACCTGCAGTTCATGCAAGTATCTTGTTCTTGTTTTGAACAATACACAGCATTCATCTCAAACTGACAGGTGGACCTTGTAGCAATGATTTTATTGGGATTATTAAAAACTCTAAGATTGAAGGACATGTGTTGCACTTCTTTGGGTTAAGAGAGAGCAGGTAATGATATAGACAAATTTGTAGAGGTGATGTTTATTCATCAGGGAGATTTAATGGACATCCAATTCGACAACAATTCATTGAGCACCAATTGAATGCCAGGTACCATGCTGGCTGCTTGGGCTTTGCTTTTAAGGAACTCTCAGTCTTGTTGGAGAAACACAAAAATGCACACGTCTCTGTAGCAGAGGAGCCATGTAAAGGAAAGAGCACTGTCCTGGGTACCAGGAGTCCTGGGTTTAATTTAGTATGTGCTTTGCCACTAACTCGTCATTTAATTTTCAGCTAGTTGCTCTTCCTCTTTCGTTCTCAATTTACAACCAAAAAATTAAAGAAGTGGCTTAGATAAACTCTAAGTTCCCTCCAAACATCAGCCATTAGTGATTCCATGTCTCACGGCATACAAGTGCTATGGGAGTCCAAAGACAGATCATTTCCAGTAGGGGCTGACATTTGACTTGGGGCCCAGTGAATAAGCAGGATTCTAGCATATGCAAATGACGGAAAAGGCTAAGAGGAGGAAGTGCAGAGTGGCTATGTTAGAAAATGGGGAAGATCACCTGGTGATTGAGTGTAGGGTGTGGAGGACAATGACCACGGAAAAAGCTGGAGAGGGAAGTAGGTGGTACTATGTGGAGAAGGGCCATGAATGCCCCGTCAAGGATTTTATTAATCCAGGCAATGTGGCTTGGAAACGATTCCCCCTGTACAATCCACCGGAGGGTGGAGATCAAGATGAGGTGTGATGGACATCATAAAAATGGATCAAAACATCCCATGGCTCAGAGGCAAGATAGATCAACTTTGAATGGAGAAGGCTAAGAGGTATATTTATTCACAGTGTATTCATTTCCTCTGTGGGAAAGTGTGAGGCCTGAGGTGGGGAAACGAAGATGACAGCAGCTGCTTTTTACTGACCTAGGGAGGCTGACAAAACCCAGCATGTTGCTGAGAAGTTCTCTTAGCAGCAGGATCTGATGGTGTTCTAGCGGAAAGATGGTGCAGGGAGCATGCGATCTACGTGAGTGGCCCCCATGGAGTTGGGCAGTGGGCAGCCAGAGCCCACGGTACTTCTTCATGGGCCTGGGTACTCAGTATGCTCCTAGGATCAGTAACATTAGCATCACGTGGGAGCTTATTATAGATGCAGGATCTCAGCCTCCACCCAGACTCAATGAATAAGAATCTGCATTTTAACAAGATCTCCAGGTGACCCATAAGCACTTTATTTTATTTTATTATTTTTTTAACATCTTCATTGGAGTATAATTGCTTTACAATATTGTGTTAGTTTCTGCTGTATAACAAAGTGAATCAGCTATATGTATACCTATATCCCCATATCCCCTCCCTCTTGCGTCTCCCTCCCACCCTCCTTACATAAGCACTTTAAAGTTTGAGAAGGCTTCCTGCTTTCTGAACACAGCTTTCCTCACTCAAACTCCTTCTCTTAGTTTATTTCCTACTCAGGGAAGAGAAAAGAGTACTTCTTGGATTTACTAGGGAGCACACTGGATCAGATGCCAGTTTGAGGGTAGGAATACACCATAATGACCCATAATATCTTCTTCATTTATTCATTCATTCAATCAATCAAATAGTGATAGAGCACCTCCTATATTTCAATATGTATTCTATCTGCATCTCTGGTCCTCCTGGCCTTGACTGTCCTGGGTTACTTCTGGCAGGAAGGGAAGGATCTAGGACCTAAGGTGTGAAGTCCACTTACTTGGGCAGGTAGATATTGGCACATGGGCAGGAGAGGAGTTATCCTGGTGTCAGATTCTGAGCTTAGAGTTTCAGACAGACAGGGGGAGTGTGGAATGCAGTCCCATCATGGGGAGGTCCATGACGAGCGCAGTGTCCATGTCTCCAGCGGTGTGTGCTGTCCCATTGGGCAGAGCCCACTGTAGCCTTACCAGACTGACTGCAGCTGAGAAAAGCACCCACTGAAAGCAGGTTATCCGTGGCAGATTTTAGGGGCAGTCCTCATGGAGGAATGGTGGGGATGTGTATGGGGGTAGGACTCGGAATAGTGACCAAAGCTGAAGTTCATTAAGGAAGCCAGGCAACATCATGGGCCCTGGGTTGGGAGCACATGTCATTAAGAAAAAGACCACTGGGCCAGGGCTGTCACTTTGGAAATAAGCGGGAGTCCTGCGGGGCCCTGTGTTCTGTTCACACTAGGGTGTGGGCACTTGATGCACAGGTTGCTGGGTGTGGCCTTGGGTCTAGGACCCAAGGTTTAAATCTTCCTGCTTTGATGTCCCTTCTCCCCCAAGGGTGGTTTTGGGTGCAGAGGCTGAGACAGCAGTCGGGAGCTGCGTGGACTCATCTTTGAGGAGGGGATGCAGCCAAGAGCTGGGGCTTAGGGGCTGCGGTGTAAGCCCCCTTCACCTGGGAGTAGATGACGCAGGAATCCTGGGGGAAGGAGCACATAGGTGAGGGCCAGAGGCCAGCAGGCCCTAGGTGGGAGAGTACACAGGTCACGGGACTCACCGTGTTCTTGAGAAGCTCTGGGTCAGAGGCTGCTGTGGAAAGAAAGGAAGCATTCATCTGTGAACTCAGAACTCTCTCTTTGCATCTGTGCCATCAGCCCAGCCACAGCCATCTCCATGTGGCTACACTGAACCTTTCCTAAGAACCTCAACCTCACAGCTTCGACCAACTCTCTCAGTATCACTCCACTCTTTGTTCCTCATGCTGAGCTCCCCAGGGACTCTCAAAAGAAAGAAATCTACTTTTTATCTTGTTCATGCTTTGATCATAGATTCATAGTGTATATTATGGAGAAGCAGCCTGGCCTGGAGCAGAGGCAGTGCAGTGGTTCAGAGCAGACTTCTGATCCAGACCACCCCAGACTGAGCCCCAGGTCAGCCGTGCCACCTCTGTGGCCTTGGGCAAGTCACTCAGTATCTCCTGCCTCGGGTGTGTCATCTGTATGTTGGGAATAATAATACCTACCTATAGGGTTATGTGTGTGTGTGTTTGATTTCTAACATCTGTTATGTGCTGAGCAGTTCCAATGTGCAGGTACACTTCTGAGGGCTATAAACAAACAAACTTTAAATATATGTGTGTGTGTACATATTTATGGCATATATATATATATATATATTTTAAAATGTATTTATTTACAGTACTCAGAACTGTACCAGTCACATAGGAACTGCTCAATACATGATGATATGATAATAGAAGTTGTTATTATTATTATATTGTCTTAAAGCTGTAATGAAATATGGCATTCATCAAGCAAGGCTTTCTTTTTGGCTTGGAATGAGCCTCAAGGGTCCCTGGAACTGCCCTGAGAAGCAGAGCTTGGCCTAAGGCTTGGACTCTAGAGACAGACTCTTCTGTCATTTGTTAGCTCTGTGAATTCAGGCTGGTCATTTAAGGTCTCTCTGCCTCTGTTTTCTCATCTGTGAAATGGGGTAACAACAACACACTTCAAAGGGGATTGTAAGTGTGAATGAGTTCATACGTTTTAGAGGTGGGCCACTGAACCAAGAATGGAACAAAATAGAGTTCTTTTAATTTTATACAAGAAGAATCAAAAAACCAGAGAAGGAAGCAGAATGGCTAAAAATCACATGGCACTTTTTACAGAACAAAGTTAGAATAGCCCCAAAGGCTTTCCCTTTCCTGCTCTGAGCAGGACGAAACCAGGCTGGGATTCTTCACGGCTGACCATCTACCATGAGTGAGGACTAATGACACAGACAGACAACCTGCATATACTCATTATAAAAGCTGCTTAAACTCTGCTGCTGTAATAGCATCTCCACATCTACTTCCTCATTTGATCCTCACAATAACCCTATGAGAGACTGTGATAAGCAGAATAATGTCTCCCACAAAGATATCCATGTCCTGATACCTGCAACCTGTGAATATGTGACCTAAGATGGAGAAAGGGATTTTGCAGATGTGATTAAGATTAAGGACCTGCAAATGGTGAGATTATTTTAGATTATCCAGGTGGAATTTTAAGGAGAATTTTAAAATCTGAGAACTTTTTCTAGTTGTGGTCAAAGGGAGCACTGATTATGGAAGAAATGGTTAGAGAGGTGCCACTTGCTGGCTTTGAAGGGGATGGGATGGGGCCATGAGCCCCAGAAAGGAAAAGAGTGTCCTTTAGAAGCTGGAAAAGGCAAGGGAATGCATTCTCCCCTGGAGCTTCCAGAAAGGACCTCTGCCGACACTGATTTTAGCCCAGTGCGACCTGTGTTAGACTTCTGACCTACAGCACAGTAAGATAATAAACTTGTATTGTTTAAACCCTCATGGTCATTTGCCACAGCAGCAGTAGAAAACAGGTACAAGTAGGTAGGGAATGATAGACAGTCCTGTCTCATTTCACAGATGGGACACTGAAGCTCTGAGGAGCTGACTGCCCAGGGTGATGACTTTGTTACTCAAGTGATGCTGAGGCCATCCATGGAGAATGGAGAAAGCAGCTCTGCATGGTGAGCTTGGGTTAATCGCAACAGAGTAGGTGGGCACAAAGTAAGAAGCCCAGTGACCCAGCCTGAGGGGCAGTTCTGTGTCTGGTTGGCCCAGACCCACTGAAGGGGTGGAGACTGAGCCACACATAGCAATAGACCGCCAAAATCAAGGGTCCTTGGGTCTTACCTGCCTGTTTGTTCTCCACCTTCACGGTCCGGACTTCCGAGTACACCACGTCTCCTCTGTTAGGATTTACTTGGAGAGAAGTTGAAGTTTGAGAGGACTCTAAGGTTCTTGCCCCTTGTCTTGCTACTTCCTCCTCCCCCAGATAGAGTTTGTTCTCTGGAGGGGGCAGAGCCCTCTGGGCCTCTGTACTGTCCCTTCCTCATTTCTTCTCCCACCACTTCTTGGACCAACCCTGGGGTCCCTGCCCAAATGGAGGGTCCTCTGTCCTCACCATTGCTGTACACTGGTTGTAGTTCTATCCAGCTTGGTACATTGTGGTAGGTGGGCTCTTGTGGGTCTGAAGCTGACTGATTCCTGTAAGATAGAAGCATTGATGTTTCCCAGAAATCCTGATGAAGTAACTATAAGGATCATTCCCTGTTAGTGAGTCTTTACCACAGGATAGTTGCCAAGCCTGGAAACGTAGATGAGCATATAACAAATGGTCTATTGTTATGGACTATTATATTATAAATCATAATATTAATCCAGATTTTATGATCACCTGTATGTCACTGTGCTAGTGCCTATAACAATATTAAGTTGATTCTATTATTATCTCTATTTTTTAGATGGAAAAAATGGAGGTTCTGAGAAGTAAAATGACTTGCTCAAGACTATGTAACTAGAAAGGGGAAGAGCCAAGATTCAAACCTGGCTCCAAGGTCTACACTCCCAGAGAGATCAGTATCTGAGTGAAATCCATAATTAGAAAAGCTCAAATGGGAATTCCCTGGTGGTTCAGAGGTTAGGACTTGGTGCTTTCACTAAGAAGGGCTCGGGTTCAATCCCTGGTAGGGGAACTAAGATCCTGCAACTGTGCAGCATGGCCAAAAAAACAAACAAACAAAAAGGCTCAGAGGAACTCAGGATGGTTTGGATGTTGCTACCATAAGCTTGCCCAGGGATAGTTTGTGAGCTGTGGTGTGACTCCTAAAGTCAGCCTTTGGAATCCAAGATGGCAGCCCCTTCTTCACAGGCACCACCTCCTGTTAGCAGAGAGGTCTCTCGGGGTGGCCAAGTTGCATGACTCCATCTTCTTGGCTGTCATCACAACAGATGTTGGTTAGGTTGGGTTGGCCATGACCAGAGCTTTCCAGGCTGATTAAGCTGAGACCATCTTAGGAAACGGATGGATTCAGTGGTCATAGTGTCGCTCAAACACTCAAACAACCAAGGCCACATTGGACCAAGGATGTAAGTTAATAAATAAAAAGCAATTAACACTTGCTGCAAGAAAAAGGCCTATTTAGCTAAGCTGATGGGTGAGAAGGTCCTGGGAATTGAGATATCCCAAGGGAGGTGGCAACATGAAATTGGCACAACCCATCTCAGTGACATGAAGCAGTGACCGTGCTCTCAGCAGTAACCAGATTTAATTCCATTTTCACACTTGGTGGGCATTTCATTAACCATACGACAATATAGGCAGGTCTTACCTGGAGGAGTCAAATGTAGGCTTTCTTCCTGCAAAGGAAAGCAGAGAGACATTGAGTCCAGGAGAAGGAAGATTTCACAAGGAGCACAGCTCATAGAAGGCTCACCTAGAACCTTCCAGGAGTCACTGTCTCTAAGATGTGAACCCTCCTTTGCTATGTCCAAGGGAGGTGGCAGATTGGGCAAAAACTACTGATCCTGGATTCCAGATGGGTATAGTTATAATACAAAAGGGTAGCCCACAATCCATAATCTTCTAACGTGGAGTTTGTGAAGAACAATGGTCAATAGCTGAATGTGGGAAAATAGACTTGATCGGCTATGAAAGTACCATACATTTACAAAATCAGTAAGTTATCAAATTATATTTGGTTTCTGTTCTCACTCCTATTTCTCAGAGTTTTTCTTCTCCTCTTCCATTCCTTGGGGGTCTTGTAAGGGTAGAGAGGGAAAGACACTGTAATTTGTCATGTCAGATAAACTACATCTTGTGAAGACATCTTACACCCAATAGGGCTGTTCTGGAAACTTTGCATTTGATTAAGACAAATTCTGGAGGAACTAGAGAGGAAGGTAGGAGTTGTGGAATTGTGCAGAAAGGAGGTTTTGAGAGCTTGCGGTTGGTTCCAAAGGCAGCATGGGCCTGAGGGAATGGAGATGGGAAGGACAGGGACTCAAGCAAAGGTTAACTAGGGAGTTACTCACCTGCTTTTCTCGGGAGCCAGCAGTAGAACAACAGTGCTATGGCAGCGAGACCCATCATGCTGAGCAGCCCCCCGGTGACACCGGTGGCAACAGGGCCACTTCTGCTCCCTGTCAGCCCTGAGGGGGAGACCCCAGGCATGAATCAGATGGAGAGGCTTGTGGTCTTGAACTGCCCTGATCCCTGGAGCTGATGCCTGGGAGAGAGGATGAACTGAGGGGACCAGGACTCCTGAGGCTAATAAGGTGCAAGTGTGGCACAGGGGATGGAACTTCTCTTGGTGGGGAAGCTCATGTCTGTGGCTGATGCAAGGGTTGAGGGTCAGGATGGATGATGCTAGCTGAAGAGTATTAAATTCGGTGGTCTTCTTTAGCCTCCTTTCCCACCCAAATGACAAGCCTTCAGAAAAACTTAATGAAAATAACAGTTTGGAGAACATCTAGCTTTGTGTACATGTCCCTGAGAAACACTGTCCTGGTCAGGCATCACAAGGATTATCAGAGTATCCTAGGAGGAAATCTTTTGGCCACATCTGTGGCCTGAGAATAGGAAACTTACCTGTGATGAAAAGTGTCACTGCCTCACTGCACTGGGGACCCAGGCCATTGTCGGCCTCACAGGAGTAGGTTCCAGAATGATTTGCAGTCAGTGAGAGGTTGAGGGACACTCCTTGTCCAGAGTGGGACATGCTGCTCTCTAGGGTGACATTCTTGTGATAAAACTGGTACAGGATTGGGGGAGAGCCTCTCTGGGCCTCACAGTGAAGCTCCACCACATCCCCCACCACAGCCTGGGCCCTGGGGGCCCTGAGGGTGAGGATAGGGCGAGACACTGGAACTGAGGAAAAAACAAAAAGTCAATAGAAGTTCCTACTTCTAACATATTCAGAAAGGAACAAAAAATAATATAAACAAATAATAAAAGTCATATCTCAATCAAGGAAAATATATTGAAACACATATGACAGGCAAAGTTAATGACCTGAATCCACAAATAGCTTTCAATGCACAAAAATATCCAACAGAAAAGTGTGAAAAGGGTATGAATCACTAAAAACTTCAAATAGCCAATAAATATATAAAGATATTATCTTTGTTACTAGTTAAGTATATACAAATAAAAACACCCATCAGACTGGCAAAGCTTAAAAAGGCAGATAATACTAATGGGGTTGTGGATTAAGAGGCACCCTGATATTCTCTCAGTGGGAATGCAAATTTGAGACACTTCCTTGAATGGTGATTTGGAAATACATATCTAATTTAAAATGCACATAAACTTTGACCCAGCAAATCTACTTCTAAGACTATTTTCTTTAGGGCTACTGACATGAGTTATGTAAAAAATGGCCAATAGACACGTGAAAAGATGCTCAATATGGCTAATTATTAGAGAAATGCAAATCAAAACTACAGTGAGGTATCACCTCACACCAGTCAGAATGGCCATCATTAAAAAGTCAACAGGTTTGGTATTGTGATGTGTTTACTTATTATATACAGTTCATACTTCATAGAAACTGTTATTTTATTGCTTTTGAATAAATTTTATATTTTGAATAAAAAAAAAGTCAACAGGACTGAGACCTTCAAGATGACGGAGGAGTAAGACGTGGAGATCACCTTCTTCCCCACAAATACATCAGAAAAACAACTACATGTGGAACAACTCCTAGAGAACACCTACTGAAAGCTGGCAGAAGACCTCAGACTTCCCAAAATTGTGGCTCACAGGGTTTTGGTGCTCCATCCGGGTGTCAGGTCCTATGCCTCTGAGGTGGGAGAACGGAGTTCACAACATTGGTCCACAAGAGACTTCCCAGCTCCACGTAATAACAAATGGCAAATGCTCTCCCGGAGAGCACCATCTCAATGTTAAGACCCAGCTCCACTCAATGACCAGCAAGCTACAGTGCTGGACACCCTATGCCAAACAACTCGCAAGACAGGAACACAACCCCACCCATTAGCAGAGAGGCTGCCTAAAATCAAAATAAGGTCACAGACACCCGAAAAAAACCACCAGACACGGTCTTACCCACCAGAAAGACAATATTCAGCCTCACTGACCAAGACACAGGCACCAGTTCCCTCCACCAGGAAGCCTACACAACCCACTGAACCAACCTTAGCCACTGGGGACAGACACCAAAAGCAACGGGAACTACGAACCTGCAGCCTGTGAAAAGGAGACCCCAAACACAGTAAGTGAAGCAAAATGAGAAGACAGAGAAACAAAAAGCAGATGAAGGAGCAAGGTAAAAATGACCAGACCAAACAAATGAAGAAGAAATAGGCAGTCTACCTGAAAAAGAATTCAGAGTAATGAGTGTAAAGATGATCCAAAATCTTGGAAATAGAATGGAGAAAATAGAAGAAACATTTAAGAAGGACCTAGAAGAACTAAAGAGCAAACAAACAATGATGACCAACAAAATAAATGAAATTAAAAATTCTCTTGAAGGAATCAATAGCAGAATAACTGAGGCAGAAGAATGGATAAATAACCTGGAATATAAAAGGGTAGAAATAACTACCACAGAGCAGAATAAAGAAAAAAGAATGAAAAGAATTTAGGACAGTGTCAGAGACCACTGGGCAAACATTAAACACACCAACATTCAAATTATAGGGGTCCCAGAGAAGAAGAGACAAAAAAAGGAACTGAGAAAATATTTGAAGAGATTATAGTTGAAAACTTCCCTAATATGGGAAAGGAAATAGTCAATCCAGTCCAGGAAGGGCATAGAGTCCCATACAGGATAAATCCAAGGAGAAACAGGCCAAGACACATATTAATCAAACTATCAAAAATTAAATACAGAGAAAAAATATTAAAGGCAGCAAGGGAAAAGCAACAAATAACATACAAGGGCATCCCCATAAGGTTACCAGCTGATCTTTCAGCAGAAACTCTGCAAGCCAGAAGGGAGGGGCAGGACATATATAAAGTGTTGAAAGAGAAAAACCTACAACCAAGATTACTCTACCCAGCAAGGATCTCATTCAGATTTGACAGAGAAATTAAAACCTTTACAGACAAGCAAAAGCTAAGAGAATTCAGCATCACGAAACCAGCTTTACAACAAATGCTAAAGGAACTTCTCTAGACAGGAAACAGAAGACAAGGAAAAGACCTACAAAACAAACCCAAAATAATTAAGAAAGTGGTAATAAGAACATACATATTGATAACTACCTTAAATGTAAATGGATTAAATACTCCCACCAAAATACATAGACTGGCTGAATGGATACAAAAACAAGACTCACATATATGCTGTCTACAAGAGACCCACTTCAGACCTAGGGACACATACAGACCGAAAGTGAGGAGATGGAAAAAGATATTCCATGCAAATGGAAGTCAAAAAAAAGCTGGTTAGCAATTCTCATATCAGACAAAATAGACTTTCAAATAAAGACTATTACAAGAGACAAAGAAGGATACTCATAATGATCAATGGATCAATCCAAGGAGAAGATATAACAACTGTAAATATTTATGCACCCAACAGAGGAGCACCTCAATACATTAGGCAAATGCTAACAGCCATAAAAGGAGAAAATGACAGTAACACAATCGTAGTAGGGGACTTTAACACCCCACTTTCACCAATGGACAGATCATCCAAAATGAAAATAAATAATGAAACACAAGCTTTAAATGATACATTAAACAAGATGGACTTAATTGATATTTATAGGACATTCCACCCAAAAACAACAGAATACACTTTCTTCTCAAGTGCTCATGGAACACTCTCCATGATAGATCATATCTTGGGTCACAAATCAAGCTTTGGTAAATTTAAGGTAATTGAAATTGCATCAAGTAACTTTTCGGACCACAATGCTAAGAGTCTAGATATTAATTACAGGTAAAAATCTGTAAAAAACACAAACACACGGAGGATAAACAATACACTACTAAATAACACTACTAAATAAGAGGTCACTGAAGAAATCCAAGAGGAAATTAAAAAAAACCTAGAAACAAATGACAATGAAAACATGATGACCCAAAATCTATGCGATGCAGCAAAAGCAGTTCTAAGACGGAAGTTTACAGCTGTACAATCCTACCTCAAGAAACAAGAAACATCTCAAATAAACAACCTAACCTTACACCTAAAGCAATTAGAGATAGAAGAAGAACAACAACAGAAAACCCTCACAAAGTTAGCAGAGAGAAAGAAATCATAAATATCAGATCAGAAATAAATGAAAAAGAAATGAAGGAAACAATAGCAAATATCAATAAAACTAAAAGGTGGTTCTTTGAGAAAATAAACAAAATTGATAAACCATTAGCCAGACTCATCAAGAAAAAAAGGGAGAAGACTCAGATCAATAGAATTAGAAATGAAAAAGGAAAAGTAACAACTGACACATCAGAAATACAAAGAATCATGAGAGATTACTACAAGCAACTATATGCCAAAAAAATGGACAACCTGAAAGAAATGGACAAATTCTTAGAGAAACACAACCTTCCAAGACTGAACCAGGAAGAAATAGAAAATATAAACAGACCAATCATGAGAACTGAAATTGAGACTGTGATTAAAAATCTTCCTAAAAACAAAAGCCCAGGGCCAGATGGTTTCACAGGCAAATTCTATCAAACATTTAGAGAAGAGCTAATACCTATCCTTCTCAAACTCTTCCAAAATATAGCAGAGGGAGGAACACTCCCAAACTCATTCTACGAGGCCACCATCACCCTGATACCAAAACCAGACAAAGATGTCACAAAGAAAGAAAAGTACAGGCCAATATCACTGATGAACATAGATGCAAAAATCCTCAACAAAATACTAGCAAACAGAATCCAACAGCACATTAAAAGGATCATACAATATGCTCACGTGGGTTTTATCCCAGGAATGCAAGGATTCCTCAGTATATACAAATCAATCAATGTGATACACCATATTAACAAATTGAAGGAGAAAAACCATATGGTCATCTCAATAGATGCAGAAAGAGCTTTTGACAAACTCAACACCCATTTATGATAAAACCCTGCAGAAAGTAGGCATAGAGGGAACTTACCTCAACATAATAAAGGCCATATATGACAAACCCACAGCCAACGTCATTCTCAGTGGTGAAAAAATGAAACCATTTCCATTAAGATCAGGAATAAGAGAAGGTGGTCCTCTCTCACCATTATTATTCAACATAGTTTTGGAAGTTTTAACCACAGCAATCAGAGGAGAAAAAGAAATAAAAGGAATCCATACCGGAAAAGAAGAAGTAAAGCTGTCACTGTTTGCAGATGACATGATACTATACACAGAGAATCCTAAAGATGTTACCCAAAAACTACTAGAGCTAATCAATGAATTTGGTAAAGTAGCAGGATACAAAATTAATGCACAGAAAACTCTTGCATTCTTGAGAGGGCAGACAGCAGAAGCAAGAAGAACTACAATCTTGCAGCCTGTGGAACAAAAAACACATCCACAGAAAGATAGACAAGATGAAAAGGCAGAGGGCTATGTACCAGATGAAGGAACAAGCTAAAGCCCCAGAAAAACAACTAAATGAAGTGGAGATAGGCAACCTTCCAGAAAAAGAATTTAGAATAATGATAGTGAAGATGATTCAGGGCCTTGGAAAAACAATGGAGGCAAAGATGGAGAAGATGCAAGACATGTTTTAAAAAGACCTAGAAGAATTAAAGAACAAACAAACAGAGATGAACAGTACAATAACTGAAATGAAAACTACACTAGGAGGAATCAAGAGCAGAATAACTGAGGCAGAAAAACGGATAAGTGATCTGAAAGACACAATGGAGGAATTCACTGCTGTGGAACAGAATAAAGAAAAAAGAAAGAAAAGAAATGAAGACAGCCTAAGAGACCTCTGGGACAACATTAAATGCAACAACATTTGCATTATAGCGGTCCCAGAAGGAGAAGAGAGAGAGGAAGGACCAGAGAAAATATTTGAGGAGATTATACTTGAAGACTTCCCTAACATGGGAAAGGAAATAGCCATCCAAGTCCAGGAAGCGCGACGAGTCCCATACAGGATAAACCCAAGGAGAAACACGCCAAGACACACAGTAATCAAATTGGCAAAAATTAAAGACAAAGAAAGCAGCTAGGGAAAAATGACAAATAACATACAAGGGAACTCCCATAAGGTTAACAGCTGATTTCTCGGCAGAAACTCTACAAGCCAGAAGGGAGTGGCATGATATACTTAAAGTGATGAAAGGGAAAAACGTGCCACCAAGATTACTCTACCCAGCAAGGATCTCATTCAGATTTGATGGAGAAATCAAAAGCTTTACAGACAAGCAAAAGCTAAGAGAATTCAACACCACCAAACCAGCTCTACAACAAATGCTAAAGGAACTTCTCTAAGTGGGAAACACAAGAGAAGAAAAGGACCTACAAAAACAAACCCAAAACAATTAAGAAAATGGTCATAGGAACATACATATCAATTATTACCTTAAACGTGAATGGAGTAAATGCTCCAACCAAAAGACACAGGCTCACTGAGTGGATACAAAAACAAGACCCATATATATGCTGTCTACAAGAGGCCCACTTCAGACCTAGGCACACATACAGACTGGAAGTGAGGGGATGGAAAAATATATTCCATGCAATTGGAAATCAAAAGAAAGCTGCAGTAGCAATAGTCATATTGGATAAAATACACTTTAAATAAAGAATGTTACAAGAGACAAGGAAAGACACTACATAATGAGCAAGGGATCAATTGAAGAGGAAGATATAACAATTATAAATATATATGCATCCAACATAGGAGCACCTCAATACATAAGGCAATGGCTAACAGTTCTAAAATAGGAAATTGACAGTAACACAATAATAGTGGGGGACTTTAAGACCCCACTTACACCAATGGACAGATCATCCAAAATGAAAATAAATAAGGAAACAGAAGCGTTAAATGACACAATAGAATAGATAGAGTTAATTGATATTTATAGGACATTCCATCCCCAAAGAGCCGATTACACTTTATTCTCAAGTGTGCACGGAACATTCTCCAGGATAGATCACATCTTGGGTCACAAGTCAAGCCTCAATAAATTTAAGAGAATTGAACTCATATCAGGCATCTTTTCTGACCACAATGCTATGAGATTAGAAATGAATTACAGGGAAAAAAACATTAAAAAACACAAACACACACACACACACACAAAAAAACAAACCAAAAAAACCCCACAAACACATGGAGGCTAAACAATACATTACTAAATAATGAAGAGATCACTGAAGAAATCCAAGAGGAAATAAAAAAATACCTAGAGACAAATGGAAATGAATACACGATGATCCAAAACCTATGGGATGCAGCAAAAGCAGTTCTAAGAGGGAAGTTTATAGTTATACAAGGCTACCTCAAGAAACAAGAAAAATCTCAAATAAACAATCTAACCTTATACCTAAAGGAACTGGAGAAAGAAGAACAAACAAAACCCAAAGTTAGCAGAAGGAAAGAAATCATAAAGATCAGAGCAGAAATAAATGAAATAGAAACAAAGGAAACAATTGCAAAGATCAATAAAACTAAAAGCTGGTTCTTTGAGAAGGTAAACAAAATTGATAAACCATTAGACAGACTCACCAAGAAAAAGAGGGAGAGGACTCAAATCAATAAAATTAGAAATGAAAAAGCAGAGGTTACAACAGACACCGCAGAAATACAAAGCATCCTAAGAGATTACTACAAGCAACTCTATGCCAATAAAATGAACAACCTGGAAGAAATGGACAGATTCTTAGAAAGGTATAAACTTCCAAGACTGAACCAGGAGGAAATAGAAAATATGAACAAGCTAGTCACAAGTAATGAAATTGAAACTGTGATTAAAAATCTTCCAACAAACAAAAGTCAAGGACCAGATGGCTTCACAGGTGAATTCTATCAAACATTTAGAGAAGAGCTAACACCCATCCTTCTCAAACGCTTCCAAAATATTGCAGAGGAAGGAACACTCCCAAACTCATTCTATGAGGCCACCATAACCCTGACACCAAAACCAGACGAAGATAGTACAAAAAAAGAAAAATACAGAGCAATACCACTGATGCATATAGATGCAAAAATCCTTAACAAAATATTAGCAAACAGAATGAAACAACACATTAAAGGGATCATACACCATGATCAAGTGGGATTTATCCCAGGGATGCAAGGAGTCTTCAATATACGTAAATCAATCAATGTGATACACCATATTAACAACTTGAAGAATTAAAACCATATGACCATCTCAATAGATGCAGAAAAAGCTTTTGACAAAATTCAACACCAATTTATGACAAAAACTCTCCAGAAAGTGGGCACAGAGGGAATATACCTCAACATAATAAAGACCATATATGACAAACCCACAGAAGACATCATTCTTAATGGTGATAAACTGAAAGCATTTCCTCTAAGATCAGGAACAAGACAAGGATGTCCACTCTTACCACTATTATTCAACATAGTTTTGGAAGTCCTAGCCACAGCAATCAGAGAAGAAAAAGAAATTCAAATTGGAAAAGAAGAAATAAAACTGTCACTGTTTGCAGATGACATGATACTATACATAGAGAATGCTAAACATGCCACCAGAAAGCTACTAGAGCTAATCAATGAATTTGGTAAAGTTACAGGATACAAAATTAATGCACAGAAATCTCTTGTATTCCTATACACTAATGATGAAACATCTGAAAGAGAAATTAAGAAAACACTCCCATTTACCATTACAACAAAAAGAATAAAATACCTAGGAATAAACCTACATAGGGAGACAAAAGGCCTGTATGCAGAAAACTATAAGACACTGATGAAAGAAATTAAAGATGATACCAAAAGATGGAGAGATATACCATGTTCTTGGATTGGTCGAATCAATATTGTGAAAATGACTACACTACCCAAAGCGATCTACAGATTTAATGCAATCCCTATCAAATTACCAATGACATTTTTTATGGAACTAGAACAAAAAATCTTAAAATTTGTATGGAGACACAAAAGACCCTGAATAGCCAAAGCAGTCTTGAGGAAAAAAAAAGGAGCTGGCAGAATCAGACTATACTACAAAGCTACAGTAATCAAGAAAATATGGTACTGGCACAAAAACAGAAACATAGATCAATGGAACAACATAGAAAGCCCAGAGGCAAACCCACGCACCTATGGTCCACTAATCTATGCCAAAGGAGGCAAGGATATACAATGGAGAAAAGACAGTCTCTTCAATAAGTGGTGCTGAGGAAACTGGACAGCTACATGTAAAAGAATGAAATTAGAACACTCCCTAACACCATACACAAAAATAAAGTCAAAATGGATTCGAGACCTAATGTAAGACCGGACACTACAAAACTCTTAGAGGAAAACATAGGAAGAACACTCTTTGACATAAATCACAGCAAGATCTTTTTTGGTCCACCTCTTAGAGTAATGGAAATAAAAACAAAAATAAACAAATGGGACCTAATGAAACTTAAAAGCTTTTGCACAGCAAAGGAAACCATAAACAAGACGAAAAGCCTACCCTCAGAATGGGAGAAAATATTTGCAAATGAAGCAACTGACAAAGGATTAATCCCCCAAATTTACAAACTTCTCATGCAACTCAATATCAAAAACAACAAACAAAGCCCAATCCAAAAATGGGCAGAAGACCTAAATAGGCATTTCTCCAAAGAAGATATACAGATTGCCAACAAAGACATGAAAGGATGCTCTAATCATTAGAGCAAAACAAATCAAAACTACAATGAGGTATCACCTCACACCAGTCAGAATGGCCATCATCAAAACATCTACAAACAATAAATACTGGAGAGGGTTGGAGGAATGGTAACCCTCTTCCACTGTTGGTGGGAATGTAAATTGGTACAGCCACTATGGAGAACAGTACGGAGGTTCCTTAAAAAACTAAAAATAGAACTACCATACGACCCAGCAATCCCACTACTGGGCGTATACCCTGAGAAAACCTTAATTCAAAAAGAGTGATGTACCACAATGTTCATTGCAGCTTTATTTATAATAGCCAGGACATGGAAGCAACCTAAGTGTCCATCGACAGATGAAGAGATAAAGAAGATGTGGCATATATATACAATGGAATATTTCTCAGCCATAAAAAGAAACAAAATTGAGTTATTTGTAGTGAGGTGGATGGACCTAGAGTCTGTCATACGGAGTGAAGCAAGTCAGAAAGAAAAAAACAAATACCGTATGCTAACACATATATATGGAACCTAAAAAATAATAAAAAGGCTATGAAGAACCTAGGAGCAGGACAGGAATAAAGATGCAGATGTAGAGAATGCACTTGGGGACACGGGGGTGGGGAAGGGTAAGCTGGGACGAAGTGAGAGAGTGGCATGGACATATATACACTACCAAATGTAAAATAGATAGCTAGTGGAAAGCAGCTGCATAGCACAAGGAGATCACCTCGGTGCTTTGTGACCACCTAGAGGGGTGGGATAGGGATGGTTGGAGGGAGACGCAAGAGGAAGGAGATAGGGAGATATATGTATATGTATAGCTGAGTCACTTTGTTATAAAGCAGAAACTAACACCATTGTAAAGCAATTACAGTCCGCTAAAGACGTTAAAAAAAAAAGTCAAGAAACATTGCTGGAGAGGCTGTGGAGAAAAGGGAGCCCTCCTACACTGTTGGTGGGAATGTAAATTGGTGCAGCCACTATGGAGAATAGTATGGAAATTCCTCAAAAAAGTAAAAATAGAGTTACTATATGATCCTGTAATTCCACTCTTGGGCAAGTGCTAGTTCAAAAAGATATATGCACCCCAATGTTTATAGCAGCAATATTTACAATAGCCAAGACATGGTAGCAACCTAAATATCATCATTAGATGAATGAATAAAGAAGATGTGGTATATATACATACGATGGACTATTACTCAGCCATAAAAAAGAATGAAATAATGCCATTGCAAGAACATGGATGGACTTAGAGATTGCCATACTGAGTGAAGTCAGACAGAGAAAGACAAATATCATATGATATCACTTATCACTAAAAAAATAATGCAAATGAACTTATTTATAAAACAGAAATAGACTCACAGACATAGAAAACAAAATTATGGTTACCAAGGGGGCTAGCAGGCAGGGATGAGATAAATTTGGAGTTTGGGATTAACATGTATACCCTACTATATATAAAATAGATAACCAGCAAGGGTTTACTGTATAGCACAGGGAACTATACTCAATATCTTGTAATAACCTACAATGGAAAGAATCTGATAACGAATATATATATATATATATATGTACGTATATGAAACTGAATCACTTTGCTGTACACATTGTAACTATACTTCTATTTAAAAAAGTATTTGCAAATATATTTGCGCAAAGATTTCTATTGTAGAATTTTTATAATAGCTAAAAACTGGAGACAACCTAGTTGACTTGCTAATAAAACATGAAAGATATCCAAGATATATCAAGTAAAAAATGCAAGTTGCATAACTATATGTGTAATATGATTGTACTTGTAAAAAATTCTATGCCTTTATGTTTATAATATATTTTAATATTTCTAGAAAAATATACCTGAAAGTACCCTTTTGTTCCATTTGACTTTTTATCGTGAAAGTTTATGTATTCTTCCAGAATAATAAATTATTAAAAAGTTGTGTTAAACCTGGCCACAAAGGATGAGAGATATTATAATGTAGATTTACATTGAGTTGGATAGGCTCATTTTTCAACCTGGCTTTACCTTTGCTAGCTGTGTCTCTAAGCTGGTTACTTCACCTCTCTAAGCTTCAGTTTCCTCTCCTGCAAACTGAGGATAAAAATGATCTCATTTTTAACCTCAGTGGTTTATTTTAAAGATTAAATGAGATATTGCATGTCAAGTACTAAGCACAGGGCCTGGCACATACAAGGGCTCAGTAAGTATTTATGATGGTGATGATGATGATGGTAGTGACAATGTAATAAGTATTCCTTTTTCTTGTAGTTCTCCATGATGTGTCCTAGTTCTAGGACTCAGACACAATCATTTAGCAAGAAGTCCTTTAGGTGTGATAGCACCAGCATAAATAATAGGCATTTGCACCAGGGATCATAGAAACAAAGGAATGAGGATGTGTATAAAATCACGAATACAGAGTGTGAGGGGTATGATGTGCTGGTCCACTGTGTTGTGAAGAGGGAGGGAGTGGCACTTGGTCAGAAGTACATGCCTGTGTGGTGGATCTAAAAGGTGAGTGTGTAAACCATGCGGTAAGAGTTCCTGTGAACCTTAGAGGAAAATTGGCTGAGGCAGGTGCTGCCTACCACTGGGGGGAGAAGAATGGACTAGTTGAATGGAAAAAAATCAAATCTGCAATCAGGTAGCCTGCTAGATGCCAAAGAGGTGGCTACCCCAGCCACCTTGATGGGATGCTGGCTCCTGGGCTGGTATGCCTAAATCAACCTGCTCATGTGATTTTGTCTGTATTTCTTATGATACTCAGGGACCCAGCCAAGGGAGACTAAGAGTATCAGCCTGTATTTTGCTTTATGTACTTCAGAAAGCATTTGCATGTTATTTCATGGTCTCGTGTTTCTCTGGGTTTGTATCCCAGGAGCAGTGACTCCCAGCTTCTCCTTTAGCATGTCTCCTTCCAGGAACCTTTGAGTCTGACATACACCATATTCCCTGTGCACCAAAATAATAGGATTCTAGGGTTGAGGATGACCCTGATATTCATCTAGTTCAATTTTCTCACTTTGTGAATGAGGAAATTGAGGTCAATATAGGGAAATATGCTTGGCCAAGTTCATAGAGCTAGTATCTTCAGAACCAACACTAGAACATTCATCTCAACAGCCCTTAGCATACTTTTGCTCTACCATAAGATTGGCCTGTAGGGGATCATCACAAAGCAGATTCAGAGATGACAAGAAGCAGTTTTCCTTTGGCTTTTATACCTAAAGGCAAGATGTCAGACTGCTTAGAGAATGAAAGAATTTGATTAATGGGTGACCATTTTCACTCCATGTCATCCTGCTTTCACCTCTGTGTCCCCACTGCTTTAAGAATCACTTTGTAAACTAACTTGGATTGGTTGTGATTGTATACCCTTAAAAGCTATGTACCTAGCTAATATTAATATAGAATTTTTAATATGGAAATGTGAGGCATGTTTATATCCCTGGTAGTGAAAGAAGCTCAAGAGTAGAAGTTTGTTGGAAGTCAAAGAGAGAAAAACCAGGATAAAGAATGACCTGACCTTTCTGGGGGCAACGAAACCTATACCTAAAATTCGTTATTTTCCCTTTTGTATCGTAATTGCAGATCAAAATATAGTCTTGGTTCTAAAAACCTTCTTTGCATTTTTAGTGAGGAGTTTTGATCACATTCAAGAAGACTTCTTGAACTGTGCTGCTGGGAAGGTCCAGGTTCCTGAAAGCGCAGACACAGGAAGGATCCCAGACTTTCAACTGGAAATTCTATGTGCAGGAAATATGCTGGGTGGTCACACCAGCAAACAGGAGTGCTGGAGCTCCATTTCTGCTGCCAGGGAGAGAAAGCAGTCAGTCCCTGGTTGTGCTGTCTGTGGGCAGGACCAACTCACCTATGACACTGAGTAGCATCACCTCACTCTGCTGGACCCCCAGGCCATTGTCGGCCTTACAGGAGTAGTTTCCAGAATGGTTCGTGGTCAGAGAGAGGCTGAAGGATGCTCCCCCTCCCAAGGGAGCTGAGCTGTTTCCCACGGCGACATCCTTGTGATAAAACTGGTACAGGATCGGGGGAGAGCCTCTCTGGGCCTCACAGTGAAGCTCTATCATGTCCCCCACCACAGTCTGGGCCCTGGAAGCCCTGAGGGTGAGGACAGGCTGAGACACTGGAACTGAAGGAAAAAAGATAGTTAACCATCAGTTCATGCTGTTTAAATACGTTCTTCTATAGAAAAGACATTTCAAACAGGAAAATGTTTTTAATGACCTTGTGACATCACTCAGAACTCAGCTATAATTGCTTCATATCTGAAGAAACAAATCATTTGTGTAGTGTTATATATAGTCTGGAATACTTCGATATACAATCACAAAAGTGTTTGGGGAATCTGAAAACAGAGATTAAATTGAAACCCAAGTATCTGAGAAGTCAGAAGACAATTGGAGAAAAGGAGAAATCAGTTCAATAGAAAATGAGAAACAGGGGAGACTGCTGCTTACATAGCCAGAGATGTAACCGAGCCTTGGCTGCATCAAAAATAAGACCCAAAAGAGAATAAATATTGATCAAGTTATTGGCTCATTTTTATATTTATTCATTCATCAAAAATTAATTGAGCAGTTTAAAAGTCTCAGGAACTACACAATATGCTGGGGATTCAATAGTGAGAAAGACACAGTTCCTGCCCTCATGAAGCCTGCAATCTAGATGAGATGATAGAGAGCAATTAAATAGAAATACAAATACATAATTAAAACATTTACAATTGATACAAAGTAAAGAATAGGATGCTATGAAATGTATAATAATGGGGCCTGATCTAGTATGGGTTAGTCAGGTAATGCTTCCTCACAAAGTGACATCTGAATTAACCAGGTGAGGAAGGGAGTGAAGACTGCCCAGGCAGGCAAACAGTGTGCGCAAAGGCCCTGAGCTGGGAAGAAGGTTGGAGCTTTTGAGCTGTTGAAACGAGGTGACAGCAGCAGTAAGAGAAGGGTTTGAAGAGTGCCATGAAATAGGAGGCTGGAGAGCTAGGCAGAGCTTCACAAGCCATGGTACGGATTTTGATCCTTCTTCACAGAGCAATGGGAAACCTGTAAGTGTCTCTATACAGGGGCATGAGATGATCAAACCTTTCTTTTCTAAAGACAATTTTGATCTCAGTGTGCAAAATGGATTGTAATGGGACAGAAATGGAATGGAGAGGTTATTAGGGGTGGAGTGGTGGCGTTGCAGTAATTGAAATGGTGGTAGACTTGACTATGATAGTGGCAGTAAAGATAGAAAGAAAAGATCCAAGGAATATTTTGGAAATAAAATCAATAGGAGTCAATGATTAACTGGCTATGGAGACCAAGGGAGAGAAATGGCAAGGAAGACTCCTGGGATTTTGCCTTGTATATATGGGTGAATGGAAGTGTCTTTCACAGAGCTAGGGACACTTGGAGGAGGACCAGATATGGGGGGAGTTCCATGAGTTCAGTTTTAGAGATGTTCAAGTTCACGAGCCTTTAAGAGATATGGCATAGGCAGGTGCTCAGGTAGGAGGTCTCTTTTGGAGATAAAAGCTTAAGAATCATTTATAGATGACACCCCCAGGATTATCCAGAGAAAGAACATATATAAGAGAAGAGGGTACATGCAGGACAAAGCTCTGGGACACACCAATGCTTTTAAAGTTTGTCTATAAAAGGAGGAGCTAGTAAAGGGAACAGAGAAGGAGTGGCAGAGAAAGGAGATCCAGGAGAAGGTGAAGTCATTGAAGCCAAGGAAGGGAGGGTTTCAAGAAGAAAGAAATACTATTTCTGAGAGACCAAGTAAGGTGAGGATTGGAAAAGGGCCATTGCATTTAAAGCCATGGGGGTCATTTTTGACCTTTGTGAGAGTCATTTTTTATATAAAGGTCAGAAGAAACCAAGTGTTAAATCCAAGAAGGTAAGGAGGAAATGGAGACAATCTGTGCAACTGACTCTTTTTTGGAAGTGAAGCCATAATAGAGCAGTGGCTGGAGACATAAGTGGGACCAAGTTAGGGTTTTTTCTTAGACATGGGAGAGACACAGCACGTTAAATGTCAATGGGAAGGATCCTATAAAGCAGGAGAGAAAGTTGTTCAAAGTCTGAGAATGCAAGGAAGGATGGACTCTAGAGGTGAGACGGAGATGTTCACCTTTCATAGGAAGCAGTCTTCTATACCTTAGGAAGAGGAGGGATGAGTTACTGGATGGATACCGAGACAAACACTCAAATGGCGGTGGGAGTCGAGGGTGTGATTGTCTGGGAGGAAGTAAAGGTGTTAATGAACTGGGGGTTCTGTTGAGGTCTGAGAAAAATAATGATGGGAGGATTTTATTTATTTTAATTCCTGTATTCTTTTATTTTTTTAAAACATCTTTATTGGAGTATAATTGCTTTACAATGGTGTGTTAGTTTCTGCTTTATAACAAAGTGAATCAGCTGTGCATATACATATATCTGCGTATCTCCTTCCTCTTGCGTCTCCCTCTCTCCCTCCCTATCCCACCCCTCTAGGTGGTCACAAAGTACCGAGCTGATCTCCCTGTGCTATGTGGCTGCTTCCCACTAGCTATCTATTTTACATTTGGTAGTGTATATATGTCCATGCCACTCTCTCACTTCATCCCAGCTTACCCTTCCCAATCCCCGTGTCCTCAAGTCCACTCTCTACATCTGCGTCTTTACTCCTGTCCTGCCCCTAGTGATTGGAGGATTTGAAGAAACAAGTAGAGGGATAGGAGGTTGTGATCAGGTGATTGGAGTAGTGTATGTACGGGGCAGTGGGTGGCGGAAAGAATGACAAGCCATTTTATTGAGTGGGTCATCCATGTGGATGAGTTATGGAATGATGACAGAGTGTAGGATAGAGAGGAAGACTATGAGTGAGGTGCCAAGCCTGCACTGAAAGTGGGCATGACTAGGAGGTCAGCCCATGGGAGGCCAGGTAGGAGAGAGAGTGCTATAGCTGAATGAGAGGTAAGATGTCAGGAGAATGATGTTGAAAGGTCTTTTAGCAGGAGTTCTGGCTGGAGGTCTGAGATGCTCTGGGACAGGGGCAGGAGAAGCTAGAGAGAAATTCATGAGCCAGTGAAAGGATGAGTTGGCCTTTTTATTGATTGACTGACAAAGGAAACCCCAACTAAATCTCTTCTGAGGTGAGACATGTTGAACTTTATAATTTCCTTTCTTACTGATCATTGTTGGCCAGGATGCAATTTGTGTTTTAAAAGCCTTTATTCCTACGTTAGGAAACTTTTAGTCACAATGCCTTGCACTGCTGCTACCAAGAGAGTCAAAGCAAACAAAGGGAAGGTGCGAGTTCCTGAAAATGTAGAATACAGAATTCTCAGTTGGAGGCTGTGTAGCAATGATGTCACACAGCAAATGGCCCTGTGGTACCTCCAATCTCGGCTACAGGTGAAGGTGGGGGAGATGGTCTGTCCCTGGCTGTGCTGTAGTTGGGTCCACTTACCTCTGACACTGAGTGACACTGTGTTACTGCGCTGGAACCCCTGGCCATTGTTGGCCTCACAGAAATAGTTCCCAGAATGCTCTGCCGTCAGAAGGAGGTTGAAGGAAGCTCCCCTTCCAGAGGTGCTTGAGCTGCTCCCCAGGCTGGCATCCTCATGATAAAACTGGTACAGGATTGGGGGAGAGCCTCTCTGGGCCTCACAGTGAAGCTCTACCATGTCCCCCACCACAGCCTGGGTCCCGGGAGCCCTGAGGGTGAGGACAGGCTGAGACACTGGAACTGAAGGAAGCAAGATAGTTAACCATCAGTTCATGCTGTTTAAATATGTTCTTCCATAGAAAAGACATTTCAAACAGGAAAATGTTTTTCTGTTTTTAATGACCTTGTGACATCACTCAGAACTCAGCTATAATTGCTTCATGTTTGAAGAAACAAATCATTTGTGTCGTGTTATATATAGTCTGGAATACTTCGATATACAATCACAAAAGTGTTTGGGGAATCTGAAAACAGAGATTAAATTGAAACCCAAGTATCTGAGAAGTCAGAAGACAATTGGAGAAAAGGAGAAATCAGTTCAATAGAAAATGAGAAACAGGGGAGACTGCTGCTTACATAGCCAGAGATGTAACCGAGCCTTGGCTGCATCAAAAATAAGACCCAAAAGAGAATAAATATTGATCAAGTTATTGGCTCATTTTTATATTTATTCATTCATCAAAAATTAATTGAGCAGTTTAAAAGTCTCAGGAACTACACAATATGCTGGGGATTCAATAGTGAGAAAGACACAGTTCCTGCCCTCATGAAGCCTGCAATCTAGATGAGATGATAGAGAGCAATTAAATAGAAATACAAATACATAATTAAAACATTTACAATTGATACAAAGTAAAGAATAGGATGCTATGAAATGTATAATAATGGGGCCTGATCTAGTATGGGTTAGTCAGGTAATGCTTCCTCACAAAGTGACATCTGAATTAACCAGGTGAGGAAGGGAGTGAAGACTGCCCAGGCAGGCAAACAGTGTGCGCAAAGGCCCTGAGCTGGGAAGAAGGTTGGAGCTTTTGAGCTGTTGAAACGAGGTGACAGCAGCAGTAAGAGAAGGGTTTGAAGAGTGCCATGAAATAGGAGGCTGGAGAGCTAGGCAGAGCTTCACAAGCCATGGTACGGATTTTGATCCTTCTTCACAGAGCAATGGGAAACCTGTAAGTGTCTCTATACAGGGGCATGAGATGATCAAACCTGTCTTTTTTAAAGACAATTTTGATCTCAGTGTGCGAAATGGATTGTAATGGGACAGAAATGGAATGGAGAGGTTATTAGGGGTGGAGTGGTGGCGTTGCAGTAATTGAAATGGTGGTAGACTTGACTATGATAGTGGCAGTAAAGATAGAAAGAAAAGATCCAAGGAATATTTTGGAAATAAAATCAATAGGAGTCAATGATTAACTGGCTATGGAGACCAAGGGAGAGAAATGGCAAGGAAGACTCCTGGGATTTTGCCTTGTATATATGGGTGAATGGGAGTGTCTTTCACAGAGCTAGGGACACTTGTAGGAGGACCAGATATGGGGGGAGTTCCATGAGTTCAGTTTTAGAGATGTTCAAGTTCATGAGCCTTTAAGAGATATGGCATAGGCAGGTGCTCAGGTAGGAGGTTTCTTTTGGAGATAAAAGCTTAAGAATCATTTATAGATGACACCCCCAGGATTATCCAGAGAAAGAACATATATAAGAGAAGAGGGTACATGCAGGACAAAGCTCTGGGACACACCAATGCTTTTAAAGTTTGTCCATAAAAGGAGGAGCTAGTAAAGGGAACTGAGAAGGAGTGGCAGAGAAAGGAGATCCAGGAGAAGGTGAAGTCATTGAAGCCAAGGAAGGGAGGGTTTCAAGAAGAAAGAAATACTATTTCTGAGAGACCAAGTAAGGTGAGGATTGGAAAATGGCCATTGCATTTAAAGCCATGGGGGTCATTTTTGACCTTTGTGAGAGTCATTTTTTATATAAAGGTCAGAAGAAACCAAGTGTTAAATCCAAGAAGGTAAGGAGGATATGGAGACAATCTGTGCAACTGACTCTTTTTTGGAAGTGAAACCATAATAGAGCAGTGGCTGGAGACATAAGTGGGACCAAGTTAGGGTTTTTTTCTTAGACATGGGAGAGACACAGCACGTTAAATGTCAATGGGAAGGATCCTATAAAGCAGGAGAGAAAGTTGTTCAAAGTGTCTGAGAATGCAAGGGAGGATGGACTCTAGAGGTGGGATGGAGATGTTCACCTTTCATAGGAAGCAGTCTTCTATACCTTAGGAAGAGGAGGGATGAGTTACTGGATGGATACCGAGACAAACACTCAAATGGTGGTGGGAGTCGAGGGTGTGATTGTCTGGGAGGAAGTAAAGGTGTTAATGAACTGGGGGTTCTGTTGAGGTCTGAGAAAAATAATGATGGGAGGATTTTATTTATTTTAATTCCTGTATTCTTTTATTTTTTTAAAAACATTTTTATTGGAGTATAATTGGTTTGCAATGGTGTGTTAGTTTCTGCCTTATAACAAAGTGAATCAGCTGTGCATATACATATATCTGCGTATCTCCTCCCTCTTGCGTCTCCCTCTCTCCCTCCCTATCCCACCCCTCTAGGTGGACACAAAGTACCGAGCTGATCTCCTTGGGCTATGTGACTTCTTCCCACTAGCTATCTATTTTACATTTGGTAGTGTATATATGTCTATGCCACTCTCTCACTTCATCCCAGCTTACCCTTCCCAATCCCCGTGTCCTCAAGTCCACTCTCTACACCTGCGTCTTTATTCCTTTCCTGCCCCTAGTGATTGGAGGATTTGAAGAAACAAGTAGAGGGATAGGAGGTTGTGATCAGGTGATTGGAGTAGTGTATGTACGGGGCAGTGGGTGGCGGAAAGAATGACAAGCCATTTTATTGAGTGGGTCATCCATGTGGACGAGTTATGGAATGATGACAGAGTGTAGGGTAGAGAGGAAGACTATGAGTGAGGTGCCAAGCCTGCACTGAAAGTGGGCATGACTAGGAGGTCAGCCCATGGGAGGCCAGGTAGGAGAGAGAGTGCTATAGCTGAATGAGAGGTAAGATGTCAGGAGAATGATGTTGAAAGGTCTTTTAGCAGGAGTTCTGGCTGGAGGTCTGAGATGCTCTGGGACAGGGGCAGGAGAAGCTAGAGAGAAATTCATGAGCCAGTGAAAGGATGAGTTGGCCTTTTTATTGATTGACTGACAAAGGAAACCCCAACTAAATCTCTTCTGAGGTGAGACATGTTGAACTTTATAATTTCCTTTCTTACTGATCATTGTTGGCCAGGATGCAATTTGTGTTTTAAAAGCCTTTATTCCTACGTTAGGAAACTTTTAGTCACAATGCCTTGCACTGCTGCTACCAAGAGAGTCAAAGCAAACAAAGGGAAGGTGCGAGTTCCTGAAAATGTAGAATACAGAATTCTCAGTTGGAGGCTGTGTAGCAATGATGTCACACAGCAAATGGCCCTGTGGTACCTCCAATCTCGGCTACAGGTGAAGGTGGGGGAGATGGTCTGTCCCTGGCTGTGCTGTAGTTGGGTCCACTTACCTCTGACACTGAGTGACACTGTGTTACTGCGCTGGAACCCCTGGCCATTGTTGGCCTCACAGAAATAGTTCCCAGAATGCTCTGCCGTCAGAAGGAGGTTGAAGGAAGCTCCCCTTCCAGAGGTGCTTGAGCTGCTCCCCAGGCTGGCATCCTCATGATAAAACTGGTACAGGATTGGGGGAGAGCCTCTCTGGGCCTCACAGTGAAGCTCTACCATGTCCCCCACCACAGCCTGGGTCCCGGGAGCCCTGAGGGTGAGGACAGGCTGAGACACTGGAACTGAAGGAAGCAAGATAGTTAACCATCAGTTCATGCTGTTTAAATATGTTCTTCCATAGAAAAGACATTTCAAACAGGAAAATGTTTTTCTGTTTTTAATGACCTTGTGACATCACTCAGAACTCAGCTATAATTGCTTCATGTTTGAAGAAACAAATCATTTGTGTCGTGTTATATATAGTCTGGAATACTTCGATATACAATCACAAAAGTGTTTGGGGAATCTGAAAACAGAGATTAAATTGAAACCCAAGTATCTGAGAAGTCAGAAGACAATTGGAGAAAAGGAGAAATCAGTTCAATAGAAAATGAGAAACAGGGGAGACTGCTGCTTACATAGCCAGAGATGTAACCGAGCCTTGGCTGCATCAAAAATAAGACCCAAAAGAGAATAAATATTGATCAAGTTATTGGCTCATTTTTATATTTATTCATTCATCAAAAATTAATTGAGCAGTTTAAAAGTCTCAGGAACTACACAATATGCTGGGGATTCAATAGTGAGAAAGACACAGTTCCTGCCCTCATGAAGCCTGCAATCTAGATGAGATGATAGAGAGCAATTAAATAGAAATACAAATACATAATTAAAACATTTACAATTGATACAAAGTAAAGAATAGGATGCTATGAAATGTATAATAATGGGGCCTGATCTAGTATGGGTTAGTCAGGTAATGCTTCCTCACAAAGTGACATCTGAATTAACCAGGTGAGGAAGGGAGTGAAGACTGCCCAGGCAGGCAAACAGTGTGCGCAAAGGCCCTGAGCTGGGAAGAAGGTTGGAGCTTTTGAGCTGTTGAAACGAGGTGACAGCAGCAGTAAGAGAAGGGTTTGAAGAGTGCCATGAAATAGGAGGCTGGAGAGCTAGGCAGAGCTTCACAAGCCATGGTACGGATTTTGATCCTTCTTCACAGAGCAATGGGAAACCTGTAAGTGTCTCTATACAGGGGCATGAGATGATCAAACCTGTCTTTTTTAAAGACAATTTTGATCTCAGTGTGCGAAATGGATTGTAATGGGACAGAAATGGAATGGAGAGGTTATTAGGGGTGGAGTGGTGGCGTTGCAGTAATTGAAATGGTGGTAGACTTGACTATGATAGTGGCAGTAAAGATAGAAAGAAAAGATCCAAGGAATATTTTGGAAATAAAATCAATAGGAGTCAATGATTAACTGGCTATGGAGACCAAGGGAGAGAAATGGCAAGGAAGACTCCTGGGATTTTGCCTTGTATATATGGGTGAATGGGAGTGTCTTTCACAGAGCTAGGGACACTTGTAGGAGGACCAGATATGGGGGGAGTTCCATGAGTTCAGTTTTAGAGATGTTCAAGTTCATGAGCCTTTAAGAGATATGGCATAGGCAGGTGCTCAGGTAGGAGGTTTCTTTTGGAGATAAAAGCTTAAGAATCATTTATAGATGACACCCCCAGGATTATCCAGAGAAAGAACATATATAAGAGAAGAGGGTACATGCAGGACAAAGCTCTGGGACACACCAATGCTTTTAAAGTTTGTCCATAAAAGGAGGAGCTAGTAAAGGGAACTGAGAAGGAGTGGCAGAGAAAGGAGATCCAGGAGAAGGTGAAGTCATTGAAGCCAAGGAAGGGAGGGTTTCAAGAAGAAAGAAATACTATTTCTGAGAGACCAAGTAAGGTGAGGATTGGAAAATGGCCATTGCATTTAAAGCCATGGGGGTCATTTTTGACCTTTGTGAGAGTCATTTTTTATATAAAGGTCAGAAGAAACCAAGTGTTAAATCCAAGAAGGTAAGGAGGATATGGAGACAATCTGTGCAACTGACTCTTTTTTGGAAGTGAAACCATAATAGAGCAGTGGCTGGAGACATAAGTGGGACCAAGTTAGGGTTTTTTTCTTAGACATGGGAGAGACACAGCACGTTAAATGTCAATGGGAAGGATCCTATAAAGCAGGAGAGAAAGTTGTTCAAAGTGTCTGAGAATGCAAGGGAGGATGGACTCTAGAGGTGGGATGGAGATGTTCACCTTTCATAGGAAGCAGTCTTCTATACCTTAGGAAGAGGAGGGATGAGTTACTGGATGGATACCGAGACAAACACTCAAATGGTGGTGGGAGTCGAGGGTGTGATTGTCTGGGAGGAAATAAAGGTGTTAATGAACTGGGGGTTCTGTTGAGGTCTGAGAAAAATAATGATGGGAGGATTTTATTTATTTTAATTCCTGTATTCTTTTATTTTTTTAAAAACATTTTTATTGGAGTATAATTGGTTTGCAATGGTGTGTTAGTTTCTGCCTTATAACAAAGTGAATCAGCTGTGCATATACATATATCTGCGTATCTCCTCCCTCTTGCGTCTCCCTCTCTCCCTCCCTATCCCACCCCTCTAGGTGGACACAAAGTACCGAGCTGATCTCCTTGGGCTATGTGACTTCTTCCCACTAGCTATCTATTTTACATTTGGTAGTGTATATATGTCTATGCCACTCTCTCACTTCATCCCAGCTTACCCTTCCCAATCCCCGTGTCCTCAAGTCCACTCTCTACACCTGCGTCTTTATTCCTTTCCTGCCCCTAGTGATTGGAGGATTTGAAGAAACAAGTAGAGGGATAGGAGGTTGTGATCAGGTGATTGGAGTAGTGTATGTACGGGGCAGTGGGTGGCGGAAAGAATGACAAGCCATTTTATTGAGTGGGTCATCCATGTGGACGAGTTATGGAATGATGACAGAGTGTAGGGTAGAGAGGAAGACTATGAGTGAGGTGCCAAGCCTGCACTGAAAGTGGGCATGACTAGGAGGTCAGCCCATGGGAGGCCAGGTAGGAGAGAGAGTGCTATAGCTGAATGAGAGGTAAGATGTCAGGAGAATGATGTTGAAAGGTCTTTTAGCAGGAGTTCTGGCTGGAGGTCTGAGATGCTCTGGGACAGGGGCAGGAGAAGCTAGAGAGAAATTCATGAGCCAGTGAAAGGATGAGTTGGCCTTTTTATTGATTGACTGACAAAGGAAACCCCAACTAAATCTCTTCTGAGGTGAGACATGTTGAACTTTATAATTTCCTTTCTTACTGATCATTGTTGGCCAGGATGCAATTTGTGTTTTAAAAGCCTTTATTCCTACGTTAGGAAACTTTTAGTCACAATGCCTTGCACTGCTGCTACCAAGAGAGTCAAAGCAAACAAAGGGAAGGTGCGAGTTCCTGAAAATGTAGAATACAGAATTCTCAGTTGGAGGCTGTGTAGCAATGATGTCACACAGCAAATGGCCCTGTGGTACCTCCAATCTCAACTACAGGTGAAGGTGGGGGAGATGGTCTGTCCCTGGCTGTGCTGTAGTTGGGTCCACTTACCTCTGACACTGAGTGACACTGTGTTACTGCGCTGGAACCCCTGGCCATTGTTGGCCTCACAGAAATAGTTCCCAGAATGCTCTGCCGTCAGAAGGAGGTTGAAGGAAGCTCCCCTTCCAGAGGTGCTTGAGCTGCTCCCCAGGCTGGCATCCTCATGATAAAACTGGTACAGGATTGGGGGAGAGCCTCTCTGGGCCTCACAGTGAAGCTCTACCATGTCCCCCACCACAGCCTGGGTCCCGGGAGCCCTGAGGGTGAGGACAGGCTGAGACACTGGAACTGAAGGAAGCAAGATAGTTAACCATCAGTTCATGCTGTTTAAATATGTTCTTCCATAGAAAAGACATTTCAAACAGGAAAATGTTTTTCTGTTTTTAATGACCTTGTGACATCACTCAGAACTCAGCTATAATTGCTTCATGTTTGAAGAAACAAATCATTTGTGTCGTGTTATATATAGTCTGGAATACTTCGATATACAATCACAAAAGTGTTTGGGGAATCTGAAAACAGAGATTAAATTGAAACCCAAGTATCTGAGAAGTCAGAAGACAATTGGAGAAAAGGAGAAATCAGTTCAATAGAAAATGAGAAACAGGGGAGACTGCTGCTTACATAGCCAGAGATGTAACCGAGCCTTGGCTGCATCAAAAATAAGACCCAAAAGAGAATAAATATTGATCAAGTTATTGGCTCATTTTTATATTTATTCATTCATCAAAAATTAATTGAGCAGTTTAAAAGTCTCAGGAACTACACAATATGCTGGGGATTCAATAGTGAGAAAGACACAGTTCCTGCCCTCATGAAGCCTGCAATCTAGATGAGATGATAGAGAGCAATTAAATAGAAATACAAATACATAATTAAAACATTTACAATTGATACAAAGTAAAGAATAGGATGCTATGAAATGTATAATAATGGGGCCTGATCTAGTATGGGTTAGTCAGGTAATGCTTCCTCACAAAGTGACATCTGAATTAACCAGGTGAGGAAGGGAGTGAAGACTGCCCAGGCAGGCAAACAGTGTGCGCAAAGGCCCTGAGCTGGGAAGAAGGTTGGAGCTTTTGAGCTGTTGAAACGAGGTGACAGCAGCAGTAAGAGAAGGGTTTGAAGAGTGCCATGAAATAGGAGGCTGGAGAGCTAGGCAGAGCTTCACAAGCCATGGTACGGATTTTGATCCTTCTTCACAGAGCAATGGGAAACCTGTAAGTGTCTCTATACAGGGGCATGAGATGATCAAACCTGTCTTTTCTAAAGACAATTTTGATCTCAGTGTGCGAAATGGATTGTAATGGGACAGAAATGGAATGGAGAGGTTATTAGGGGTGGAGTGGTGGCGTTGCAGTAATTGAAATGGTGGTAGACTTGACTATGATAGTGGCAGTAAAGATAGAAAGAAAAGATCCAAGGAATATTTTGGAAATAAAATCAATAGGAGTCAATGATTAACTGGCTATGGAGACCAAGGGAGAGAAATGGCAAGGAAGACTCCTGGGATTTTGCCTTGTATATATGGGTGAATGGGAGTGTCTTTCACAGAGCTAGGGACACTTGTAGGAGGACCAGATATGGGGGGAGTTCCATGAGTTCAGTTTTAGAGATGTTCAAGTTCATGAGCCTTTAAGAGATATGGCATAGGCAGGTGCTCAGGTAGGAGGTTTCTTTTGGAGATAAAAGCTTAAGAATCATTTATAGATGACACCCCCAGGATTATCCAGAGAAAGAACATATATAAGAGAAGAGGGTACATGCAGGACAAAGCTCTGGGACACACCAATGCTTTTAAAGTTTGTCCATAAAAGGAGGAGCTAGTAAAGGGAACTGAGAAGGAGTGGCAGAGAAAGGAGATCCAGGAGAAGGTGAAGTCATTGAAGCCAAGGAAGGGAGGGTTTCAAGAAGAAAGAAATACTATTTCTGAGAGACCAAGTAAGGTGAGGATTGGAAAATGGCCATTGCATTTAAAGCCATGGGGGTCATTTTTGACCTTTGTGAGAGTCATTTTTTATATAAAGGTCAGAAGAAACCAAGTGTTAAATCCAAGAAGGTAAGGAGGATATGGAGACAATCTGTGCAACTGACTCTTTTTTGGAAGTGAAACCATAATAGAGCAGTGGCTGGAGACATAAGTGGGACCAAGTTAGGGTTTTTTTCTTAGACATGGGAGAGACACAGCACGTTAAATGTCAATGGGAAGGATCCTATAAAGCAGGAGAGAAAGTTGTTCAAAGTGTCTGAGAATGCAAGGGAGGATGGACTCTAGAGGTGGGATGGAGATGTTCACCTTTCATAGGAAGCAGTCTTCTATACCTTAGGAAGAGGAGGGATGAGTTACTGGATGGATACCGAGACAAACACTCAAATGGTGGTGGGAGTCGAGGGTGTGATTGTCTGGGAGGAAATAAAGGTGTTAATGAACTGGGGGTTCTGTTGAGGTCTGAGAAAAATAATGATGGGAGGATTTTATTTATTTTAATTCCTGTATTCTTTTATTTTTTTAAAAACATTTTTATTGGAGTATAATTGGTTTGCAATGGTGTGTTAGTTTCTGCCTTATAACAAAGTGAATCAGCTGTGCATATACATATATCTGCGTATCTCCTCCCTCTTGCGTCTCCCTCTCTCCCTCCCTATCCCACCCCTCTAGGTGGACACAAAGTACCGAGCTGATCTCCTTGGGCTATGTGACTTCTTCCCACTAGCTATCTATTTTACATTTGGTAGTGTATATATGTCTATGCCACTCTCTCACTTCATCCCAGCTTACCCTTCCCAATCCCCGTGTCCTCAAGTCCACTCTCTACACCTGCGTCTTTATTCCTTTCCTGCCCCTAGTGATTGGAGGATTTGAAGAAACAAGTAGAGGGATAGGAGGTTGTGATCAGGTGATTGGAGTAGTGTATGTACGGGGCAGTGGGTGGCGGAAAGAATGACAAGCCATTTTATTGAGTGGGTCATCCATGTGGACGAGTTATGGAATGATGACAGAGTGTAGGGTAGAGAGGAAGACTATGAGTGAGGTGCCAAGCCTGCACTGAAAGTGGGCATGACTAGGAGGTCAGCCCATGGGAGGCCAGGTAGGAGAGAGAGTGCTATAGCTGAATGAGAGGTAAGATGTCAGGAGAATGATGTTGAAAGGTCTTTTAGCAGGAGTTCTGGCTGGAGGTCTGAGATGCTCTGGGACAGGGGCAGGAGAAGCTAGAGAGAAATTCATGAGCCAGTGAAAGGATGAGTTGGCCTTTTTATTGATTGACTGACAAAGGAAACCCCAACTAAATCTCTTCTGAGGTGAGACATGTTGAACTTTATAATTTCCTTTCTTACTGATCATTGTTGGCCAGGATGCAATTTGTGTTTTAAAAGCCTTTATTCCTACGTTAGGAAACTTTTAGTCACAATGCCTTGCACTGCTGCTACCAAGAGAGTCAAAGCAAGCAAAGGGAAGGTGCGAGTTCCTGAAAATGTAGAATACAGAACTCTCAGTTGGAGGCTGTGTAGCAATGATGTCACACAGCAAATGGCCCTGGGGTACCTCCAATCTCGGCTACAGGTGAAGGTGGGGGATATGGTCTGTCCCTGGCTGTGCTGTAGTTGGGTCCACTTACCTCTGACACTGAGTGACACTGTGTTACTGCGCTGGAACCCCTGGCCATTGTTGGCCTCACAGAAATAGTTCCCAGAATGCTCTGCCGTCAGAAGGAGGTTGAAGGAAGCTCCCCTTCCAGAGGGGCTTGAGCTGCTCTCCAGGCTGGCATCCTCATGATAAAACTGGTACAGGATTGGGGGAGAGCCTCTCCATGCCTTACAGTGAAGCTCTACCATGTCCCCCACCACAGCCTGGGCCCCGGGAGTCCTGAGGGTGAGGATGGGGCGAGATACTGGAACTGAGAGCAAAAATGAGTTAGTTGATACCAGGATCTTTTCCCATTGACTCTATTTTTATTTTTCAGAAGTTACCTCTGATGATTATTTGGTGACATTTTCTAGATCTTTTCTATGTGTAAGAACTCTTATTCTTATCAACACATAAACAAATACATAAAATACCCACATACATGCCTGGGATCACAGTATACATACTGGTCTATGACCTGATTTTTCCCCTTAGCAAAATATCATGAGCATCATTCTGTGTTATTACCTAAAGATCTATCTCAGTCACTTAAAAAATCAGCTTTATTGAGGTATAATTTACATGCATAAAATGCAACTCCTCTAAATTTAAAATTTGATAATTTAGGGTAAATATTGCTTGATTATTTTTAACAACAGCAAAGCATTCCATGGTATGAATTTACTGTAATACACTGAAGCAATTCCTCATTATGGAACTTTAGGTTGTTATTGTTTTCTAAGTTTGAATAAGGCTGCATTACACAATTCTGTATATATATCATTGTATTTTGTCAATGCATTTCTTAGGATAAATTCTTCGAAGTGGGATTTCTGGGATTGGGATATGGGCATTTCAAATAATGATATATAATGCTAAATTTTTCTTCAAAAAGTTTCAATGAATTTACACTTGCACTAATAGTATGTAAGAGTTTCCTTTCCCCACCCTCTGATCAATTATAGGCATATAAATGCACAGGCTTATTTTTCTTATCATTTCTCTTTTCCTAGTTTTAAACTCTACAGTTGTTCCATCTGAAGAATTGACTTATTCTATCCTATGGGACCTTACAATTTATTATTTGATTTTTTATGGACTGCTAGTGAACTATAATCCATTAATGATGAGTTGTTCTCTATAAAGTAACCAGAAATTATTTCCAAAATGAAAACTTTGAAATCTGTCATTAATTTTTATAAATTATCAAGTCAATTTTTGTTCTCCATTATGAAATAATAATAGTCATGAGAAAATTGGTTTTTTTAATTTCCTCTTCTCCCTCTGGCTGATTTTCCTTTGTTACATATATTTTTTACGTTTTCAGCATTTATAATAGTTGCTTTCTCTTCTGTAACCATAACTCTCATGTTGCTTAGCCTTTGTTTTTCTGTCTGAATCAGTGGTTTTCAACCATATCTGTACAATATTTTCAACTGAGGATGTGTTAAAAAATATGGGTTCTGAGACCCCATCTGAGAGATTCTGAATTTGATTGGTCTGGAGAGAGCTTAGTAAAAAGTCTTTTTTCAAAATTCTTAGGTGATTCTAATATGCAGCCAAGGCTGAGAACTACTGATCTGAATAGATTCAGTATTCACTTTTCATATCATAGTTTCCTCATTTGGAGTCTTTTATATTGATTCATACCTTGGCTGGCTAGAGTTTGTCATCAAGTAATTTTTCAAGAAGCTTTAATGGGTACTAAGTTCCCTGAATTCTTGCACGTTTGAAAATGTTTTTTTGATTTGATATAAAATTCTCAGTTCTCATTTCTCCTCTGAAAGTTCAAGTCTGAATACAATTCCTCTCTCTTTTAGCATTGACTTCTGTGTAAAGACTAAGACCAACTGCATATTTTTTCTTTTTGAGATGACTGCTATTTTTTCTTTTTTTTTTTACTGTGATCACACACACGTGGGCGCATGCACACACACACACACGTATATTTTTAGCCTTGAAAATCAATAACCTCATCAGGATATGTCTTTTGATCTACATATTCAAGTTTTCTTCACTTCAGGAAACATTTTTATTATGTCTTTGAGTTTTGTTTCTCTCTTTAGACACTTAATTATCCACACTTGTGGGCTTCGTTGTCTGATTTCCATATTTTACTTTCTTTTTGCCTTTTTCTGTGTCTTTCTACTTTGTATTCTGTATTATTTTCTCAAACCAATTCTCCATTCCAGTAACAGATTTTGGAAGTATGCATTCTCTTCTTAGTGCTTCAAATTTGGATTTTATTTTTAACATAGGTTTGGTTTTTCTCCTGAGCTCTGTTTTATATATATATATATATATATATATATATATATATATATATATATATATATATATATATATATTTTATTTTCTGTTATCATCTCTCTTTTTTTCTTAACATCTTTATTGGAGTATAATTGCTTTACAATGGTGTGTTAGTATCTGCTTTATAACAAAGTGAATCAGCTATACATATAAGATTCTTATATTGGACTTGTTTTCTTTATGGCTTTTACTTCAATGAATAAAATTATATTCTGAGTTTTGTATTTGCTTGAGAAAGCTGTGTGTGTGGGGGGGGCGGGTAGTGTTTTAGTGACCCAGGGCTGTTGATAGATTCAAAATGGGTATATCTTATTAGCTCACATTCCCAAGAAATTTCTGTGTCTTCTCTTTGGGGTATATTCCCTTGGGGAAAAAAAAACAACCCAGATTATTCTGCCAGAAAGTCTGCATGGCTCACAGTGAAGCTTCTCAACTTGTTTGCTAATTTAGGGCTCATTTACTTCTGTTCAGTTGATATAAACAGTTGCAAAGATCAATGTTTTCTCCCTGCTCTTTTTTTCCTCATCTCTTCTCAAAGACTTTTTGTTCATGGAGTTACAAATGCTGACTGAGGACCTACTCTATGCCAGACACCAAGTAGGCACAGGGATGAGGTGCAGACCAAAACTGATAAGGTTCCATTCTCATGAAGCTTATACTCTGGTATTGAGGAAGACAGACACTAAATGGGAAATAAAGGGGTTTCAGATATTGCTAAATTTGAGAAGAAAATACAACATCATAATGAGAAAGAGGATGTCTTAGGGCTTGGGGCTTTCCTAGGTAGATTGGTTTCAGGCTTTGGAGTCTGGGCCCCAGATCATTTACATTTTTAAAATAATCTCTTTACTCAACAATTTATATTGGGGTAATGTCTTCCTTTGGCCATGTTTTATTTCTATGATCTGAAACAGCTATCGAGGAGCAAGAGGTCCTTCAGATCCATATGTTCCAAGATAGGACCATAGTAATAAGAACTCCAAGTGGACTCATGGGTTCCTAAGACCACAGACTGTAACAGAAACTTGCCTAATTTACAAATTCTGACCAGACCACACTTGCAGTTACAATCACACTCTGACCAATTCCTGCTCCCAAAGCCCTAAAAGTGCCTCACCTAACTCCCTGCTGTGAGAGTTGATGAGACTCTGTGAAACTGATGCTTTCCCTTGCTTTGCCAGGTAAACAAGCTCAGCTCTGGGGCACCCACAGATTTCCCTGGTTGTCTTGTCTCGGGCTTTGACGAGTGTCGCTCAGCCTCTCCCTCACTCTGTTTCTTCCAGAGCTTCATGAATTCATGGCCTCTGGGTTCCTATTCCAACTTGAATCACAGAATTCTGGGGCTCTAAGGGACGCTAATTACTGTCTTATCTAACTTTCAATAGAAGGTGAAAACAGCAAGACAAAGAAAATTTAAAAGTTTTGCCCAAATTATGAGCTAGCTATTTTCATATCCAGGGCTAGAATTCAGATTTTCTGACCCACGCTGACATCAGACAACCCGAGCAAGGTCTTTTTCATGTACACTGGCTCTTTCTAGGAAACCTCAGAGGTCCTGCTGTGCATATCGTTCCTAGAAAAAGTATTTTCTTAAACGTAGTTCATTACATGTCACGTTGTCCCAAGTGACCCTGCTCTCTTGGCCATCATTTGTTGAATTAGAGGTGAGCAGTTGGTTTAAGAACATTCTATGTATAGACTTGCCAGTGGCCTATGAGGTGTCTTAGAGCTAGGCTGCTTGACTAGTTAGACTAGTTGGAAGCACCGCTTTGGCAGTTGGGGCAGACGCTGAAATACAGAGCAGGATGTCATACCTAGAAGTCCAAGGCAGTCAATGCTGAAATTAACAGGAGTTTTGAGTAAAAATAAGTTATAAGATAGAGTCATAAGAATGAGGGTGGAAAGCACTTAGGAGCAGTAAGAACAATGGGTCAGAAGGACATAGAAAGGAAATAGCTGATGGGCTTAGGAGTAGAGAATAATGAAAGCTTCTAGATCCTCAGACATCAGTATAATCTGTTTTTGAGAAATAAGTTGAATTCTGAGAGATCTCCCAGTTCTTATTCCATGAATCTGAATATAATGTCTTTCCTGTTTTTTGTTTTGTTGTTGTTGTTGTTTTTTAATCCCTGGATATCCTTAACAAACCCTCACCCACTGGAGACATCAGGGTTTTTTTCTTCTGACCTAAAATGATCTGATATACCAGATTCAAGATTTTTCTATTTATATTTCTCTTCTCTGAAAAGAAAACTGAACTTTCACTCTCTACTAAACAAAGATTCCAAGTGTAAACAGAAGCAAATTTGCCCCTAAAATGACACTTTTTCATGGTTCCATGGGAAACCATGATCTGTACAACTATGGTTCGTATACCTTTATAAATGTATGTCATACTGCAACAAAAAATTTAAAAACATAATACAATGAAATGACACTTATTTTACTGGGTTAAGTCAAAGGATCACGGAAACCCCAGAAAACAAATGAGCTGGTTTCCAGGAAGCAATTTCCTCCCTTCCCTTCACCTTCAGCCCTCTTTAAACCTACTGGAAGAGCTTGAATTGCTTGAGAACACTTTGGAGAAAGTAAGGTCTTGCCCACTATATGCCCATATGACTGTGCTTGTAGCTAAATTAATATGTAAGTGTTATTGGGGAAATATGAGATGCTTCTGTGCATGGAGTTAAGAGAAATTGGCTTGGAGACTGAATATACAGGGCCTGAGAAGATAATTTGAGAAAACAAATTCATTTGGTAAAAGCTGGGGAAGGTGCTGAGCTATCATAGGGGTCTGGCTGAGCCAGGGATGGGTGAGATTAAGGCCCACAGATAGCTGGTTCTATAAGAAGGGAACCAAGACAGGCATGAGGTTGACTGGGGTAGGAAACTGGAAGATCCATGCAGACCTCTGAAAAGGTTGGTGTGAGAGCGTCAGGGATGGGTCACTGACAGGAATCCAGAGCTTACTGGTGACAGAGAGTCTCAGGGTCTCACTGCTCTGGAGGCCAAGGCCATTGTCAGTTGTGCAGTAGTAGTTCCCAGAATGCTCTTCAGTCAGAAAGAATCTATAGGACATTATTCTCCATAAAGTAGCTTCTATCTTCATGAGCAGCACACCTTCATGAAAAAACTGATACCAGATGGGCAGAGAACCTCTCTGAGCTTCACAGTCAAAGCTCACCTCATCTCCCACAAAAGTCCAGGTCCCAGGAGGGCTGAGGGTGAGGACAGGTTGAGACACGGGGACTGAGGGAAAGAAACACTTAGTCAAACAGGTGCATCTGACACTTCTTGGAGCTTTCAATCAGTGGCTAGTGAGATGT
Source organism: Stenella coeruleoalba (assembly GCF_951394435.1). Taxonomy (NCBI): domain Eukaryota; kingdom Metazoa; phylum Chordata; class Mammalia; order Artiodactyla; family Delphinidae; genus Stenella; species Stenella coeruleoalba. The sequence goes on from NC_137169.1 coordinate 113,466,124, forward strand.
CCAGTCTGAAGTCCACTGGCCCTCAGGGCAGCCCAGTGCCTCCCAGGCTTTTCTCGCCAGCTCTCTCCTGTTTTCCATGCTGGTCTTCTCCTTTCCCATCAGACCTGGCCCTTCTCTTCTCCTGTCTCCCTTTGTTAGGTGACCCTCATTCTTGTTTTCCAGAGGAAATGATGTTCTCTGGGAAGAAGTCTCTTATTTTGCTTCCACCAGACTGACAGATTTACCTTGTCCCTTCCCTTTGCCATATGACCATGGAAGACCTGTTCCCTCACCTGCCAAGCCTCTCTGAGTCTTCTTATCAGTCCCTGCTCTACACTTCTCTCTTTACTGGGATTGGCCTCAGGCCTCTGCCCTTGGTCCATTTCTGTTCCAGATTCACATACTCTTCCAGGATGCTCTCCTCTGTTCCTACACTCTCCCTGCATCCAGCCTGACCCTCTCTATTTACAGGTGAGAAAACTGAGTCAGGAAAAGGTTAGGAGATCCACCTGTAGTCCCTCAGCGGGCTGTTTTCAGGGCCAGATAGGACCTGAGTCTGTCTCCTTACTCATGGTCTAATGCTGAATCATATCATCTCCTTGAAAGTGGAACTGGAGTTTGCCACCAATGAAGAAAACAGCATAGGGCTCTACAGAAGTTATTTTCCTCTCACTACCACAACTACCTTAATAGCTTTCAGTGTAAGATGGCATCAGATACTGGTAAAGTAGGTGGTGTAGTTTGGGGTGGTGCAGTAACCATAGTTACATGGTTGGAGTAACTGTGATGTTGCTACCTGTCTGTATCCTACATGGATTTGCACATTGGTTATTGCCAATAATTAATTGTTGATTGGAACAACAGATATCTCCACAACTCTGGGATAGAGAAATGATTTGAGAACTACTAAGATTGATTGGAAACTCAAGCATCTGGGGATTTGAAGGATAAAGAAAGAAAAGAGAAAAACAGTGAATTCTGTAGATGCCAGGGACCAAGGAGGGGGAGAGAGACAGATGCTGCAGACATATTAAGGGGTGTGATGGTATCTGAACTTGTTGAAAGATGAGGCCCACAAGATAGAGACAGTTGTTCAAAGGCCTGGGAACCAATGGGGATATTAGAATGGTGTTATGGACTGAACTGTGTCCCTTCCAAATACATATGTTGAAGCCCTAATCTCCAATATGATTGTATTTGGAGATAGGGCCTTTAAGGAAATAAATGTCAAATGAGGTCATAAGGGTGGGGCCCTAATCAGATGGGACTGGTGTCCTCATAGAAGAGGAAGAGAGAGGCCTCTCTCTCTCCCAGGGCACAGAGGAAAGGTCATGTGAGGACACAGAGATAAGGTGGCCTACCACAAGCCAGAAAGAGAGCCCTGATTAAATACCAATCTTACTGGCACCTGATCTTGGACTTTTAACCTCCAGAACTGTGAGAAAATAAATTTCTGTTGTTAAACCACCCAGTCTGTGGTATTATGTTATGGCAGCCTGAGCAAACTAATATAGATGAATTGGGGAAGAAGCAGGAAGTAGGTAAGGGAGTAGAGATTTGTTGGGATTCAGTAACAGGAAGATTAGACCCAGGAATCGCTGGACTATTTTTTTTTTGATTGACAGAAAAATCAAAGACTGCGTATCATCTAAACCAAATAATGGTGAACTCTGACAGCATCCGGACCCTGAAAAATTTTCACAGCTGTGTTAGGAGAGTTTTGGTCAGACTGTGTATTTTACTGTTGATGATTCACTGTAAGGAATTCCTGAGAGTGTGGTCACAGGAAGGAGCTCAGATCTGCCAAGCAGAGGCAATGAACCTGCCGTGGTGCCATGTGAACCAAAAGCCTGTGAATTTCTGAAGCTGCAGTCTTTAGATTGTGGGGTAACAAACAACCTGATCCTGTGACTTCTGGTGGTCAGACTTAACTCACTTCTGATGGAGAGTGGCCTCTCCTCCCTGCCTGGGTCCCCAGGTCATTGTCTGAGTACAGGAGTCATTCCCAGAATGTTCTGTGGGCAGAGAGATTTAGGGATGTTCCTCTACTATAGGGGTCTGGGGTCCTCAGGATTTCAGCCTCATGATAAAACTGATACAGAATTGAAAGAGAGGCTCCCTTGGTTTCACAGGGAAGATCTGGAACTCTATCTCATTCTTCCCAATATCCTGTGCCCTAGGAGCCCTGAGGGTGGTGAAAGGATGTGTCATTTGGAACTAAAAGAGACAACGAGGTAGTGGGAGGGAGGGAATCCCTGCACATCCTTAAATCAATGAGGCTTACGAAGACACATGGCCCCAGATTGTTCCAGTTCTAAAATTCTGTTTGTTCTGGCTTTATCCCAGGAGCCACTGCATTTAAGCTAAAAAGTAATTTGTAAATATGAAGAGTCCAGACATATGCCAATCACTGAGTACTTTCTCTGACCTCCATTTCTAGGAGTTTCCAAAAGCTCCCATAACTCCTTCTATCCCTAAATCCTACTCCTGTTAGTCTCTAACTTCTGGTAGATTATTCAGAGTAGTAAATTATTGGCAACTATCAACATTCACTCCCACCCAACCACCTTGTGGTTTTCACGAAGTTTGAAAAGCCATCCTTCAGACAATATCTGGCAGACATACCTTTCACATTGATGGTCACTGGGTCACTGCGGAAGGAGGAACGACTATTGCTGGCAACACAATAATACTCTCCATCATGGCTTTTTTGCACCACAGGGATCTTGAATTCTGTTTCTGAGGAAGTGTGAAGCTTTCTTTCTGTCCTCAGCTTGAATTTGCTGTACAAAGAAACTGTGATGGGGCCTGGAACTCCATTTACTGAACAGATGAGCACCAGCTCCTGCCCTTCAAACACCAACTCTGGGCGAGGGTATATACGGATGTCAGGAACAACTTCTAAATGAATAAAAATGACATGTGGGATTCTTGGTATTGGGATGTCACAGAATGAGTCATAGAAGAAGAGTCTCAGAATGGGAAGGGCTAAGTCTGCTGACCCGATGGGAAGTTGGCCTGGAGTAGAATTGGGCTTGTTCCTTGGGACGAGGGAGAAAGTGGTGGAGCGACTGTGGTCCATCCATGGTTTGGGAGAACTTCAACTCCCTAATGAAATTGTGGAGCATCTGGCACAAGAAAAAGAGGCAACCCTGCCCACCCTCCCCTCATGCCCTACCTGTTAGAACATGGACTAATCATTCTAGAAATTACACCCGGTGCCCAACAGTGGTGTTGCTTGTGGGGGAAGTGGTGGATGGTGAAGGGGACAGGAAGACCTGCCATCAGAGGTGCTTGTTCTGAAGCTGTGACAACTGCAATGGCTAGCTGGAAATCAATCATTGGCATATACAGAAAGCTTGCCCTGGAATAAGCACTTCTTAACACCTCTGCCAGTCAGTTAGATGATCAGAGGATGTGGACACATAACAGTCCTCCTAAAACTGGGAAAATCTGTGATGAAAGTGTTCTATACTCCAGGTGGTTGTGGTTTTACACTAGGATGTTGGCTTAGGGCAGTGCCTTTCTGAGTCATCCTGGGGGCTTGAAGAACAAGGGAAGATACCTGGGAACAGAGAGGGAGTAGGGTTTGAGACTGGGGTTCCATCAATTATGCTAGGGGAGATCCTATGCTAGAAATTACTATTTTGCAACTGTTGGGTAACACCCTCTCCACTTCCTTTCAATTTTCCAGTCCAAACCAGGGACCTAAGGAAAACCTGTTGACTGTGACTGGAGAACAAAGATTAATAAATTCTGGATAGTGTAGAAGAAACATAGAACCTTCTTTTTTGTTTAGGAATGGGAGTGAATTTATGGAGAATGCTACCACTTTCACCCCTTCCTCATTCAGGAAAGTATGCACCCCAGATCTGCATCTTTCCTAATGCTCAAACACGTCTCCTATGAGATGGGTCAAATTTAATCAGAAGAGGCATTTGACAATTGGTTAGCACTCATGCATGAGGACCTACACAGTTTCAGAGATGTAGGGAAAAGTAATCGTGGATAAAACACCATCCTTAAAGACAGCAAGTTGAAACTATTTACTCCCCAATCTCCTGTCCTTTGTTTTTTTATTCTTAAGTGCTCTGCTCCAGGGATCTAGCATTCTAGGAATCTGTCCATCTGGCTGAGCAGAGTCCATCCAGCCCAGTCGGAGGGCTCTGCCACAGCCCATGGCTTATGCCTATAGGCCTACCAGGAAAAAAAAATGGTGTCAAGGAAGAGAAACTTCGGAAGAAAAAGAAAGAGTTGTATCTCATGGGATTGAAAGAAAAAAATAAACAACTGTTGTGCCACTCTGCCCGGCTCTTCCCAGCCCCAGTCTTAGCAGGTCTCACCTCACTAACACTTACTTTTCACCTGTATCTGTAATCTCTGGCTCTGTTTCTGGACAGAGGGATTCATGCTCTGTGCCTGGCACCAGTAAGACCCTGAGTTTTCTCTCCATATGGTGTGGATCCAGAATTCTGGAGAGCTTCCCCAGCCTGACCCCAGGGACCTTCTGTCTCTGAAGAAGTGAAACTGGAGCTGGACATCTGGCCTCTGTGGAGAGAGCTGGGTCTCACAGGTCAGAGTCACTGCTCCTCCTTCAGTGGGCTGGGTGGAGCTGGCTCTCAGCACAGGACGTGGAAACAGCTCTAGAGAGAAGAATCAAAACAGTCCCTGGAGCAGTGAGGCTTGTAACTGCTCTGGAGAAAAACACAGTTCATCCTCAGCACGAGCAAGCAGAGCATACAAAAGCAGGCAGAAGAGATGCCACCTTTGATTACTAATATCCTTCAGCCCAAAGCACAGTAATACTTTCTCTGTTCCTTGTAGGACTGTGCCCTGAGGTTCAATGGTATTACAGTCCACCCTCTTTATCCTCTACAATCTCAGGGGTCCTCCTTTAGACTAACCTATTTCACAAAATAATGAAGGCTTTACCTTGGACTTCGATTTTGACCGAGTTTGAAGAAACCAACTGATCATCTTCCTTAACTCCAGTACAGTGATATTTGCCGTTGTCCTTCAGACTTGCCTGATGAATATGGAAGTCAGTCAACATTCCCACTGGTATCTCCACAGTGTGATCTTCCAGGACTTTTTCATTCTTGTACAGCTTTATAGTTTTCAGTACTGTGTTTGCCTTTGCTCGGCATCTCAGAATTACAGATTCTTCTTCAAACACATCAAGTGGAGCCTGCAGGATCAGGTTGGCTGTAGGAAACACATGGAGAGTTGTCTGTTTCATCTGATTGTTTCTCCCTTCTTTTCATTATTATTCCAATAGATTTTATAAGAGAGGGACTAGGAAAAAGGATTCTTAAAATAATTATCATTTCTTTTTTTCTGGTCTTATCGATCTATCTATCTATTTTATATTTTATTTTTTGGCCATGATGTGCGGCTTGCAGGATCTTAGTTCCCCAGCCAGAGATCAAACCCGTGCCCCTGAAATGTAAGTGCAGAGTCCAAACCACTGGACCACCTGGGAAATCCCTCTTTTTTTCTGGTTTTAAAAGGAACACATATGTTTGAGAAAATTTTGTAAACGGAAATATAAATTAATCTTATCATCACACCACCCAGATTTTTTCAAGTTCTTTTTTCTATGTACATGTATATGAGAGTCTGTGTGTATTTCTTTTCTTTTTATGAAATTAAAATATTTATCTACTTGATAACTTGCTTTTCACTTACTTTGCTATGAACACTTTCCTATGTCATCAATATCATTCCCTAATCTGGTTTTCCATGACCACAAAGTTTTCCTACAATGGCAGTAAGGTAATTCATTTAATGAGTTTTCTTTTCTTGACCATTTAATGTTCTTCAATTTTGGTTGTATATATCTATGATTATTTCAGTAGGTAAATTCTTAAGAGGGGAATTGTCAGGTCAAAGAAGCTCTTAGCTCTTTGCTACTATACTGCTTCCTTGTTCACTAAATTAAAGAGCATTATAACTAGAAAGATACTGCTTCAACTCAAAACAGGTGGCTTTAGGACAGAAATGGAAATTTCTGTCTATCTATATAACTATCTATCTATCTGTCAAATATTAACAAATCCTCATGTAAATTATTATTCCTAATAAATTTTATAAGCCTCAAACTATACATAGTTTCAGAAACCATTCAGATAAATTGCTTCTCAAATTTCCTTTTTCCCGAGCAGCTTGTAAAATATATAAATTCCTGGGCCCTATTTCTATAGCTTTTGAATTAGTAAATCTAGCTGAGTTCTGGGTAACTTTATTATTACTAAACTTTTTTCTTTCATTTCTTTCCCACCTGGAGAAAAGAGCAAGCCCACACGATTACTCAGGGGTGAGTCCTGGGCCTGGCATCTGTAATCTCCAGATTCATGGACCTCATGGGTGTTTCCTGAGGTTTCACTTTGTATTTTTTCCATAAGATACCAACGGTACCATTTTATTTTCTCTGATGCATCCAAGTGAAATGCTTTGCAAGTCAGTGTCACATTCTCTCCTTGGAAGACAGTGGTCCATGGAGAATGGAGGAAAACTACAGATTTTGCTTCAGTTGCTGTGGATGAAAGAGAAAGAATCTGAGGTGGAGTGGCCTGCAGTCCCCATCACAGTGGTTTGTGAGGCCCAGACTGGAGGTCCTGGCTTTGGAGAATCCCTAAGAAACCCCCCTGGGAAGGTCACTGATTGCTCAAGTCTGTGTTTCAACCAAAGCACTCACCCAGCAGAAAGTGATTGCTGAGGGGATGACAATGAGCAAAATGATTTCAAGAGGGTGATACCAGGAAAGGTTCACTGCCAAATGTCAATGGGAAAAAAATGGTAGGTTAGTCTGTTATGGAATTGGATCCTGGGAAATGTCATCCCCTGCCCCTGCCACTTCATCATGTTCATAAACTCATAAGAACTTCCCAGGGAGTTGTTAAAATCACAATTTTGCACTTTCCAAAAAAGGATAAATCATATTAAGATTTTGGCACTGGAAAAAGCTTGAGAGATTAACTTGTCTAACACCTTCATCTTATAGATCATGTCCAGGAAATGCCCAGAAAAATCCCATCATAGCTAATTGTGGTAGAGCAAAGAATGGACAAGTTGTTAGCTAGAATCCAGAGGTGATCTAATTAAGGATGAAACACTGGGCAGCTGATTTTGGACAGGAGAGAGGTGGTAGTGAGTTCTTGCTATTTATGAGTCCTCAAATAGCCAAAATACTCTGACCCAAAAGATTGGCAATTAAGTGTTAGAACTTAAAAAAAATGTGGGATACAGACAATTTGTCTCCTCCCTCAATCTCCTCTTTTTGTGTATTTCTTTCTTTTAAGGGACCATTTGTTGGATGTTCTTATGCTCCCCACACATTTCCTGGAGGATTTTACTCCTAAAACTTCAGAGAAGGCAACATTCCCACTGGTATCTGCACAGTGTGATGTTTTCAGAGAAGTTTTGCAGGCTTGTTGATTGGAAAACGTCTTATCCCAAGTCCTGTGCATTTGATATGGAGTTAAGATGTCCTGCCTTGTTATCTGGGGTCCATTTGCAATAGGAGTAAGTGCAGGACCTAGTGAAGGCCAGGAGTTGCTTGTACATTTGCTGCTTCTTCCAGGGAGGGTCAGAGGATGACCACATGGCTATCCTGGCTCTTAGGCAATGCCAATAGACCAGGTGACATTTTCACATCTTTGCCGACCTCAGCAAGAGAAACAGGAGATATTAGAGATCCTCAGGCAATCATCACAAATATTTCATATTTATTAGGGAGACACTCTTATCCAGGGACACTGAAGTACATAAGAAAGGAGAACTCACCAAATTGTCCACTGACAGGAGCTGTAAAAATATAAAGAGCCAGAGATGAGCACAGAGCAAGGAATCTTTGGCTTTTCAAAGGGAAAGCTTGTTTTTTTTTCATTCATTTATTATTTCTTTCATTAAAATTTATTTTTTAATGTAATAGTCATTTGTCAAATGTCTATTTATACTGGTCATTGTGCTTGGACTAAAGCGTGAATAAAAAAGATGAATAAAAAAATGGTATCTGATAAAAGAAGTTGATTGGTGGGATAAACAGAAACCCTAAGCAAAATAATATAATTATAATACAGGGTATAAGTGCAGTAACAGAAATACACATGGGCATCTTGAAGGCAGAAGGGTCACCCATCCCAGTATGCAAGGTCTGTGTATGTGAGTCAGTGTGTGGCAAAGAGGGTGGGTGGACCATGAAAGATACCTGAAGGAAGTGATGCTTGAGAAGACTGAATGAGAATATAGGAGTCAGCCGGGCAAAGGTGTTTGTGTGTGGCAAGAGCTGATGGGGGGTATAATTAAGACAGAAAGGGCACAGATGTGAAGAAATATCACTGGTGTTTAGAAGTTGAATGCAGGAGTGGTCCTGGAAGGTAGAGAGTTTAGGGGAAATCAAATTAGACAGATAGGCAGGGCCTAAGTTATGGATGGTATGTAGCTATGGTTTCATCATAAAAGTAACAGAGAGCCATGGAAACGTTTCAAGTAGGAAAGTGACAAGATTAAAAGTTGTAACTTATTGGAGCACTCTGGCAGATGTAAAGCAGAAGGACTGGAGGGAAGGCAGAGCAAGAGATGATGATATTTAATTTTCTTCAGAATGTTTATCTGAAATTATCTTATTTGCTTGCTTACTTTGTTTGTTTACTTTCCCTTCTCTAGAATAGAAGCTATGTGAAAGCAGGGACTTCTCATGTTCACCAAATATCACGCAGAATTTATAACAGTGCCTGGCTTATAAGAGACATTTCATAAACATTTATTGAGTAATGAATTAATTAAAGTACTAAGTTAGTAAGTATCTCTACTTGGGAGAATACGGGTTTGAGAAAGGGGTATTGGAGAGGCAGAGGAGGCAAAATTGACTAGTTTGTAAACTGATTACACATTCCAGATGAGGGACAGATTTGATTCATTCATTCAACAGAAATTTGTGGAATGCCAACTGTATCTAGGAACTGGACAAGACAATGGAAATCCAGCAGTGAGCAAAAGGGATATTATCTCTGTCCACATGGGGATGATGAGAAATAATCCAAACCTAAGTGTTATAATCAGAGCAATGGATTATTTGCCATTTTCTAAATATCTTGGCACCATGGATTTGTATTGTTTTGTAAGTAGCTAATATTTTTCTGAGTGTATTCTCTGTGGTAGATATTCACATACATTATTTCATGTAATCTTCTTAACTATCCCTATGAGGAAAGTTCTATGATTATCCCCATTTTACAGACCAGAAACTGTTTAAGTAGCTGTTAACGGCAGAATTGAGTTTTTAACCCATTTATTTGAACCCATCCTGTTTGACCCCAAAGCACATGTTCCTGGCCATTACCCTATCCTGCTCCTTTGTTTTGGTGCCACACAAGGATGTGCTTCCTATTTCTGGAGTATTCCATGCAGCTTCCAACTATGGGGTCTTTTTTTCTCACATTGTGCTGCACCTCTTCCCTGCCCCTTCCATCTCCTACCGTCTATCTGTTTCATGAAGTCATTACCAGCTACTTGGCATATAGTTTTTAACCACTTTTACGATCATTGGTAACTTTGCTTGGACAATTGTTTAACTGAGATCTTGTTACATAGATATTTCTTGTACATTGGCCTTGTTGAAGGTCCTTCTATATCATGAGCTTCCTAAGCACAGAAATGCTGCCTCCCGTGTCTTCCCATCATTCTCAGCACCTAGCATAGTGCTGTGTATTAATGTTACTAAATAATTTGTTGAACAAATATGTTTTATTCTAATATTTTCAACTTTGGTAAAAAAAGAACCAGTTGATATGTGTGAATTGATAGACTTATACACACCCACAGGCACAAAGAGAATGTCACATGTTGGGAGTGACATGAACAAGATGGTAGAAGAGGAGGTCTCTAGTCTTTGTCTCCACCCTCTACAGAAACAAAGTTTTGGCAGCCATCTACAAACAAAAACTGAGAGCTTTGAGATCTAGAGATTGTGAAACCCCATTGGAGCCCAAGACCAAGGAGGGCCACTTTGAGAAGACAAGCACATGCGTTGGTAGAAGACTCACTGACTATGATCCCAGCTACAGAATGAAAGCTGCCTTATTCTCCTGTAAACTCAACTCTAGCTCCACTTGTCCATTGTCTTGCCACCAGCCTTTTCTGCCGAGGAATTCATGCTCATCCATGCCCTTGGTTGCAAGCCCACCAGCCTCAGACCTGAGTTCTATTTCTGAAGCAGTTCTGTGACTGAGATCCAGTCACACTCTACTGTAGTCCAAAGCAGTTTTGCCTGTCCAGGGTTCTACCCAGGGACCCAGTGAAAGCCACACCTGTAGGCATCCCTGACAACAGAACTTCATGTCTTGAACTTGACTGTGGTCCTAAAGCCATCCTGTGACCAAACTCCAGTACCACTCTACTGAAGTTCAGGGAAGTCCTGACTTCCCAGGGACCAGCCAAACAACCCAATGAGAGAATGCTCAGGGATCTAGCAGAAATCACACCCATCCATGCCCTTGGTAACAGGCTTGCCAACTTCAGACCCAAATGCAGACCCAGCAATAACCATGAGATCCAGCTCCAGCCAAGCTCAACCATGATCCTGGAGGCAATCCTATAAGTTCATGGAAGAAGCAAGAGTATTTAACAGTTCAAACAAGTAAATACCAGAAAGAGTGTCTGCTTTTCTAAATTCACAGACACCAATGCAGAGCTACACAGATCATATTTTTCAGGCAAATATGACAACATCAAAGGAAACTAATAAAGCTCCAGTAACTCCCCTAACGATCCATGAACTGCTTGACTAACATTTCAAAATAATAGTCTTACAGAAGCTCGATGAACTATAAGAAAAAGCAGACAAGTAAATTAATCCACAAACAATAGATAAACAAAATGAGAAGTTTAACAAAGAAATAGAAAACATAAAAAAGAACCAAAACAAAAATCTTGGAGCTAAAGAATACAATGACTAAGCTGAAAAATTCAATAGACACCTTCAATAGCAGAAGTGATCATGCAGGAGAAAGAATCAGTAAATTCAAAGACAAGCCGTTTCATATTACCCAGTTAGAGGAACAAAAAGAAAGAAGACCAAAAAAGAGTGAAGATGACCTAGGTGGTTTATGGGATAACATTAAACCAATCAATATATGCATTATTGAAGTCCCAGAAGGAGCAGAGAATAAGAGTGAAAGACTGTTTAAAGAAATAATTAAAAACTTCCCAAATCTAGGGAGGGAATTGAACATCTAGATCCATGATTCCCAAAGGATCCCAAATAAGCTAGACATCAAAAGTCCAAGACATATTATAATCAAACTCTCAAAAGTCAAAGACAAAGAGAAAGTTTTGAAATCAGCAGAAGAACAGCAACTCATCACACACAAGGGAACCCTAATAAACGTACAGTGGATTTATCAGTAGAAAAATTGCAGATCATGAGAGAGTGGGATAATTAAAATACTGAAAGAAAAAAACCCTGCCAACCCAAAGTACGATACATGGCAAATCTGTCCTTTGAAAATGAAGGCGAGATAAAGACTTTCCAAGATAAACAAAAGCTGGGAAAGTTAACTACCATAAAACCTGTTGTAAAGAAAAGCTAAAGGAAGTTCATCAAGTTGAAATTAAAGAACACTAACTAGCAACATGAAAACACATGAAATTATAAAATTCACTGTTAAAGGTGAGTATATATATGGTTTGACTTATGATTTTTCAGCTTTGTGATGGTGCAAAAGCAATACACATTTGGTAGAAACCATACTTTGAACTTTGAATTTTGATCTTTTCCTGGGCCAGCAATATGTGGTATGATACTCTCCTGTGATGCTGGGCAGCAGTAGTGTGCCAGAGCTCCCAGTCAGCCACACAGTCAAAAGGGTAAACTTACAACAATTCTGTATCTATACAGTCATTCTGTTTTTCACTTTCAGTACAATATTCAATAAATTACATGAACTATTCAATACTTTACTATAAAATAGGATTTGTGTTAGATGATTTTGCCCAACTGTAGGCTAATGTAAGTGTTCTGAGCATGCTTAAAGCAGTTTAGGTTAGGCTATGATATTCAGTAGGCTGGGTGTATTAAATGCATTTTAGACTTATGGTATTTTCTACTTATAGTGAGTCTATCAAGACATAACCTCATCATGAATTGAGGAAGATCAGTATAGTTATATTCAGACTACTCTGAATACTGGGTCTTATTCTATTCAGTCTGCTATGAAAAAAATGCCATACTGGGTAGCTTATAAACAGCAGTAATTTATTTCTCAAAGCTCTGGAGCCTGGAAAGTCCGATATCAAAGCACTGGCAGACTCATCTCCAGTACAGTGCACTTCATCATAGACAGCTATATTTTCACTATAATCTCATATGGAAGAAAGCATAAGAGGGCTCTTTTTGGCCTCTTTTACAAGGGCACTAATCTCTTTCATGATGGTTCTGCCCTCATGACATAATTATCTCCCAAACGTCCCACCATCTCCTAATACTATCACCTTCGGTGTCAAAATTTTAACATATGAAGTTTGAGGGGAAACAAACATTCAGACCATAGCATCCTATATAATGGTATATAAATCACATTTAATTCCAGTGAAAAGAGTTTAAAAAGACAGAAGTATTAAAAATAACTATAGCTAAAACAATTTGTTAATGTATATACAATACAAAATATGTAAATTGTGATATCCATAACAAAATGGGGGGGAGAACTAAAAGTGTAGAGTTTTAATATGTGATTGAAATACATTTCTTAACTTAAATTGTCTGTTATATTTTATAAGGTCCCATAGTAATCACAAAGAAAAAAACTGAAATAGGTACACAAAGACCCCCAAAAGCTAAAACTATCTTGAACCAGAAGAACAAAACTGGAGGCATTATACTCCCTGACTTCAAATTTTATTACAAAGCTATGGTAATCAAAGCTAACATAAAAATAAACACACAGATCAATGGATCAAGAACAGAGAGCCCAGAAATAAGTCCACACTTTTATAGCCAACTGATCTTCAAAAGGGGTGCCAAAAACACACAAGGGGGAAAGAATACTTCTTCCTGTAAATCATTCTACAAACACTGAATATCCACATGAAAAAAAAAATTGGATCCTTATATATCACCATGTACAAAAATCAATTCAAAGTAAATTAATGACTTAAATATATGACCTGAAACTGTAAAACTACTAAAAGAGAACATAGGGAGAAAGCTTCTTGGCATTGATCTGGGACATGAGTTTTGGATATAACCCCAGAAGCATAGGCAACAAAAGTAATAACTAAAACAAATGGGATTGCATCAAAAGTAAAAGCTTTTGCACAACAAAGGAAACAACAATATAAAGAGTAACCTATGAAATGGGAGAAAATATATGCAAACCATATATCCAATAAGGGGTTAATATATAAAATGTCTAAGGAACTCTAACAAATCAACAGCAAAATACAAATAACCTGATTAAAATACAGTTAAGGACATAAATAGATATTCTTAATAGAAGACATAAAAGTGTCCAAAAGTATATAAAAAGATGCTCAACATTAATAATCATCAGAGAAGTGCAAATCAAAACCAGGAGATAACACCTCACACCAGTTAGAATGGCAAAATAGACAAAAGATAGACCAAATAGACAAAAAGATAACAAGTGTTGACGAAGAAACCTTGTACACTGTTGGTAAGAATATAAATTCACACAGTCATTATGCAGAAACAGTATGGAAGTTCCTAAAAAAAATAAAAGTAAAACTATCATATGATCTAGCAATCCCACTTCTGGGTATGTATCTGAAGGCAATAAAATCAGTATCTTGATGAGATTCCTGCATTCCCATATTCATTGCAGCATTATTCACAGTAGCTAAAATATTGAAACAATCTAAGTGTCTGTCAACTGATTAATGGATGAAGAAAATGTGGTGTATAATAATATTCCGTTGCATATATATATATATATATATGCAACGGAATATTATTCAGCTTTAAGAAAAAGAAAAAAATCCTGCCATTGTGAAAACATAGATAAACCTACAGGACATTATGCTAAATGAAATAAGCCAGAGAAAGACTAATACTGCATGATCTCACTTACATGTAGAATCTGAAAAAGTTGAACTCACAAAAGCAGAGAATAAAATGGTGTTTGCCAGGCAGTGAGTAGGATGTAGGGGAACTGGGGAGATGTTGGTCAGAGGAAATGAACTTTCAGTTGTAAGACGAAGGAGTACTGGATATCTAATGTAGAGTATGGTGACTAATAATGTTTTGTTGAAATTTGCTGAGAGTTCATTCTGAGTGTTCTTACCACACACACACACACACACACACACACACACACACGGTAATTATGTGAAGTGAGAGAAATGTTAACTAGCTGATTGTTGTTGTTACTGTAAAATATATGTATATCAAAACATCTCGTACATCTTAAATATATACAATTTTTATTTGTCAACTATACTTCAATAAACCTGGAGGGAAAAAGAAAGAATGTCATGAATCAGGTTTTTCCCTTGCCTTGCCCACTTCTCCCTGTGAGTCTCGGTCTTTGTCTCCCCCTCCCTGTGTTCTTTATCTGACAATCACAGCTGTGGTTTGCATTTGTGTGCAAAAGAAGGAGACATCTTTTGTATTAGAAAACTTTCCTTCCCATGTCCAGCACCATGTTCTGGCATTGTCATACAAGGGATAAACACTCTTCCTCTGCAGAGAGAAAACTAGGGTCTTCTCTGAATGAGACAATATGAACAAGCAAACATAATACATTTTCTGGACTTTATCAAGTAATATTTGTTGTAGAAAAAAATGAATAAACCCTTAAGTGTTGTGGTCACTGTGGTTTCCTTCTTTGTAAAGTTGAAGCTCTGACCACTCTTTCAGCCTCAAGGGAGAAATCGCTGAGCTATACAGTGAAGCCAGAGAATATAATCTCCCCAGGCAGAAAAGAATCTCTGAGCAGGGGCTGAGCCCCAAGAAAAGGCCAGGTCCATGGTAGAGAGGTGCTGTCCCAACCCCACCCAGGGCCCACGTTGAGCTGTTCTACTTACCCAGGACCAGCAGTGATACCCACAGCAGCATGAAGACTTGGCCTGCCCAGGGCTGAGACCAAAAGAGAGGTTTTCTCAGGAATACCAGGTTTGGCCTTGATCTTACAGTTAGTTGTACACTGTCACAGTAGCGCCAAGGAAGACATCTGAGAAACAGCTTTTTCAAAGAGCAGGATGCATTAGTAAATTAGAAAAAAGGAAGTGGAAGTACCCATCCTTAACTACTAATCAAAGTTTCCTGCCCAGTGATCAAAGTGAAAAAATAAATGTTAGGGTTTTTAAAAAGCTCATATCCTTGACCCCACATTTCTATTGCTTGGAAAATACCTTAAGGAAAGTATGGAAGATAGCTCTAAAATAATGTTTTTGTGACATTATTCATAATAGCCAAAACACTTGAAGCAACATAATAGGACTGCTTAAGAATATTCTGATACATCTAAACAATGACATAAAATGCAGACATTAAGAATGAGATAAAGTTGCACATATAAGAAGGCAAGACAACCTTGATTAATGTGAAGAGAAAAAAGTGAGGAGTAGATTGGTATTTGTAGTAATAACACATTGGGGTAGATGTAAAAAATAGAGTACATGTGTGTATAAACTGACAAAGTATTCTTTTTTATTTCCTGGAAAGTATACCTAAAATAGTGGTTATATTTGAAGAACTATGGATGGGAAAGAGACATTTTATTTTATGTCTTTCTATACTGTTTAACTTTTAAAAAATTACTATGTTTGTGAATTGATTTTATAACTTTTTAAAACTCAAGTTTCCATCCTGGTATACTGACAGCAAAGATCACTAAGACATTAGCTGCCATGAGAAATGCCAGTTCCTTATTTTCAAATAGTTTTCCCCACCCTTTCTTTCTGAGTCCATACCTTGGTCTTCTTAAGGGGACATTTAATCTCATATCTGCAAATGCATATCACCTTACATATATTATGTTATATCCTACCTACTTCATTCTGAGACAAGAAAAACATGTAAGGGTAAATAGAGATTATTCCATCTCAGTCCAGCAGAAGACCTCAAGGGAACAAAGAGCTTTTACTTGCTTTTGAAGCTAATACAAATAGCTCTGCTACATATATTCTTGTATAGGTCTCTCGGTGCATGTGGGCACACATATCTGTTGACTATATACCTGGGAGAAGAATTCCTGGCTCTTAAAATTATTTTAGAAGGCTCAGTTTAGAAGGTACTGCTAAATTATTTTGGAGAGTGGTTGTGCTAATTCCTACCTTATCAACCAGTGTGTAAGAGTTCTTGTTGCTGTAAAATATTTACTGATATTGGTATTATACTCTTGTAAACTTTAGAAACTGTGCTAGGATTATCTTAATGCAGTTTTAATTTTCATGTCCCTGGTGAATTATGCAATTGAACATCTTTTCATATTCTAATTGGTGAATTGGATATTCTTTTAATCTCACTGGTCATTTTTTCTTTTCTTGCCTTAAAATACAAATTTTATTTCATCTGGCTTGCAATTCTTCTTTTGTGATATCATTGTCTGGTTTTGGTAGTGTGATGTTGGTCTCATAAAATGACTTCAGAGGTGTTCTTTCCTCTGCAATTTTTTGGAATAGTTTGAGAAGGATAGGTGTTAATTCTTCTCTAAATGTTTGATAGAATTCACCTGTGAAGCCATCTGGTCCTGGACTTTCATTTTTTGGGAAATTTTAAATTACTGATTCAATTTTATTACTGGTAATTGGTCTGTTCATATATTCTATTTCTTCCTGGTTCCGTCTTGGGAGATTTTATCTTTCTAAGAATTTGTTCATTTCTTCTAGGTTGTCTATTTTATTGGCATATAGTTTTTTGCAGATGAAATGATACTACAGATAGAAAATCCTAAAGATGTCACCAGAAAACTACTAGAGCTCATTAATGAATTCAGTAAAGTTGCAGGATACAAAATTAATATACAGAAGTCTGTTGCATTTCTAGATACTAACAACAAACTATCAGAAGAAAAATTAAGGAAACAATCCCATTTACCATCAAATCAAAAAGAATAAAATACCTAGGAATAAACCTACCTAAGGAGGTAAAAAGCCTGTATACAGAAAATTATAAAACACCGATGAAACAAATTGAAGATGACACAAGTGGATGGAAAGCTATACCATGTTCTTGGATTGGAAGAATTAATATTGTTAAAATGACCATACTAGCCCAAGACAATCTACAGATTTAATGCAATTCCTATCAAAATACCAATGGCATTTTTTTCCCAGACCACAACAAACAATTTTAAAATTTGTATGGAAAGACAGTAAACCTTGAAGAGGCAAAACAATTTTAAGAAAAAAGAACAGAGCTTCCAAACAGCTTGAAACTAGGTATTGAGATACTCCTCTTAGGAACTCTGAGAGTTCTTGGCATATCCTCAAATACTGGGAGCATTTAAAAATATAGTAGTCTGTTTGACGAAGCACAAAGATTTGAGAGATGACAAAGAGCTGGAGCAGGGTTGAATAATAAGTTTTATCTCCTACATGAGGCCACTCTTCAATATTGGGAGAGGGCTTCATTTCATCTACTGTATACAAACCATAACAGAGTCAAGCAAAGTAAAGAAACAGAGGAATATATTCCAAATAAAAGAACAAGATAAAACCTAGAAAGAAAAAAAACCTTAATGAAATAGAGATAAGTAATTTACCTGATAAAATGTTCAAAGTAATGGTCATAATGATGCTCACTGACCTGGGGAGAAGAATGGATGGACACAGGAAAACTTCAACAAAAAGAGGGAAAATATGAGAAAATACCAAATAGAAATCACTGCTGAAGAATACAATAACTGAACTGAAAAATACACTAGACACATTCAACAGCAGACTAGATGAAGCATAAAAGAGGATGAGTCAACTTTAAGACAAGGCCGTAGAACTCACCCAATCAGAGCAGCAAAAAATAAATTGAGTAATTTTTTTTTTAAAGTGAAGATAACTTAAGGAGCTTATGAGGCAAAACCCAATGGACACACATTCAACTTATAGGTGTACCAGAAGGAGAGGAGAGAGAGAAAATAGCAGAAATCTTGAAGAAATAATGGATGAAAACTTCCCTAACCTGGGTAAAGAAATAGACATCCAGATCCACGAAGTTCCGAGTTTAAATAAGATGAATCCAAAGAAAACTACACCAAGACACATTATAATTAAAATGTCAAAATTAAAGACAGAGAGAGAATATTAAAGAGCAGCAAGAGTGAAATATTTTGTTATGTATAAAGAAACACTCATAAGACTAACAGTAGATTTTCCAGCAGAAACTTTGCAGGCCAGAAAGGAGTGGAATGATATATTCAAAGTGTTGAAACAAAGAATAAAAATCCAACAAATAATACCTTAACCCAGAAAAGTTATCTGGTAGAATTTAAGGAGAGAGAAAGAGTTTTCCATACAAGCAAAAGCTAAAGGAGTTTTCACCACTAAACTGGCCTTACAAGAAGTGTTAGGAGGACTTATTTAAAATAAAAAAAAAAAGTTTAATTTCTAACAAGAAAACATATGAGAGAAAATATATAGTAGGTAAATATATAGTAAATTTAGTGGTTTAATGGTTTAGTGGTTTAATATATAGTAAATTTAGTGGTTTAATCACATAAAGCTAGTATAAAGATTAAAAGACAAAAGCAGTAAAAACAACTATTACAATCATTAGTTAAGGGATATACAAGACATAAAGATATAAACTGTGAGGTGGAAAGTAAAAATTTTGAGATATAGGGATCAAACTTATGTTGTTATCAATTTAAAATAGGATGTTATGTTATTATACAAAAGCCTCCTGGTAACCACAAAACAATCCTTTAGTAAATACCGAGAGAGAGAGAGAGAGAGAGAGTAATATAAGCATAACAGTAAAAAAAAAAATTCATCAAACAACAAAGGAAGAGAAAAAGATTCAATATGTGGTGCTGGGAAACTGGAGAGCTACATGTAAAAGAATGAAATTAGTACATTTTCTCACACCATATACAAAAATAGACTCAAGATAGATTAAAGACCTAAATGTAATACGTGAAAAAGCTGTTAGGAGAGAACAGAGGCAAAACACTCTTTGACATCAATTGCAGCAATATTTTTATGGATCAGTCTCCTAAGGGAAAAGAACCAATAGCAAAAATAAACAATGGGACCTAATTAAATTTAAAAGTTTTTGCAAAGCAAAGGAAACCATCAACAAAATGAAAAGATAACCTACTGAATGGGAGAAAATATTTGCAAAAAGCTCATACAACTCAACATCAAAAACAAACAAACCAACAAAAAACAGAATTAAAAATGCACAGAAGAATTCAATACACATTCTTCCAAAGAGTAAATGCAGATGATCAACAGACACACCACTAATCATCAGGAAAATTAAAATCAAAACCACAATGAGATATCACCTCACACATGTCAGAATGGCTATCATCAAAAAGAAGACAAATAACAAATGTTGGCAAGGATATGGAGAAAAGGGAACACTTGTACACAGTTGGTAGAAATGTAAATTGGTGCAGCCACTGTAGAAAACAGTATGGAGGTTCCTCAGAAAATTAAAAATTGAACTACCATGTGATCCAGTAATTCCACTCCTGGGTATACATATAAAAAAACCAAAAACAGTAATTCAAAAAGATGCATGTACCCCAATGTTCATAGCAGCATTATTTACAATAGGCAAGATATGGAAGCAACCTATGAATGAATAAAGATGTGGTATATATATTGAATATATATATATATATATATATATATATAATGGAATATTACTCAACCATAAAAAACGAATGAAATTCTGCCTTTGCAGCAACATGGATGAACCTAGAGGGTACTATGTTTAGTGAAATAAGTCAAACAGAGAAAGATAAATACTGTATGTCATCACTTATATGTGGAATCTAAAAACAAAACAAGCGAATATAACAAAACAGAAAAGGACTCACAGCTATAGAGAACAAAGTAGTGATTACCAGTGAGGAGAGGAAAGGGCAAGGGGCAAGATAGGGGTAAGGAATTAAGAGGTAGAAACTACTATGTATAAAATAAATAATTATATTCTACAGCATAGGAAATGTAGCCATTATTTTGTAATAAATGTAAATGGAGTATAATCCAGAACAATATTGAATAAGTATGTTGTATACCAGAAACCAATATAATATTGTAAGTCAACTATGCTTCAATTAAAAATAATTATAATTTAAACTGGTACACTCTTACAGAGACACCAGGGTGATTTTAAAATTTATCTGAAAGATAACATTTAAATTTCTAAAACATTGTGAAGATTGTTTAGGATGAAAAACTAACACTTGTAAATTTGGTGTGATAAATTCAAAAGAACAAACATGTTTGGAAACACATCAATGATTGTAATTTAATTTTGTTGAACATATAATTTCACTTGCTTGTATATTTAAATATTTTGTAGCTAAAATAATTATTCACTTAATGAATAAAAATAATATAAAATTTGGGAAGCTATTAAAAAAAGAAGAGTGCAAGAGAAGAAAAAAAGGAACACAGAAGAACTACAAACACAAGTAGAAAAGAATTAACAAAGTGGCAATATGTACATACCTATCAATAGTTACTTTAAATGTAAATGGACTAAATGCTCCAACCAAAATACACAGAGTGACTGACTGATAAGAAAACAAGACCCATATATATATACTGTCTACAAGAGAGTCATTTTAGATGTAAGAACACACACAGACTCAAAGTGAAAGGATGAAATAAGACAGTCTATGCAAACAGAACCAAAAGAAAGCTGGAGTAGCTATATTTATATCAGAAAAAATAGGCTTTAAAACAAAGACGGTAGTAAGAGACAAAGATGGGCATTACATAATGATAAAGGAGTCAATCCAACAAGAGAATACATTTATAAATATTTGTGCATCCAACATAGGAGCATCTAAATATATAAAGCAAATTTTAACAGACCTAAAGGGAGAAATAGACAGTAATAGTTGTAGGGGATTTTAATGCCCTACTTACATAAGTGAATAGATCAACCAGAAAGAAAATTAATAAGGAAACATCTGCCTTAAAGGATGTGTTAGCCAGATGGACTTAACAGATATATACAGAACGTTACACTCAAAAATAACAGAATGCACATTCTTCTCTAGGGCTCTTGGAATATTTTCCAGGATAGATCATATGTTAGGCTACAAAACAAGTTTTAATAAATTTATGATAATTAAAATCATATCAAGTGTCTTTCTGAACACAATATTAAACTAGAAATTAATTACATGAAGACAACAAAAATTTACATATGTGGAGATTAAACAACATACTACTGTGCTTGCTTTGGCAGCACATATACTAAAATTGGAATGGTACAGAGAAGATTAGCATGGCCCCTGTGCAAGGATGACATGCAAATTCGTGAAGCATTCCATATTTTTAAAACAAACAAACCAATCCAAAAATGGGCAGAAGACCTAAATAGATATTTCTCCAAAGAAGATATACAGATTGCCAACAAACACATGAAGGGATGCTCAACATCACTAATCATTAGAGAAATGCAAATCAAAACTACAAGGAGGTATCAACTCACACCATTTAGAATGGCCATCATCAAAACATCTACAAACAATAAATGCTGGAGAGGGTGTGGAGAAAAGGGAACCCTCTTTCACTGTTGGTGGGAATGTAAATTGATACCACCATTATGGAGAACAGTATGGCGGTTCCTTAGAAAACTAAAAATAGAACTACCATACGACCAAGCACTCCCACTACTGTGCATATACCCTGAGAAAACCATAATTCAAAAAGAGTCATGTACCACAATGTTCATTGCAGCTCTATTTACAATAGCCAGGACATGGAAGCAACCTAAGTGTCCATCGACAGATGAATGTATAAAGAAGATGTGGCACATATATACAATGGAATATTACTGAGCCATAAAAAGAAACAAAATTGAGTTATTTGTAGTGAGGTGGATGGACCTAGAGTCTGTCATACAGAGTAAAGTAAGTCAGAAAGAGAAAAACAAATACTGTATGCTAACACATATATATGGAATCTAAAAAAAGAAAAAAAAAAGATTCTGAAGAACCTAAGGGCAGGACAGGAATAAAGACACAGACATAGGGAATGTATTTGAGGACAAGGGAAGGGGGAAGGGTAAGCTGAGACAAAGTGAGAGAGTGGCAAGGACATATATACACTACCAAATGTAAAATAGATAGCTAGTGGGAAGCAGCTGCATAGCACAGGGAGATCAGCTCTGTGCTTGTGATCACCTAGAGGGGTGAGATAGGGAGGATGGGAGGGAGATGCAAGAAGGAGGAGATATGGGGATATATGCATATGTATAGCCGATTCACTTTGTTATAAAGCAGAAACTAACACACCATTGTAAAGCAATTATACTCCAATAAAGATGTTAAAAACAACAACAACAACAAAACCCACAACTTACTACTGAGCAATCAATGGGTCGGAGGGAAGTCAAAAGAGAAATAAAAAACTCTGAGATGAACAAAAATTGAAATGTACCAAAATTTGTGGGATACAGCTGTTCCAAGTTCTACATCCACGATTCAGTCATGTGATATACCACATTAACAAAATGAAGGTTAATAATCTCAATAAATGAAGAAAAAGCTTTTGAAATAATTCAACGTTCATTTATGATAAAAACTGTCAACACAGTTGGCATGGAAACAGTACCTCAACATAATCAAGGTCATATATGACAAGCCCACAGCTAACATCATACTCAACACTGAAAAGCTGAAAGACCTCCTCTATGATCAGGAGCTAGATAAGGATGTCCACTCTCTCCACTTTTATTCAATATGGTATTGGAAGTCCTAGCCAGAACAAATAGGCAATAAAAAGATATAAAATGCATCCAAACTGGAAAGAAAGAAGTAAATCTTTTACTATTTGCAGATGACATGATATTATGTATAGAAAATCCTAAAGATTTAATAAAAAAACTGTTAGAAATAATAAATGAATTCAGTAAAGTTTCAGGATACAAAATCAATATACAAAAATCTGCTGCATTTCTATACCCTAATAAACTAAACTATCAGAAAGAGAAATAAAGAAAACAGTCCTGGGGCTTCCCTGGTGGTGCAGTGGTTGAGAGTCCGCCTGCCGATGCAGGGGACACGGGTTTGTGCCCTGGTCTGGGAAGATCCCACATGCCATGGAGAGGCTGGGCCCGTGAGCCATGGCCGCTGAGCCTGCGCGTCCAGAGCCTGTGCTCCGCAACGGGAGAGCCCACAACAGTGAGAGACCTGTGTACTGCAAAAAAAAAAAAAAAGAAAGAAAACAGTCCCATTTACAACTGCATCAAAAATAAAATACTCAGGAATAAATTTAACCAATTAGGTGAAAGACCTGTATATTTAAAAGTTCAAGTACTAATGAAGGAAATTGAAAATGAAACAAACATATGGAAATATATACCATATTCATGTACTGGCAGAATCAGTATTTTTATTTTATTTTAAATTTGTATTGGAGTATAGTTGATTTACAATGCTGTGTTAGTTTCACATGTACAGCAAAGTGAATCAGTTATATATATATATGTACGATACTTGTCTTTCTGTGTCTGACATACTTCATTCAGTATGACAATCTCTAGGTCCATCCATGTTGCTGCTAATGGCATTATTTTGTTCTTTTTCATGGCTGAGTAATATTCCAGTGTGTGTGTGTGTGTGTGTGTGTGTGTGTGTGTGTGTGTGTGTGTGTATACACACACACACACACAATATATATATATATATATCTCACATCTTCTTTATCCATTCATCTGTTGATGGATATCTAGGTTACTTCCATGTCCTGGCTATTGTAAATAGGGATGCAATGAACGTTGGGGTGCATATATCTTTTCAAATGATGGTTTTCTCTGGGTATATGCTTAGGAGTGGGATTGCTGGGTCATATGGTAGTTCTATTTTTAGTTTTTTAAGGAACCTCCATACTGTTGTCCATAGTGGCTATACAAATTTACATTCCCACTAAACAAAGTAGGAAAGTTCGCTCTTCTCCACACCCTCTCCAGCATTTGTTGTTTGCAGAGTTTCTGATGATGCCCATTCTAACTGGTGTGAGGTGATACCTCATTGTAGTTTTGATTTGCATTTCTCTAATTTTTAATGATGTTGAGCAGCTTTTCATGTGCCTCTTGGCAATCTGTATGCCTTCTTTGGAGAAATGTCTATTTAGGTCTTCTGCCCATTTTTTGATTGGGTTGTTTGTTTTTTTGATATTGAGCTGTATGACCTGTTTGTATATTTTGGAGATCACTCCTTTGTCTGTTGATTCATTTGCAAATATTTTCTCCCATTCTGAGGGTTGTCTTTTTGTTTTGCTTATGGCTTCCTTTGCTGTGGAAAAGCTTTTAAGTTTAATTAGATCCCATTTGTTTATTTTTGTTTTTATTTTCATTACTCTAGGAGGTGGATCGAAAAAGATCCTGCTGTGATTTATGTCAAAGAATGTTCTGCCAGTATTTTTAAAATGTTCATACCACCCAAAGCAATCTATAGATTCAATGCAATCCCCATCAAAATTCCAATGGCATTTTCATAGAAATTGAACAAATAACCCCAAAATTTGTATGGAACCACCAAAAACCCTGAATAGCCAAAGCAACCTTGAGAAAGAAGAACAAAACTAGAGGTATTACACGCCCTGATATCAGATTATATTGTGGAGCTACAGTAATTAAAACAGTATGGTTTTGAAGTGGGACTTCATCATAATGAAAGTTTTCTGTGCAGCAAAGGAAACCATCAACAAAACGAGAAGGTAATCTACAGAGTGGGAGACAATATTTTCAAATCATATATCTGATAAGGAGCTAATATCTAAAATATATAAAGAATTCATACAACTTAACAGCAAAAAAAAAATAAACAATCCAATTTAAAAATGGGCAGAAGATCAGAATAGACATTTTTCCAAAGAAGACACACAAATGGCCAATAGGTATCTGAAAAAGTGCTGAACATCACTGATCATCAGGGAAAGGTAAATAAAAACAACAATGAGATATCACCTCACACCTATCAGGATAGGTATTATCCAAAAGACAAGAAAAAACATGTTGGTGAGGATGTGGAGAAAAGGGTAGAACTACCATATGATTCAGCAATTCCACTTCTGGGCATTTATTTGAAGGAAATAGAAACACTACCTCAAAAATATATGCACCCATATGTTCACTGCAGTATTATTTACAATAGCCAAGATATGAAAACAACCTAAGTGTCCATCAATGGATAAAAAGACAAAGAACTTGTGGTACATATGAACAGTGGAATATTATTCAGCCACAAAAATGATGAAATCTTGCCATTTGTGACAACATGTGTAGACCTCATGGGCATTATACTGAGTGATATAAGTCAGACAGGGAAAGACAAATACCATGTGACCTCTCTCAGGTGTGGAATCTGAAAGAGGCAGGGGGTTTGGGGTGGTAGAAATAAGGGAATGAAAAGAAAAAAGGAAAATAATGTACAAGTCTTTTTGTAAGCAGCCTTTGGCAGGAAAGAGCTCTTCGCAGGAGGCCCCTTTTGTCTTGTCACAAAACTTAAATCAGACACCCCTATGCTGTACTCATCTCTAGCCCTAGCACAACTTTCAAATCTTTTGATCACACAATACCTTGCTTAACTTGTTGGTTTTTTCTGTAGATCAAAGAAGTAGAAATGAAGAATAAGTAATTAACAGATGACCAGATCTCTTCCTTAGCATCCCTTTCAGTAATCTCACGAACAAACTGTGTGAACAAGACAATATCAAAAGAAAGATCACAAGAATTTGACAAGCCTGCACACAAACCTGCATGCAGAGGGGGATGGCAACGACTCTGACCCCCTATCTCAATGATTAACTGAGATAACTTCCCCTTTTCCCTTTAAAACTTTCATGGCTGAGCAGAATCTTAGGAGGCGGTTTTTGGGGAACACTGAGTCCACCATCTCCCCAGACTGCCGGCATTCTGATTAAAAGCAACTTTCCTTTCTACCAACATTTGCCTCTCTTGAGTATTGATTTTTGAGTGGTGAGCAGCTGGACCTGATTTGGTAATACTTTAAGAAAATTGTAAAATTTATTGCCATGAAAAAGCTGGATAAATGGAGAGTTATATCATATTTGAGGATAGCAACACAATAACATAATGACCTTAAATCTTACCACATTAATCAACAAATTCAAGATGAAAAAAAGAAAGAAGAGAAGTAACAGAAGTTTAAGGAGGGTGGAAGGAAGTGACCTGGACACCCAATAACACTTCTCTAGTAACATCCTGATGAGTTAAGTATAAATGAATCAGAAAGAAATGGATTTTTTTTCCCTTGAAATACACATGAGTTTAAATACCAAGGAAAAGTATGCTTGGAAAAAATGTTTTGTTAAAACTCCTCCTCCCCCAAAAAGTTTCATTGAAGATGGAGTTTTGTTTTTCACTCTTTTAGTCATTTGTGGTTTGTCTCAGAAAGTAAAATGTGGTAGACATGCTTTTATTCTGAACTGAAAGTGATGTTTATCCTGATAGCTTACCATATATTGGATGCTTACTGTAATACAACATCACATCAGGTGCTATGTATATATTATTTTATTTAATCTTTGCTTCAACACTAAAACAGTTAAACAGTGAAATAACACAGGCAATGTTCTGTCAGGTGGGTATTATTGTCCTCATTTTACAGATGAGGAAAACTGAAGCTCAAAGAAATTAAGTACCTTAATTTCAAGTACGTTGTAAGTCCAAAGACTCAAAGACAGTAAGTAGTAGAGCCAGGTCTGGAACCCAGATCTGTCTGAGAATGAGCATAACCAATTCAATACAGAGATTCAACAGTCATTAACATTTGAATAGGAATCTAGGTAAAGCACTGCTCTAAAGCCATCTGTAGCAGCAACAGTTTCCATGGTTAAATGGTTATCTCAAGGGCAATATTAAGGACCTATTCTGGGCTCCTGATGGCAGGAAATGGAAACTTGTTATTCTGAAGTTTATAAGTAAGCACTGTACTATCTATAACAGTACAAATTAGAATGAAAGGCTTTTGAAGCACAAAGGGAGAGACATATTTAAAGTAGGACATGAGGAATTAACCACGGTAATCTCATGATCACTGGATAAACCTTTCGGTTCAAGGGCTCTGTCAATCAATATGGAAAAGGGTTGGAGCCTCTCAGTTGCTCTGGCTACAGGCAGCTGGAGGAAAAAGTGTCAGATACAGTAATGAGAGAGGATTGACAGAGATGAAGAGGGAGTGTTGGCAGCATAAACAAATCGGGACAAAGGGAGAATTTAAATATTACCATCAGGTCATTTTCCTGAAGGAAAATCTAACCGGCAACGTTCTGTCGTGACAGAGAGGTAAAGGAGCACAGGCTCTGTTACCGGAGAGACTCAGAGCTCTGCCACTTACCAGAGGGATGACCATGAGCAAATTATCAAACTTGATCCCAAGTTTCTTCATCTTTATAAAGGAGACAACACCACCCATCTTACTAGGTTGGTGCCAGCCTATTCAAAACCCAGACCTGCATGAAACCAAAATCTGCTGTTCTTTCGAACTTCTATTCACTTTCTACACTACAGCATTTTTACCAAATTGCCTTTATTTGTGGTAATTAATGCTTATTAAAAATCACTGGGTGAATGCATATATATTTAATAACTCTGTTGAAGTATAATTTTCAATGATAAAATCCATTTGTTTTATCACCGCAATCTGATTTTTTTAAAATTTCCACTACCCCAAATAGAAACTTGGCACCCATTTGTACTCTCCATTCCCACCCACAGCCCCAGGCAACAGATTACTAATTTACTTTCTTTCTTTATAGATTTGCCTATTCTGAGCATAGAAATTGATTCATACAATATGTGGTCACTTAGCATGCTTCCGAGGCTCATCCGTGTTTTAGCATTCATCAGTACTTTGTGAATGTATGCTTTGTTTTTTGAACCTTCTTGGCTAGGATAACAAGGTTTGTTAAGAATCTCCTTGAATATTTCAGTTTCCTTGAAGGTACTGTCTACATCAACCTGAGTTTGTTAAACAAGAGCAACAGCCAGAGATAATAAGGAAAGAACATGTCTGATATCCCCCGTTAAACTTTCTAGGGTTCTGAGGTGAGATACCCATGCCTGTGGGTCACTTTGCATACTTGCTACCATTTTCCCGACCATGTCCAGAAGGGATATTAGGTCAGATTAGGCTGTTCTTGACTTCTGTCTTTGAATGCTGGACATTCTTTTTGTGTGCTGTGGCTTTGCTACCTTGAACAGGTAGCAAAGAACAAAAGCTCCCCAGCTTTCCAACTTTTTGCTAGTTCTCCAATCTATGTCCGTTCCTCCACCTAATTCAACTTCTGAATACCCTCTGTTCATTACTTCATATTGATTTTTATTTCTTATTAATTTATCTACCTGGTTACATTTAGAAAAAGTAATCAAAACAGGCACCCATCATTGGGTTTGTCAAGCAAATCTCTCCCCATCTTAAGATACATGCTGGACCTGCCAAGGTGACTCTCTACACAAAGACCCTTCTCCTTTCGTGTTTTTTTTCCAACTTGGACATCCCAATACACCAACTGCCTTGTGTATTCAGACTCTGATCATTGGCCAGGGAGGAAGCTTGTTGTATGGGAAGAACATTGGTATTCGAATTGGATAGACATGAAACTGAATCTTAGCTCTGTCAGTTACCCTCTGGGGGACTTTGGGCAAACAATGCAAGATTTTGAGTCTCAGTTTTCTCATTTATAAAGCAGGTATAAATTATACTTGCCTTCTAGTTGTTGTCAGCATTAAATGTTTGCAAAGTATATGTCACAAGAACACAGTAGATGCTGCATAAATGACAGTTATGAAGTTTATTAGCCCGCCACCCTGAACTCAGCTCTTTTTTCCGTTCACGTAACTGAGCAGCACCCTATGGGGTTTTCCCATGACAGACCCCTCCCCCATATCCTCGGCTTTAACTCCTCTCCACAGTACACAGATAATAGTATCTCATGCATATTTCCTGAGTTTTTCAGATGCTAAAAACCACCACCAAATGGAAGAAATTAACTACTTGGTGATCATGAGCACATAGCACAGACCTACTGGCACCCAAGGGCTGGTAAAGTTAACGGCCCTGTTACTTCAACATCAACCAATCAGAGAATTTTGCACGAGCTGATCACATACCCTGTTACCACCCCCATCCCCCAACCTGGACTTTAAAAATGCTTTGCTGAAGCCCTTTGCGGAGTTCAGGTTTTGGGGTGGGGCATGAGCCACCTGTCTCCTTGCGGGGCCGTGCAATAAACATTTCACTGCTCCAAACTCTGACGTTTCAGTTTGTTTGGCCTCACTGTGTGTTGGGCACATGAACTTGTGTTAGGTAACATTCTCCAAGGCTGCCCTCAGCCCGGGGCTTTCAGATCCAATTGCCTTCTAATCCCAGCACTAGCATAATCACAAATTCCAATGACGGGTTCAAATATTTAGTTAGAAAGCATTTAGAAAAAGAGAGAACTTGTTTTGGGCCTGTTTGATTCTGGAAGATCCATTGGAGAAGACCTCTGAACTCGCCACTTACGACTTGCTGGCAGCATCACAACTACATCTGGTTTCATGAACATATGACCTGTACAGTCACACAGGACCCTACATTTATTTATAAAGGCCCTGAGCTTGGTCTAACACTCTGCTGTTGCTGTCTTGAAATTTCTAATAATTTTATCTTTAAATTGTGTTTTGTAAATGAAGTCTGACGGAACAATGGAGTCAGCACAGGAGCAGAGAAGGTACTTGCTATAGGTGTGTCCACTTTCCTTGCTGCCCAAATGCAAATAGCATTCAAATACCCCAGGAACACAGAATTCCTGTTGGATCCACAATATGTGTGAGTCAGCAAGACTCAAAGGGAGTACAAAGTAAACATATTACATCAATGAATAACAGCCCTGAGAAGCCATGCTTTCCATTTGAACCAGAACTGGCTTTAAACATAGTAAGAAGGCAATCGTGTTCTAAGAAACTTCAACAACCAAGGAACCCTAATATAAGGTACTTCCCTATATTAGCTAATCAAGTTAGCTGAAAATAACATAAAAGGAAAAGGAAAGATAAGACAATCTCTATATTTCAGTCTTTCCTTACTTGTCAGTAATCTAAAGATAGAAAGTGTTGGCATAATGTGCTCATATTAAGAAATGAAATTTTAAAAGTTGAGAGGTTTTTTTTTGTAGAATTTCCACTGGTCTCAAAAGAACAAAATACATATGATGCGTGAACTA
The DNA here is from genome assembly GCF_951394435.1 of Stenella coeruleoalba. Lineage (NCBI taxonomy): Eukaryota > Metazoa > Chordata > Mammalia > Artiodactyla > Delphinidae > Stenella > Stenella coeruleoalba. Next base: position 113,496,481 of record NC_137169.1, read on the forward strand.
TGAAATACAAATTGTCTAATTTCTGTGGTTCTACATATGAGTGAAATACTCTCATATTTGCAGTTAAAGCTGGCATTGCAAAATATAAAGGTGAAACATAAAATTCATGCTAATGATTTAAAATTTTGTCTTTTCTTTTCTTATAATGACCTTAAATAGCAAATAAAAAGCATCATGACAAGAAGAGGCAGAGACCATGGAAAAAAGAAAAAAAAAAAGCTTTATATTTTAGTACATTTAGCATCACTTTTTTTCTCTTGGTTTTTGAACAGAGGGTCTTGCATTTTCACTGGGCCACAAAATTTATATAACACCCTGCATCTAACTCTGCTCTCTTCTTGGTGGTCCTGAATATCTTCCTGGGGAGAACTTGGGCTACTTGTGCTCTTAGGGAAAGAGGCCCTCTGCAAATGAACTGACTTCTTTTCATAATGAAAATTCTCATTTTTTTAGTCAGAAAATAGTAGAAGCCAACTGGTTTGAGGCTTTCCCCTTACCCCTCCAGCTTATGTAAATTTCTGAGGTGTTATTTTTCCATGCCTCTGGGAAGTCCGAAGACACAACACATTTTTGCATAAACATAAATGATATATTTATCTTGGGGTTCCTCTTTCTGATACTCTTGAACTGACGTTTGGGTGGGGGCTGTTTTTACATCTTATCTCAAGGCCATGCTTAGCTTTAGAGATTTTATTAAATATAATAAGCAAGAAACTGGGATGGAGCTAATGAAAACTGAAGGCTGATGGTGTGCACAGCAGAATCACCAAATATACAAGATTGAAGTATTGTAGAGGTTATCTAGGTAAACATTTTAATGACTCAAGAGTGAAGGCAGGGAATTTCAAATTGTTTTAAAAAAAAAATGTCTAGGCCACAAAGTGATTGGCCAGGAGGAGAGAAATCTGAATGTGAATCTCAAATTTTCTTCAAGTTTTTTTGGTAAATAAAATCTTGGCACATAAAATGCAACACTGAGAGGAGCTGGGTGAGACTGCACTTATGCCAAGGAGTTTTTGTTTGTTTGTTTGTTTGTTTGTTTTTTGTGGTACACGGGCCTCTCTGTTGTGGCCTCTCCCGTTGCGGAGCACGGGCTCCGGACGCGCAGGCCCAGTGGCCATGGCTCACGGGCCTAGCCGCTCCGCGGCATGTGGGATCTTCCCGGACCGGGGCACAAACCCGTGTCCCCTGCATCGGCAGGTGGACTCTTAACCACTGTGCCACCAGGGAAGCCCCCAAGGAGTTTTTGAACGATACTTCAGTCTGTCTTCATCTATGGCATCGTCATTCCCTTGGTTGCCTAAGCCAAATTCCTGGGACTTGTCCTAGATGCCTTCCTTCACCTCCAATCAATAACTACTTTTACTGAGTTTCCTACAAAACAAGGTGTGTGCCCCTCCCCTCTACTACATCTGTGGCTCTGCCCTGTTCATCTAACCTTGATGACAGTAACAGTACCTAACCACTCTCCCTGTCACCAGGCTCTCCCACCATGAAGCTGTCTTTGACACAGCCACTAGAAAGATCTCTCTGGAGGACAAATCTGAGACACATGGTTTGACTAAAACATTTGTGGTTCCCTGCGGTTACAAGATAAAGCTCTTTACGGCACCAAGGCTATTGGGGGCTCTCCCTTTCCAGACTGACCCAATTTTCCAGTGAACAGAGTTTTATTTTGCAAATGTACTAAACTGCTTGTAAGTTCCTGAACACATTTTTCTGTTTTATGCCTGTGCACATTTTCTATGTCTGCTTAAGTCCTTTTCTTCATTCCCTAGCCCATCCTTTCTGTGTCTAGTTTTCCAACTCAGTTTCCTTTTCCTCTTCTTCTGTCTATCCTTCCTTCCTCCTCCTCCGACAGCTAACATTGATTAAATGTTTACTATGTCTAGGCACTATGCTTAAGACTCCACACTTTTAATCCTCACAGCAAGTTTATGAACTAGATTCTACAGTTATTCTCATTTTTAATCTCTAAGGAGTTATTTGAGTAACTTAACTAAGGTTACATAGCTATGAACTGTGACCTGGATCTGAACTCAGATCTGGTTGGCTCCCACATGTTAATACTCTCTTAATCACTGTGTACTATCTCTTCCAGAAAAATTTCCCTTGGTTGAGTCGGGCAGTGGCTGGCTGGGATGTTCAACAGATCTGTGTCTTCTGCTTCCCAGGCCACAGCTGGATTGCTTTTCCCACCCCTGAGTTAGGCAAGGAAGCTGTGGCTAAGTTCTGGTCAATGGGCTATGGGAGGAATGAGTGCATGCCACTTTCAGGGCTGGCCCCTAAAGTCTCTCTGGTGACCTTCCACACTCTCTCTCTTTTTGCAAAGAAATTGGAAGCCCAGAAGATGACAGTATCATGAAATGTAAGCAGCTTAGGTTCCTAAATGACTGGGTGGAGCACAGCTTTACCCTTCATGCTGGGAGCAAGTGATGCTTTATTTGGAAAGCTCCTAAGACTTCTAGGGTCATCAGTTACAACTGTTTTTTGTTTTTACTTTTTTTTTTTTTTGGCTGCATTGGGTCTTCGTTGCTGTGCGCCACAGCTCTAGTTGTGGTGAGCAGGGTTACTCTTCATTGTGGTGCACAGGCTTCTCATTGAGGTGGCTTCTCTTGTTGCGGAGCACAGGCTCTAGGCTGTGGGCTCAGTAGTTGCAGCATGTGGGCTCAGTAGTTGCAGCTCATGGGCTCTGGGGCGTGAGGGCTTCAGTAGTCGTGTGCATGGGCTCAGTAGTTGTGGCTTGCAGGCTCTAGAGTGCAGGCTCAGTTGTTGTGATGCATGGGCTTAGTTGCTCTGAGGCATGTGGGATCTTCCTGGACCAGGGATTGAACCTGTGTCCCTTGCATTGGTGGGCGGATTCTTAACCACTCCACCACCAGGGAAGTGCTGTTAACACTGTTAATGTTATTTTCCCTAGCACATGGGCTAAGTGCTCCATCTAATGTTACTTTCATATTATATGGGAATTATCTCTTTATGTATCTATCTCTTCCAATAAGACGTTTGGAAACATCTTAAGGGGAAACACTTTTTCTGATCAGTCTTTATGTTTGGTATATTAAGTACACATTAAATATTTGTTGACCTAGAAAATATATCAATGGCTTACTAAATACTAATATTGATAATATGTTTTGAATGCTTATATGCAAAAGGCACATTATCAAGCACATATTCATTGCTTTATATAATTCTAATAATTCACAAATGTTAATTAAGTGGTTACCATGTATTGTGTATTGGGCTCTGAAAGAGGCCCTGGGGATACATTAGTAAACAAAACAAAGTCCCTGTTTGCATACAGCATAAGTTATACTTTGTGTAATCAGATAATAAACAAATAAGAAAAACTCTTAGAATGTCAGATGGTAAAAGTGCTTTGGAGAAATATGAAGTAGCATAAGAAGAAGAGGAATTAATGGGGGTTAGGAGATGTGGCTATCTTAAATGGGTGACAAGGGAAGACCTTGTGGGTATTATAACATTTGAGTAAGGTTGAGAGGAAACAAGTAGTGGTTATCAGGAGGAAATCATTACAAACAGAGGGAACTGCAAGGACAAAAGCCTTGAGTAGGCATGTGCTCACAATGGCTGTACAAGGTACATAGTATCTTCATTTTGCATAGAAAGAAACTGAACCCAGAAAATTTAAGTAACTTATCAAAGAACTTTTAAGTGGCACATTCAAGGCTTGAACTGAAATCTTTTGGATTTAAAAGCCCATATTCATTCTGATACACTCTCCAGCCTGTGACTTTTACTTTTAGTTACACTAAAAGTACACACACACACACACCGTTCTAAAAGAACTGTCATGGGAGGTCATGATGAATAGCTTTCTTAATACCAATGCTTTCTATGTGACTTCTTACTCAATAGAGACTAGAAGGGTGAAGCTAGGGTTTCTGCATGTAGCCTCTCCTTCACTAAACAGATCACCTGCCAGACTTAGAAATGGACTTTGGTGTAATGAAATTGCAGCTGTGAGCTCTTCTGGAAGCTGCATGATAGAGCTGGATGTTTTATTTTTCTGAGCTGAAGAAGGAGAGGCTTTTGTGTTGAATGGAAGTTATAGCAGCTTCTCAGTTTTGAAACTTTGCCAGTAGCAGCTGAGACCCTGTGGATCTTGCAGTGGCTGCTCTCTTGCCAGGCCAAATTGGCAGTTTTATTCTGGGAGTTGCCCTTGGAGGCTCAGCCTAGAGCCTCATTCTCCAGCCTGTCCCTTAATACCCTATATTAAATCCCTTTCAGGCGTCCAGTTTGTTTTACATATGTACAAGTTGTACATATGTAATGTACATATGCACATACATTTTATATATGTACAAGTTGTACATATATAGCTTGCTCATCTATTTTGGTACCAAGATTCAAAGTCCTTTTCAGCAATAGTATTCTAATTACCATTCTGACCTTGCCTCCTATTATAGTAGACATGCCCTCCTTGGACTCTGCTACACTGAACTCCATCACTATCAGGGAGCTTATTTCAGATGTGGTATCTTCACCTTTGCCTATTTCTATTATGCTTCACAAAGATGCTTGGACTTTTATCACTCATGTATTTTTCACTGCTATGTGTGGAAAGGGGTGTCCTCCAGGCCCTTTTGGGAGATATAGTCAGAGTGTAGGCGAGTGGGTCATATGTGGTAAATCCACTTCAGCAATCTCATTTATATTAATCTTTGAATCTTTCCACTACATTATACCAATAAATAGTTGCTATCTCAACCTCATTTAACCCAGGCCACTGCTGAGTATAATTTTTGATCCTCCAAGAGAGCAACTATTTAGGACCACTCCTAGCTGCTTGTGTTCATACACTGAATCCAGGATCTCTACCAATTGAAACTATATCAATTAATTTAGCCCCAAAGAAAATTACCTTCCTCCATCCCTAGTCTATTATCCTTGGCAAAATATCCAGGTTTTTGCTATTATAAATTCATAAATGTAAAAAATTCTCTTAACATGTTATCCTTCCTTTTCTGGGTTTTGCAGTATTATTGGCCCTCTACAACATATTGAGATAGTCCTTTCAAAGTAAGATTAGTTAGTACTGCATTCTGTTAAGAAAGAAGCCCAACCCAGACCTCTGGATATTGGAAGCAACATATATCACACTGGTTGCCCTGTTCTGACTCAATAACTGAACTGCCCATAAAGCTGTTATCTTTGAGAGAGTCCCTGAGGAAGGAAGAGTTCTTCAGCTCGTCTAGGCTAGAGTACAATCAGTTCTGTCCTTGGTTTTTATGACCTAGTATACCCAAAGGGTCCAAAAGTGCTGAGGTTGATTAGGATGTTTTGTGGATGCTGTAGCAAGCCTAGACAGGAGAATCACAGTCAATGACCCTAGGGTTTTGGAGCAAACCTATGCCCTCTTCAAGTAACTACCATCTTTTTGCAAAAGCTCTTGGGTAGCCTTGCTCAGGTAGTCACTGAACACTTGAACATGACACACCAGAGACCTGAGCTGTTCATCATTAGCTGGAAGGTGTCTGATCCACTAATCAAGAACTCATACCATCACCAAGTGGAAGTGATTACAGAAGATCTGACACCTGAAGGTATGAGTAAGTTGAATAAATAATAACTGGCTCATATTCATCTCTCCAACTTCTCTCTCAACTAACAACTATGGCCTGGTGGTGAGTTCCCTATGACCAGTTGACAGAGGAGGAAAAAGTCTATCCTGGCTTAAATATGCCAGTGTCGGCTGGAGGTGACTGTTGCAACACTGTAGCCCCATCTGGGGACTTGGAGGACTGTGAAGAAGAGTTTTGCCAGTGACAGAACTTTTAGTGGCACATCTAGAGGTCCACTTTGACTGGAAGATGAGATATCCAGAGATGGATGTCTACTCTGATTCATGAGCAGGGGCCATATGGTCTGGGGGTTGGAAATAAAAAAGTTAGGAGATTAGGAAAAAGTTACATGGGTGGACCTCTCTGATTGGACCCAGAGCATGAGAGTATTTGTGTCTCATATGAATGCTCACCAAAGGCCTTGCTGCAGAAGAGGATCTCAATAATCTGAGGGACATGATAACTTGCCCTAGGTGAACGTCAGTCAGCTCTTTCCCCGGCTTCTCCACTGATTACTCTAAGGGTTCATGTAAACAGTGGCATCGGTGGAAGATGCAGAGGTTAAGTATGTACTCAGTTATATAAGCATGTGCTCACCATGGCCAGTCTGGCCACTCTTAAGTGCCCAGCCTGACAGATACAGAGGCTAGATGGAGTTTGATAACGTGCCAGATCCATGGGGGGCCAGCTTGTTACATGGTAGTAGAGTGTCTACATTAGATCTCTTCCATTCTGGAGAGGGTGGTTATTCTCCTCAATGAAATGGGTAATTCATTCATTCAAAAGTATTTATTAAGCACCTACAATGTACCAGGCACAGTTCTAGGTGCTTGGGATATATCAGTGAACAAAAAAGACAAAGGTTGTTGCCCTTAACTTACTTTCTAGAGGGCTGACATACAATAAGCATAATAAATAAGCAAATTGTATAGTATATTTTAAAGTGATAAGTGCTGTGGAGAAAAAAAGTAAAGCAGAGTAAGGGAGATTGGGAGTGCTTAACTTTTTATCATGGAAATTTGAAACATACAAAAGCAGAGACCAGTATAAACCCTCCTTCCTCCTGTAATGTACCTACCACCCAGCTTCAGAAGTGGTGCTCACATGACCAAACTTGTTTCATCTATACCCTTATCCACTTCTTGCCTACCCTCTCATTACTGGATTATTTCAAACAAAAGCGTATCATTTAATCTACAAATACTTCAGTATGAAGTAAAAAATGAATATTTTTAATAAAAACATAACCACAATACTATCATTTATATCCAAAACACATAAATTCTTCAAACACATAAATTATCCAAACATAATTTCTTTATATTAATGTACAAATTTCATTTACTATTCCATAAGTAATTCCTTTTTAACTTAATTTGTTTGAGTCCAGCCTCACTTATTCCTTTTGACTGACATGTCTCAAGTCTCATTTAATTTATAGGTCTTCCCTCTTTCCTTCCTTCCAGTCATTTGTTTGTTGAAGAAACCAGGTCATTTGTCCTGTAGAATTTTTCCATAGTTTACATTTTTCTGATTGGAATCCCATGGTGCTATTTAACATAGTCCTTTGTCCCATTTATTTCCTGTAAACTGGTAGTTAGACCTAGCGACTTGAGTGGATTCAGTTTTGATATTTCAGGCATAAATACTTTGTAGGTGGTATTGGATACTTCCATCAGGAGGCACATAATATTAGGCTGGTTTTTGTATGTCAACTTGATCAGTAGCATGAAACATTCACACAAATAGTCGTTTTCTGTTTCTTTCAGTCTTTCTTCATCTATTGGAAGAATTATTCTAACATCACCTATTTGATAACTCAAAGATACAGCTCCTACAAGAAAGGCAGCTCTGTATCCTTTGAGTAGGGAATAGTATTTAGAGACTACAACATGTGCAATGGGTGCTCATTGTTATTGAGTTGTTAATTATTTCTAGACATTTCTAGTGGACAGAACTAGGAAATAAATAACTTTTTTAAAAGGCAGGGCTTAAAAAAAAAAAGACAGGGTTTGTCATCAGTTTGTACTAACATTTCTAATTCAAATTTAGGTTTTGGGGGTTACTTAAAGTTACCTACTTAACTTTTTAATTTTATATTTCTTCTCTCCAATGTTAAAAATCTTTGTCCCTAATAACATTAACGTAATTAGCTTTTGCTTTTGGAAACTCAGTCTAGAGCCTGCTTCTTCAGGTCTTCTAATGATTTTTCAAAGTAGTTAATATAAACTTAAATACCTTTATCTCTAAACCACTTGGAATGGATTCTTCTGCCTGCAACTGAATCTTGACAGTGTAAACAGTGTAAGCAGGAGGGATGGGGTTATGCATTCCTGTAAAGTACACATGCAGCCACTCATAGTGAAACTAATTGATGCAGCTGATTCCCCAGTGGGAGAATTGTTGAAGATGTATTAAACAGAGACCTGAGTCACTTGGTCCTTTCTGTCTAGATGCAAATCCCAGTTCTCCAAAATTTATGCTTCTGTTTTTCAGCAGCAGTCCTTCTCCCCCCTTATTCCTTTCCCCTAAATCACACCCTAGGGAACACATTAGGTTAGGCTCAGAGCAGGCACACAGACTCTTTTTTTAACCATGGACCCTGGTCATTTCAGTGACGTCTTTGAGGGGCTTTCCCATCACGGCATCAGAGTGGGTGAATCAGAAGTCCTGGGAGTGAATGCACATGGGCAAGAAGAACCGGAAAGTTGGAACTAGTTGGTCACTCTAGAGACCTCAAGGACTGCACTGAGCTGGGTCTTGGGATCAGGGACAAGTCACATGAGTAGGACATCCTTGTAATTTTCCATGATATTTTCATCTTTAGAGCCGACCTTTCCAGCCGAATCATCTCGGAGCTGTGTCTTCACCTCAGAGTAGACAATTGAGGCATGCTGGGGTGGAAAAAAGATAGAAGAAGAACTGGAAGGAGAAGGAGTATGGGGCTATAAGCAGTAGTGGGAGAGAAAACCGTCAGGAAATGAAACTCACCTGGTCCTCTAGAGATGTTCTGAAGGTATTTCCTGTGGAAGAAAAGGAAACCACTGAACTATGAGTATTGGATCCACTCAGAACTCAGTCTTATAGCTTATTTCCCAGAATCTGGGAGTCACTAGGCCTTTTGCATTGATTGTCATGTTTTCTCCTCCCTGATCCCCAACATGTCCTACAACACATGTGACTTTGTTTTACCATTTCGTAACCCAGCCTTCTGCATGTCCTTTTCAGGCTCCCTTAATACCACAGAAAGAAATCTCACTCCCTTCATTTACCAGATGTTTAGAGATAATTTCTCTCTTAGTTACAATTCTTGCCTCTCTTAACTTCCATCTTACCAACCTTGAAGTCCAACCCCTGCTTGTTCTGCAAGTTCCCACTAGACCTCTTCAAATGTCTGCTCTGTGAGAAAAATTCTCTTGCATTAGCATGTTCTGGTTATTGATTTTATTGCCAAAGTTTCTTAGAGATGGAGCCATAGTGAGAGAAGAGTTTAGCAGGTATGATTTGTCATATCCTGCATATTAGAAATTAAGAATCTCAGAGAAGGTAGAATCATGAGAGCTATATATAGTAATTTTATGGAGAGATAGAGCTTGGGAAAAAAGATACATCCTGGAACTCTTTCGTTTTCATTATATTTTTACCATAGACCTTCTGGATTTACAGATCTTTTTAATGACCTGATAGAAGCTATGTACTCCCTCCCCAGAACAATAGACATATGCATGGAAATTTGCATAAAATTTCAGGGGCTTCATGCAAACACAGGCACTGGTGAAGAAATCTTGCTACAGATCATCAACACATAAAGTGCCTAAAATATAACTCGTCCACCAACAGAGTGCTCAGCTTCAGTGGTGTTTTGACAAATATGTCAAGGACAGAGTGTGAAGAGCAGCAACTGATCAAGGTGACTCATAGGATGTACCCAATTAACCCAATCAAATTGGTGGCAGTTCTGTCATTCAAAAGGTCCTGATTAGTGGGGATGGCTGAGAAATCAAAGTAACGGACAAAGCAGGTGTTCAGATGATGCATGTTAGTCAAATATAGCAATAGGCACTATATGCAGCAAATATTATAGCAAAACAGAAGACTTAGTCTTTTACTGGCTTGTGACCTTGTAAAAGTCCTTAACCCCATTTGTAAACTGTGTTCAGGATCACGTTACAACTGAAATTTCTACTAGGCACAAAAATACTGGAGAGGTGCTACAGGTAGAAAAGGCAGCTTACAAAATGGAAGAAAATACTTGCAAACCATATATCAGATAAGGGAGTCATATGCAAAATATATAAGGAATTCGTAGGACTCAATAGCTAAAATAATAACAATAACCCAATCTTATAATGGGCAAAAGTTCTGAATAGATGTTTCTCTAAAGAAGACATACAAATGGCCAACAGTTATTGAAGAGGTTCTCAACATCAGTAATCACACAAATGAAAACCACAGTGAGATATCACCTCACACCTATTAGGATGGCTATCATCAAAAAGACAAAAGATAACAAGTGTTGGCAAGGATGTGGAGAAAAAGAAATTCTGGTACACTGTTGGTGGGAGTGCAGATTGGTACTGCTACTATGGAAAACTGTATGGAGGTTTCTTAAAAATTTAAAAATAAAACTCTCATGTGATCCAGCAATCCCACTTCTGAGTACATATCCAAGGGAATTGAAATCAGGATCTTGAAGAGATCACAGCACTATTCATAATAACCAAGATATGGAAACAACTTAAATGTTTATTGATGGATGAATGCATAAAGGAAGTATGACACACACACAGACACACACAGACACACACACACAATGGAATATTGTTCCACCTTAAAAAAGAAGGAAATCCTGTCTTTTGTGACAACACAGATGGACCTGGAGGACATTATTCTAAGAAAAATAAGCCAAATACAGAAAGACAAATACTGTATGTTCTCAGACTCATAGAAGCAGAGAGTAGAATGGTGGTTCCAAGGGGCTGGGGGAAAGGAGACTAGAGGTATTGCTCAAAAGGTACAAAGTTTGAGTTATGAAGGATGAATAAATTCTGGAGATCTACTATACAGCATAGTGCCTACAGCTAACTATATTCTATTGTATACTTAAAGCTCGCTAAGGTAAATCTTATGTTAAGTGTTCTTACCACACATCATCATCATCATCATCATCATCATCATCAAGTGTGTGGAAGGAAACTTTGGAAGATGATGTATATATCTATGGCCTTAATGGTGGTGATGGTTTCCTTGGTGTTAATTTATCTCCAAACTCATGAGTTGTATACATTAAATGTGCATAGCTTTTTACATGACAAAAAAAATAGTGAACTACTTATAATATGCTAGAATATGGATGAATTGCAAAACATTATGTTAAGTGAAAGAATCCAGACCTAAAGATTCCATTACATAAGATTCCATTTATACGAAATTATAGAAAAGCAAAACTATAGGACAGAAGGCAGATCCGTGGGTGCCAGGGGTAGAGCTGGGGGGAGATTAACTGCAAAGGAGCCTGAAAGGATTTTCTGGGCTGTTGGAAATGTTCGACATCGTGATTGTGGTGGTGGTTCTGTGAATGGATGTATTTATTAAAATAATTTGAACTGTGCGTTTAAAGGTAGAGAATTATATTGTATGTCGATTATACCTCAATAAAGCTGATTAAAACAATCAATGAGTAGATTAGAAGACAGAGTGCATCACACTAAGTACTGTCTCCTAAAACTTTAGTTCAGTTATGTATGTGTGAGTGTGTGCACATTCACACTGCTTAACAGTACAATTTGTACTTCTTACTGCAGATAACAATAAAAAATATTTCAACACCCTTATCTAGAGCATTGAGAGTTCTGACTCATGACTGGTGGTGGGATTGGAAGAAAGCTGTGGGTCAGCAAGGACCTGAAATTCCCAGGTGTCCCCAAGGACAGATGTGGTCCACGTGGGAGACAGAACAAGCAGGAGTATGGTCACCTTGGGTCCTGTTCAATAGGGCCTCCAGGTACCAAGGGAATCCAGCAGCAGGAAGCTGGAGGTGATTGACTGGAGGTGAGGCCAATGAAGGAGTCACAAACAACTCCTGGAATTAGAAATGCACCAGCTGTGCCAAAGGAATTTTAGGAAGGAGGGGTCCAGCAGGAAACCTCAAGAGACCACACGTGTACCTTATACAGGGGAGTGCCTGCTTAACCATCTGCCATCCCAGAGAGGCAGAAGCCAGCTTCCAAAATACCAGCTGGAGTAACTCCTTTCCCACTCCTTTCTCCAGGCTAATTAGGGGAAGCCAACCAAAGAAACAGAGAGGCCAACTCTGCCTCGTCCTCCCCCTCATCCCTACCATTGCCAGCTTCCATTCTGAAATTTCCCTGAACTAGGAGAGGGGAAAGTTTTGCTTAACATCTTCAAACTAGATGTTCTAGTTACTTAATAGAGACTATGACATAAAGTGTCCATCTACTGTCTATTGTCTAAGATAATGTTTTGTAAAGACTTTGGCTGCCAGAATTTTCATCCTGAGTGCCCGAGAAGATCTCTCACAGAAGAAAGTTTAAACAGACAGTGGGAGACGGAAGATTTTTGTAATTAAGTCATGAGTCTTGCTTGTTCAGTATACTGGTTACACAGGGTTGTTATATGGATTAACTAAACATATACATACATATGTATATTTTTATATATTATAATGCATATATATCCTTATCACATAATAGGTGCGTTGCCATCATTCATTCATTACTTAAGGGAAATCTTTGTACATACACCTTCATGATTATAATATCTGTTAGAAGGATGTTTAATTTTTCTTCTGATCATCAGCAAAGATACGTTATGTAGTTTTCTGTGTTTGCCTTCTCTCTTCAGAATCTAAGCATCACACTGTAGGGATTTTTATCTGCCTTGTTCACTGATTTACTCCCTTTACTTAAAGCAGTGCCCATCACATAGGAGGTGCTCAGTAAATATGTGTCAAATGAATGAATATAGTTTGCAGCAAGAATCTCTCCCCAGTGACTTACCTTCTCCTTCCCCAGGCTGAATAATCTGGATCTGAGAATATACCAGGTCTCTTTCTTTGGGGTGCTCTGAGAACAAAAAAAAGCAACACTTTCTAAGCTGTCCCAGTCAGTGGGGTATGCTGCAGATGCTTCTTCCTAAGCAATTATTTATTGTGAATGTCTGGGTTTGGGATACTTAGGGAGACCAGGGGCCTTTGCCAGGCCTCAGAACAAAGTATCTCTCCCTGGCTCAGGCTGGGAGCAGTTTCCTACCAGGAAATCTTTACCATTGCCATGCAACTGCTGCAGCTCCACTGGGGCAGGGCACATGGGATGGAAGGACACTCCTGGGCCTAGGGTCAGGGGTCTCCTGCGAGGCACAGAAACACATGATCATCCTTGGAACATTATAATATGCACAAGAGTGGGATAGACAGAGACAAAAAGGAATGGGGAGAAGTCAGCAGAACAAGGCCAGAAGAGTCTCTAACATCATAGGAATGATGACCTCATAGATAGAATGGTCACTCTCAGTTGGTTAAAAAAACCCAGCCTCATCACCTGGAGGAAGTGTCCTCAAAGCATTCTATCTGGACAATTCAAGAAGAAATTAGACATAATCCATGCTCCAAGTCCCTGACTATAAGACTGAGGCACTGACACAGACAGAAGAAGACCATATTTTCCAAACCAAATTTAAAAGCACAAAATTTGATGAGTATATGAGCACATGTGGGGCAAAAAGAAGATTCCTAGAAACTGAGGTTCCTCTAGAAAGTCTAGAATTAACAGTCATTTTATACGTAGTTAGAGTAACACGTTGCCTAACTATAGGACTATTTGCACCAGAAATATTCTGCGGCAACCTAGAAAATCTATAACCTTTGGTATCATCCATTCAGATAAATTTCAAATAAGAAACTGATCTAAATACATGCAAAATCCATTATACAAACTATTAGAAGGATTCTAGGAAGCTGTGATTGTGGCCATTTTAAGGAATGTGAAAACGGGAGTATCTAGACACAGGGACACAGAGAAATCACTTAGCCTAAACTTGCAGCCCCACAGTTCTGCACATTTTATTCTTGGGAAACCAGAAGGCTGAGGCCTCACCTGGTTGTGTCTCCCAGAGAACCATCTCCTGCAAAATAAAACGAAGGCAGATTGTGTCAGCAGAGGGAGCTCATTCTCAAATATTTCACACACATGCATTGCCTAAGAGAGGTCATCAGAAAGTTATTTCAAACATGGGCCCAGTCCCATATTCTCATGAAAACCATGAGAAAAGAACTGAACAAAGCATATAACTTGCTGGGGACAGGGCTACACATTTCTATGTTGAATATACAATTATTTGAGACTTATTAAGGTTCAAGGCTGTGTTGATCTACCTCAGGAAATACTAAATATAGCCAAATTTGTCTTTCTGGCAGAGTAGTGAGGGGCTGTAGATGGCTTTCCAGGGACATCTGTGGTTATGCCCAGAGGAACCTCAGTCTCAAGCTTGTTAAGGAGACTCATGGTCAAAGGTCCAAAGCTCCCTACATTCAGCCCAGTGCAGGGCACATAGCAGGTGCTCAGAAGGATCTGGTGAGTTGAGTTGGATTGAATTAAATTAAAAGACAGGGAGGAAGGATGGGTAATTATACTAGAGCTGAAAAAGTTTCTGTGCCTGTCTTCTACGCCAGGTTTCCTGGCATCTGAAACTACCCTGACCTGGGTTAAAGCAAGAAGCCTTTGGAAGCACATGACAGTACCAGGGAGAAACTCTCTCCACCATGTAGAGGGGGAGGCAGCGGCCTGACCTGTAGAGAGCAGAGCCATTGGAGCACAAGGTGCTCGTTTCAGGCTTTGACTCTGGGAAGTCTCTGAGGAAGAAGAAGGATAAAGATTAGCCAGCTCCCATTCTCAGTCATTTCTTCATAGAGGCTTCCAGTTTATTTTGATTGTCCACTTCTAGGGGATGTAGGGTGGGCTGAAGCATCTAGTTGACCAGTCTGTTTGGACCAAAGAAACTACTCAAGGAAACCATTTAAAGTTTTTGAAACTTCACATTAAAATGTTTATTTCCTCCCTACCTTTCCACTTGAGGCTTTGTAGATTAGACTAGATACCTATTAAGGAAACTGCCATTTCAAGGAAGAGTATGAGTGTGTCTGTGAGCGCTGGGGTGGTGAGGTAGAGAACGGTGGCGTGGCTGTTACTGAGGTTGGGATGAGCTGGGGTGTCTGAAGCAGGGACAGGGCATGGGCTCTAGCAAAAGGTAAGAGAGAACACAAACCTAGTCTCCTCTGGTGCCAGCAGTAAAACAGCAGGGCCACAGCCAGGAGAACGCTGAATATCCCCCCAGTGGTTCCTGCAGCAACAAGGCCTCTTCTTTTCCCTGGGGTGCCTGGAGGGGAAAAGCCTGTATGAGCCTCCAGGGGAGGGGTCTAGGGCCTGGAGCCCTGGAACCTTTCCTCAGCTTGGCTGGGGCCTTGAGCCTGGTAGAGGGAAGAATCTAAAAGATGAGGACTCATGGGGGCCTTTGAGGACTAGGCTAGGACTGGTGTGGCACAGGAAGCAGGTTTCTACTTGTGGGCAGCACAGCCCTGAGCCTGCATGTGACAGGAAGTGACTCACTGTGAAGGGGTAGAAGACAAGAGCCTGGGTGGATTGTGGCAAAGGGGAGAAAGGTAGACAGCTCCCTCCACTGACCCCCAGACATCATTTCAGAAATTAATATTTGGGGGAAAATCTACATCTGCCTCTCTATCTCTCTATCTATTCTGTACTTTGGCCTTTTGGAAATTTCCCCTAGACATCTGGAAAGATGTTATGCGACAGCGGCTTGGCAGCACCTAACTTTGGAACAGCAGCCTGCCTGAGAAAGAAAGCAAATATCACCACTGATTAGGACACTAGCTGAACCAGCAGTAACTCTGAGATTGCTCTCCATTAAAAAAATATATTGGGACACCACAATGAAATGCCACCAGTTTCCTTCCTCATAGAAGCCTGAGTCTTTGAAGGGGAGGTGGGAAAGAAACTGATGGAAGGAATAAACTAAATTGTTGGGGAATTCTGATTTTTCCATTGGATCCATTCTCCAAGGCAAGGGTGTCTCTCTCACCACTCCTATTCAACATAGTTCTAGAAGTCCTAACCAGAGGAATCAGGCAAGAAAAAAATAATAGAAGACCTCCAAATTGGAAAGGAAGAAGAAAAATTGTCTCCATTTGCAGGTGACATGATCTTATATAAAGAAAATCCTAAAGACTCCACAAAAAATCTTTAGAGCTAATAAACAAATTCACTACAGTTGCAGGATACCAAATCAACATACAAAAATCAGCTGTGTTTCTATCCATGTAACAATGAATTACCCAAAGAAGAAATAAAGAAAACAATCCCATTTTCAATAACATCAAAAATAATACAATACTTACGAGTAAATTTAACCAAGGAGGTGAAAGACCTGTATATTGAAAACTATAAGATATTGTTGAAAAAAATTGAAGAAGACACAAATATGGAAAGATATCCCATGTTTGTGAATTGGAAGAATTAATATTGTTAAAATGTCCATACTATATAAGTCATCTACAAATTCACTGCAATCCCTGTCAAGATTCCAATGGCATTTTTTACAGAAATTAAAAAATATATATTGTATGGAACCACAAAAGACACCAAATAGCCAAAGTAATCCTGCAACAAAAGAACAAAGTTGGAGGCTTCACACTTCCTGATTTCAAACTCTATAACAAAACTAGAGTAACCAAAACAAATTGGTGTTAGCATAAAAACAGATACATAAATCAGTGGAACAGAATCAAGAGGCCAGACATAAACCCATGCATATACTGTCAACTAATATTGGATAAGAGAGCCAAGAATACTCAGTGGAGAAGATAATCTCTTAATAAATGGTGCTGGGGAAACTTGATATTCACATGCAAAAGAATGAAACTGGACCTCCATCTTATACCACTCACAAAAATTAACTTGAAATCTATTAAAGACTAAATTGTAAGATCTGAAACCATAAAACTCCTAGAAGAAAACATAGAGAAAAAGCTCCTTGACATTAGCCTTGGCAATGACTTTTTGGATATGATACCGTAAGCACAAGCGACAAAAGTGAAAATACACAAATAGTACTACAACAAATTAAAAAGCTTCTGCACAGCAAAAGAAATAATCAGCAAAATGAAAAAGCAATCTATAGAATGGGAGAAAATACATGGAAATCATGTATCTGTTAAGAGGTTAATATATAATAATATAAGGAAGTCATACAACTCCATAGCAAAAAAACCCTCAAATAATCCAATTTAAAAATGGACAAAGGATTTGAATAGACATTTTTACAAAGAAGACATGCAAAAGTTAACAAGTTCATGAAAAGGTGTTCAACATCACTAATTGGGGAAATGCAAATCAAAACCACAGTGAGGTAGCACCTCACACCTGTTACAATGGCTTTTTTATAAAGTTTGTTTAGAATCAGAGCATAAGCAAAAACAGTAAAATTGGGTTTCCCTGGTGCCGCAGTGGTTGAGAGTCCGCCTGACGATGCAGGGGACGCGGGTCCGTGCCCTGGTCCGGGAAGATCCCACATGCCGCAGAGCGGCTGGGCCCGTGAGCCTGCGCGTCCGGAACCTTTGCTCCGCAACGGGAGAAGCCACTACAGTGAGAGGCCCGCGTACGGCAAAACAAACAAACAAACAAACAGTAAAATTAAATTTCAGCCGCAGAGCGGCTGGGCCCGTGAGCCTGCGCGTCCGGAACCTTTGCTCCGCAACGGGAGAAGCCACTACAGTGAGAGGCCCGCGTACGGCAAAACAAACAAACAAACAAACAGTAAAATTAAATTTCAGCATTTCAGTTTAATAAAGCAGCCTACGTTATGGTGATTTAGCAGAACATAGGAAAGTAAGAAAATGTGTCACACTTACACTAAATTAAGGACGTTGAGTTATGTTACTAATGTATGCAACTTTAATTTTGTTTAACACTCTCTGCCAAAATAAACTTTATTCCCTATAACTTAAAAAAAAAAAAGAAGACTAGAAATAACAAGTGTTGGTAAGGATGTGGAGAGAAGAAAACCCTTGTTCACTGTTGGTGAGAATGTAAACCTGTGCAACCACAATGGAAAACAGTATGTAGAATCCTCAAAAACTTTTAAAAAATAGAACTACTATATGATCTAGCAATCCCACTTCTACATATATATCCAAAGGAAATAGAATTACTGTCTTGAAGAGATATCTGCATCCCTATGTTTATTGCAGCATTATTTACAATAACCAAGACATGAGCAACCTACGTGTCCATCGATGTATGAATGGACAAAGAAAATCTCGTGTATATATATATATAATATTCCATCATGATGGAATGTGAATATGATGGAATATTATACAGCCATAAGAAGGAAAATTCTGCCATTTGCAACAACATGAATGAAGCTTGAGGGCATTATGCTACGTATGACAAGTCAGACAGAGGGAAAGATCTCTGTCTCTTTGAGCTAAAAGATTGTGTCGAGGTTCAAATCTGGGCTGCCAGGTATAAGCTTTGTGACCATAGGCAAATTACCAAACCTTTCTGAGTTTCACACTCCTTTTCTGTAGAATGGAGATGATAATATCTTTATTTTCTAGGATTATGACTACGATAAGCAAAAATGATATGTGTAAAACTTATTCATTCAGCAAATATTTATTGAATGCCTAATATGAGCTAAGCAGTGGAATAGGCACTTGGGATAAAATATGGTCAAAATAGAGATTTACCTTTATGAGGCTACTATGGGAGGCATGGAAAGAGACAGAAAATGACTGCATGGCATGCCAGTTGGTGACACATGCTGTGAGGAAGAATCAAGCAAGACTTGGAGAGGGAGGGCTTTGGTGAAGAGCTGCTATGTTACATAGGCTGGCTGGGAAGGTCTCACTGGGAAGGTGAGTAAGGTCCTGGAGGAAGTGAGGGGATGAGCATGAAGATAGTGGGGAAGAGCAGTGCAAAGGCCCTGAGGTTGGAGTGTGACTGGAACTTTTGAAGAAGAGACAGGGGGCCATGGTGGCTAGAGTGGAGAAGGTGAGGAGACAGTGGTGGGCCATCAGGTCAGAACAGCAGGATAGCCAGATCATCAGGATCTGGTGGGATGTTGAGAGGACATTGGCTCTCCCTCTGAAGGAGATGGGAAGCCATGGGAGGATATTGAGCAGAAGAGTAACATGATCTGATTTATGATTTAGAGAGTTCCTTCTGATACTGTGTTGAGAACAGGTTGTGTGGAGCCACAGGTGAAGCAGAAAATCAGAGTGTTATTGCAATCATCCAGGTGGCTTGGATCAGGTGGCAGCAGTGGAAGTGGTGGGAATTAGTCATATTTTGGTGATACTTTGAAGGTAGAGCTATCTGGACTTGCAGGTGTATTAGAGTTGGAGGATCTAGAGAATCCGCCTGCCAATGCAGGGGACACGGGTTCGAGCCCTGGTCCGGGAAGATCCCACGTGCCACAGAGCAATCAAGCCCGTGCACCACAACTACTGAGCCTGTGCTCTAGAGCCCGTGAGCCACAACTACTGAGCCCGCGTGCCACAACTACTGAAGCCCTCACGCCTAGATCCCGTGCTCTGCAACAAGAGAAGCCACTGCAACGAGGAGCCCACATACCGCAACGAAGAGTAGCCCCCGCTCACCACAACTAGAGAAAGCCCACAAGCAGCAACAAAGACCCAACACAGCCAAAAATAAAATAAATAAATTTATTTTTAAAAAATGTGATGGGGATCCAGTAAAAAGAAAAAAAAAACCTTAAAAGGGGTATCTGATGAATAGGTATAGAAGTACCATTGGAGTGAGGCAAGCCTCAAGGTGATGGGTTTGAGAGAAAACAGAAGTAAAGAGAGTGAGTAGAGATAACTCTTTTAAGGGGTTTTACTGTAAAGGAAAGCAGGGAAATCTAGCTTTCCAGTAGTTCCTCCATAAAACTAGCTTTATTGGATAGCCTGGGATGCAACTGAACCTGAGATAGAGGATGAATTGAAGCCCCATAGAAACAATTTCTTTAGTCCCAGGGGAGCTGAGTGGGAACCTGGCTTGAACTAGTATGACTCCTTGGAGACAGAGGAAGGTAAAGATATAAGCTACGACTGTGCTATCCCAAAGGAAGGCTTATCTCCTCTGTGGACATAATGGGGCTCTGTATTCACTCTTGGTACTTGTAAGTTTCCTGACCTGAATACAAGTTGGTATTGACACACTCTTAGACCTACAGTAATGGAGTAAAGGGATGTTTTATGTCTTTGGCCCTGTGGAGGATTACCAAAAGGAGAGTATAGTTGACGCTTAGGATGAAGGAGCTATACCCTACCCTAAAACACTGCTAATGACATAAGACTGCTGTTTGAGAGCAACACACAATGGATCAGCGTACAGGCACACAGAATCATCCCCAAGAGATGAAATGGCCCCTGGCCAGCATTCCCTCACTGTAGTACCTCCTTATAACCTGAATTATTGATATTTAATGGAAAAAAGTGAATATCGCAGTGGAAAATGGCAAAATGGAAATAGAAAAATTAGAGTCACAAAGATAGTGTTGGCTATGCCCACCCCTAATTTGAGAAATCTGAGAATAAATAAGGTCAATGGGGATTAAGACTTACTTCTCACAGAGACGTTCACCGCCTTGCTCTGGATGAGGCCGTAGCCATTGTCAGCTGTGCAGTAGTAGCCCCCTGCGTGGCCCTCCCTGATAACAGGGATCTCCAGCTCTGCTCTCTGGGAGCGCTGACTTTTCTGCCCCAGACTCTCCCTCGTGTCCTCTCTGTGCCAGGAGAACGTGGTGTTCCCCGTGCCCTCAGCCACAGAGCAGACAAGGACAAGTATCTCCCCTTCAACCACCGGGTCCCCCTGGGGCTGGGTCTCCAGGAACACTCCAGACACAGGGATTCCTGTATGAACACAGACAACAGGTGAGGGCATGGTGAGAGGAGGACAGGGTTGGGATGTTGGACAGGGTCACTTTTTATGGGACTTTAAGATATACTCTTCTGCAGGTGTTAGCACTGTAGCTCATAGACTGTGGATTTGGGACCTAGAGTATCATTAAATGTAGTAACCTTTCCATCCTGATGCACAGACTCCAGGAGAGAAAAATTGGGTCTCCCTGAAAAATCATTTGGGTTTTATGTCCTGTCCTAGTTGTCAGTGTTAATTATTTTGACCTGGGAGAAGTAATAGCAATAGTGGCTATCATCACACTGACCTAGACCACATCCGTTTCCAGAAGTCCTGCTTTGGTACCTAAGACAAGCTGATATTTATTGTATTTATCTTTGTGTGTATGCATGTCCTTCTCTTCTGCTTTACACATCACACTGTTTGTTGTTACTGGTTAGGGTCCACCTCTGTGGATATGTGTCTTCTAAATAGTTTGCCCCAAGATCTGACATCCTAGAATCTGTCGATTCAGTAGCAGAGAATTTTGTTTCTTGTTTTCATTTTGTTTTGCCCAACTCTTGTATCTGCCTCTGTGAATCACCTCTGTCATTTCAAGGTGCTAGAATTTCAAAGAAAGACTAAGTTTTTAGAGAACTAGAGGTGGAAATGAAATCCTGTATTTCTTTTATTATCTACCTCACTTCACAGTCTAAGCCTGGTGCCTCTGTCAGGATGAAAAACTCCATCTGTACTGGGCAGTCCCTACCCTCACTGGGCCAGAAGGAGCAGTCAGGGGAGACGCCACAGCCCGGCTCTCCAGCACTCACCCTGCACGTCAATCTGAAGTGGAAGGCTGCGTTTGTGGATGCCGCTGGTCATGGCCCCACACCAGTATGATCCTGAGTCTTCTCTCCAGACGGCTGTGACCTGGAGTTCTGGGGATGTACTCCAGTTTGAGAGGATGACCCCATGGTCTCTGAAGAAGACAAAGCGAAGCCGAGTGTCCGACCGCTCTAGAGGAAGCTGTGTTTTACAGCTCAGGTTTACAGAATTCCCCTCTGTAGGCTGGGAGTCTGTGGCTTTCAGCTTTGGACGTGGAAATAGCTCTAGAGAGAAGAGGTGAATCAAGTTCTCAGTATGAGGCAGGCTTGGATTCGCGGTTCTGGAAAACTTCAGACACCCAGCAAGACAAACTTATCGGCCCCTCTATCACATTTTTCTTTCCCAGGATTATTTAAGTCAAATTGTTCCACTTTCTCTGCCTCTTGGAGGACGTGGTCTCAAATATTTCCAGAGTTTGTTATGATATCAACTTATATAGGGAATTCCCTGGAGGTCTAGTGGTTAGGACACTGTGCTTTCACTGCCGAGGACCCTGGTTCAATCCTGGTCAGGGAACTAAGCAGATCCCACAAGTTGAGCGTCACAACCAAAAAAAACCAAAAACCAAAAAACACCACTTACATAGATCCCTGCGGATGCGCCCAATTTACCCTGCCCTGACATTGCCAAGCAAATTTGTATGAAATGAAGTGTTTACCTTGAATTCGAATATTTGTGAGACTTGTTCTCAATACACGATTGTTTTCCAAGGATCCAGTGCATTGGTAACAGCCACTGTTGTTTAAACTTGCTTGTGATATCAGAAGATCCAAGCTTTTATTAGAATCAGAAATAAGTTTTCTATTCCAAAAGTACCTCACAGCAGTCAGTTTCTCTCTCCCCCTTTTCCGGCACCTCAGAATCAACTTGTCACCTTCAAACACAGAATGTGGGGCCTGGAGGATGAAGGAGGCTGGAAACCACACACAGATAAGACGTTGTTATTGAGGCACTCCTTCCTCTGTGCATCCTGAATTACAGAGATTTTTTTTTTCTTCCTTTTTTCTCCCCCAGGATTTAGTCTCCTGACTCAAGCTCACTCATTTCCTTCCAAAGCAGTTGACCTGCTTCAGATACAATTCCCAAATAAATCCTAAACACGTCTATTTAACCATTCAGGGACAGATTCAGAAATATAAGGATTCTAATGTGCAGAGGAAAACCTGAGAGGAGGTGTGACCAAATCTCTGACGTCATTGATTACGGAGAAGATCAACACCGACTTGCTCACCAAATAACAACAGAACAGGAGTCGTCAAAGACGTAGTTCTTGGAGAAATACACTGGGAATTGTTACAGTGCATTGGAGTGCGCTATGCAGAGGGCTTATGGTCACAGATACAAATTCAGGGTCAAGGGGCAGTGAATGCGGTCCACTCATGAAGCTCTCATGCTCTTCAGATTCTGATTACAGGCTAGTTCTATCCTTTCTCTCTGAGACGATGCAGTGAATGCCTGCTCCTATAGACCAATGCCTGAGGAGTGATCTAAATTTTCTGAAATAGAGAACGGACATATCCTAAGACAGGTGAAGACACAAGCCCTGAGGCTGGAGATTTCCCACCTCTGAATTCTTATTTTATAGAACTTTTCACTTTCTATTTTGTGCTTAGTACATTCATGTATACGTAAGTTCTCCCCAAGGAGGCTGTAGAGCCCTTGAAGGCAGGACCTAAGACAGCTTCACTTTTGAATCCCCTAAAACTAAAACTTCCTTCTTTAATTGTGTGTGTAAGAATGTCTGTTGATTAATATCAGACATTTAAACTCTAATGTCAATAGTAGTTTGAAAAACACTTATAGACAGTGAGGGAGGACATGAACCTGAAAGATCAAAGTTAGAGTAGAATGAAGGGCCTCAGTTCTTGGAAAATCCAGGGAGCTAAGATGTACTGCAAACCACTTCCAATGTTTTAACTAATTCACCTTCTTTCTCACCTGTAGAAAAAAGCAAGCGCACAGGGTTACTCGGGAGTGAGCCTGGGGCCTGGCAAATGTACTGTCCAGAATCACGAACCTCGAGGGTGTTTCCTTGGGTTTCACTTGGACGTTGTCTTCCAGAGTACCAACGGTACCATTTTATTTTCTCTGGTGCATAGAAGTGAAATCCATTGCAAGTCAGATTCACTCTCTCTCCACGGAAGACAGTGGTCCACGGAGGCTGGAGGGAAATCATGGATTTGGATACAGTAGCTGGGGAGAAGAGAAATGAGTCTGAGGTGGAGGTGTCTGCAGTCCCCACTGCAGTGGCTTGTGTGGAGTGGACTGAAGCACCCAGCTTTGGTGAGTCTCTGAAAGGCCCCCCGGCGGGGCTGCTGTTTCCCCAGGTTTCAAGTTTTCCAGCTGTGTTCACCTTACCCAGGAGTGCAGCAACTGCTCTGTATACAGTGAAGTCTGTCTACAGGAACAGACTAACCTTTCAGAGGGCAAACCCAGCAGGACCTACTCACCACAGAAGATCAGTGATGGGAGGCCCGCAAACCCCCTTACCTTTTCCAACAGGACCAGGTCCTCAGGTAGATTCCTCCTGAACTCCCTCCCACCTGGGCTCTTCATGTTACACACACCTCTCTAAGATGAGCATTTGTGTGGCGTGGCCATATGGTGGGGTGAGGGATTGTAGAGGGAGGGAGTATAGGAATTTGGGGTCAATTACGCAGTTATGGAAAAGGGTCCATAGTATGTTTTTCCAACAAGAAGTAGGTAGGGGAGGGGTGAGCAGGCTGTTGTCTGAAGTGAAAATTATATTGAAATAACTACAAAGAGTATGAGTGCTGGGAACTAGGTGCTTCTAACTCCCCACACCCCAAAGATACTCTTTCATGAAAATAAAATGTGGGCCCTGCATAAAATCAGGCCTTAAGATCTTTGAATAATTAATGGACAGAAGCTGGAGAATGTAAGGGTATCAATACAAATTAAAGATAAGAGGTTTAATTCTCCCTGTTGAAAATAAGGGAAACAACTTCTACCTCTGTTTTTTTCTTTCAGAATTTCTTTCAAATGTATGTGAATCTTTATAATGGCTAAAAAGCCTCTTGCCAGTCTCATAACTCAGGAACATCTTTCTCAAGAAGGAGCCATCTTTTTTTTTTTTTTTTTTTTTTTTTGCCGTACACGGGCCTCTCAATGTTGTGGCCTCTCGCGTTGCGGAGCACAGGCTCCGGACGCGCAGGCTCAGCCGCCATGGCTCACTGGCCTAACCGCTCCACGGCATGTGGGATCTACCTGGACCGGGGCACGAACCCGTGTCCCCTGCAACGGCAGGCAGACTCTCAACCACTGCGCCACCAGGGAAGCCCCAGGAGCCATCTTTTTGAAATGCAGACATCTAGGGGGATAGCTCCCCTGGACCCTGTCTCCCCATTCCTGTGGAAGGGTAAGCATTTACCTTTGGTAGGTACCTTGTTGCAGTATGCAAGACTACCTCCAGTCCTAAAGATATGAGATGTCTATTCTTCCTCTGGAAAAAAGCCAATAACCATGATAAATTTAGGATAAACTATGTGTGACAAAAGGTGCAGTCAAGTCCTCCTGCTTGAGAACTAGTTACTGTTTAATCTTGAAAACATGTATGTAATGGGCTGAATCCCCTTGGCAATATAAGAGTAAGAGATCCTTTTCTGTCTTTGCAATCTCTTGGCGGGTTGTCTGTGATGAGCATGCTTATTATGAAGCGTATGGTTTAATGCTTATTCAATGCTAAAAGTGTTTGCTTTCTTTATTACCTTTGTGGAGAGGATTTCTGGGTTGGGAGATTTTGTTTTTAGCTTTATTTCCTGCAGCCATTACTGTGGCTCTTTCTTATCTGAGTTTATTTCCTAAGTTTTGTAGCTTCAAGGTGTGAGAGTTAGTAACTGAAGGATGAGTCTACCACTGTGGCATAAAAATTATTTTGAGCTGAAGGCATTTGAGAATAGATTTTATTTTTCTTTATTCTGAATTCTCCTATCTGCCTAAAAGCCAAGCCTGTGAAGAGTTCAGTTGTCATAAATCACCTCCCCAGGAGCAAATAAATGATCAGCTCTTATCCCCAGACACTGGAAGTTGGCACCACACCTAAAGCAGAACTTGTCCCAAAACTAGCATAGCTCCCATCTGTTCTCTTAAGGGCCCATTTATCTTTCCTAAAAATCATTTGTTTTCCAGTAAGTAGCCTTCTCACCTGCCCCTTTCCCTATCCAGATGTTATATAAGTCCCAAATTCTAACTACCTCCTTAGTTTATATTTTTCTGTGTATTCCCGTAAGTTTTGAATAAAAAAATTTGTCTTTTCTCTTGCTAGTCTGCCTTTTGTCAATTTAATTTGCAGGCCCTCATTAGGAAAACCTAAGAGGATAGAAAAAAAAAGGTTTTCTTCCTTGACATAATAAAAGTAATCACAGACCAAATTATTCACTATTGGAAACACCCACTCAAACATTCTTACCCCTTTAACACTACTATTTTCTAGCCTGCACAGAGATCAATGTTTTGATAGGCTAATCCTTCATTGTGTATACAATGAAAATTTATTGTAAAGTGATACTTCAGATTCTGCCAAAGATGCAGTAATTCATGAAGGTGGTAAAAGTGTTGCGGGACCACGGCTCTGTTGGCTCCCAAAGCCACTGACAAGTGTAGTAAAGCAAGATTTCTTAAAGTTGAAGAGGAGCAAACAATGATAGGGAAAATATTTGTTTGGCTTCTGAAAGTTAGTCCCAATGTCCTTCTGTTGAGCCTGTGGCCCACCAGCGGGTTTGAAAAACAGAAGCACTAACTTGCCCAGCCACGTGACACAGTTCTGAGTAAGGAGATGTCAGAGGAATAAAGCTAGGAGTGAACTAAGGGGTGAGGATTCTGGGGGAAGATTTTTCCTTTATGATGAAAGGAGAGAAGCATAGCAGGGGAGCTCTTTTGCAGTTTTAGTTTCCTACAGCTATCACATACAAAAAAAACAAAACAAAAACAACCACACAAAAAACAATATTTGATTCATGCTTTGTTCTACAAATTGCCTTGGTAATCTAAATTCTGTGATGTAGAAAATAAAACACATTATTTCCATTTGTATTGTCTTTTTTCCAAAAATAAAATCTCATTGTTGGGGATATGCAATTTACCATAAAATCATAAGTGGAATCAATTAAGTGTGTTTTTATCTTAGTACTTTTTATGCTCAGGTAAGGAGGACTGTCTGTATTCAAGGGCGTACAAGCAATTGTTTTTTTAAAGCTTGAGACTTTAAATATTCTTACCTTTTTCTGTAAGAACTGCCCCAAATATGCCTTAGAATTGTACCCAAATGTAATGGAAATACTCTGTTTGGGGGCAAAAACTGTAGAATAACCTGAACGCTTGTTTTAAATAAAGAAATTAAATGTTCTGTTCGATTATAGAAACATTCATGTGTCTCTGCAGACTTTTTTTCCTTTCTCTTTCTCTAGAGGTTTATACAGATATACTATGCCCCAGTGAGTACGGGGTTGTGTTTCTCTTAAAGAGAATAGAAATCTGCACTGTCTATGTTCCTGGGAAGCATCTGGGGTTAGGGAAATGGAGACTGGGCAGTAGGTCTTATACTGGAGGGAAGGGAGAACTTCTTTGGTGTGTGCAGCTTTATTCCTCACTGGTCCAAGTGAGTTGCCCCTGCTATGTACTGATGGCCCAGTGGTCAGGGAGAGACACATCTTGTCAGCATCTTTAAGAGGTTGGGACTGAGTCAATGGGTTCTGAGATTAGCCACATCTACTAGCTGACACTCTCTGTATTTTATTTTTCCATCCTAGAATGTTTAACAAAACCTAGTCCAGTTAAGATCTCCTCCCAGTTAGTCAGAGATTTGTGGGAAATGGGTTGTAGCCACAGCACTGAGGGGGAGAATCACAGGCCCAGAAGCTGCAGGGGATGGTGTGCATCAAGGGGCAGTGGCTCCCACTGGCTGGAGCTGGCTGACCATAAGAAGCTCCCTGGTTGGGGGGCGGGGGTGGGCTGGACAAATCAGCAGGGATTGCCAAAACTCGTGGAGACAGCTCCCAACAGGAGGCTGAACTTTCTGCTGACCAGTAGGATGGGGGCTCAAAGTTATCATGATCTGAGCTTATTAATAGAGAAATGTCTACACAGAATGCTGAAGTTCGGGATGAGTTGGTTGCCCGTGGCTCTGTCAAGCTTGGGGGGACATGGGGAAGCTGGCAAGTTGGTTGCACCTCAGCCTCCCCCAATGAAGTAATGGCTTATTTCTATCCTTCCCCTCTCACGATTCTATGCATTCTGTCAAATTGGCTAGAATCCCACATCAGGTGGGGACACCCCGTTTCCTTGAATTCTGTGACATGTATCCCAGCCCTGTCTCCAAGATCA
The DNA here is from genome assembly GCF_951394435.1 of Stenella coeruleoalba. Classification (NCBI taxonomy): domain Eukaryota; kingdom Metazoa; phylum Chordata; class Mammalia; order Artiodactyla; family Delphinidae; genus Stenella; species Stenella coeruleoalba. The sequence goes on from NC_137169.1 coordinate 113,524,235, forward strand.
TCCAGCACAATGCCAGGTTTCAACCAATAGTGTGACTCCCAAACTCTTAGGGTCAGAGTCCTAAGACATGTTTTCACCTGCCCGTAGTCCTCAAGAAAATGATGCAGGCACAACAAGGCCTCTTTCTACAAGTATTTGAGATACAGGATAGTTATTAAGATATCCAGAAACAACCAGACAAGGATGTCACAAAGAAAGAAAACTACAGGCCAATATCACTGATGAACATAGATGCAAAAATCCCCAACAAAATACTAGCAAACAGAATCCAACAGCACATTAAAAGGATCATACACCATGATTAAGTGGGGTTTATTCCAGGAATGCAAGGATTCTTCAATATATGCAAATCTATCAATGTGATAAACCATATTAACAAATTGAAGGAGAAAAACCATATGATCATCTCAATAGATGCAGAGAAAGCTTTTGACAAAATTCAACACCGATTTATGATAAAACCCTCCAGAAAGTAGGCACAGAGGGAACTTTCTTCAACATAATAAAGGCCATATATGACAAACCCACAGCCAACATCATCCTCAATGGTGAAACACTGAAAGCACTTCCACTAAGATCAGGAACAAGACAAGGATGTCCACTCTCACCGCTCTTATTCAACATAGTTTTGGAAGTTTTAGCCACAGCAATCAGAGAAGAAAAGGAAATAAAAGGAATCCAAATCGGAAACGAAGAAGTAAAGCTGTCACTGTTTGCAGATGACATGATATTATACATAGAGAATCCTAAAGATGCTACCAGAAAACTACTAGAGCTAATCAATGAATTTGGTAAAGTTGCAGGATACAAAATTAATACAGAGAAATCTCTGGCATTCCTATACATTAATGATGAAAAAATCTGAAAGTGAAATCAAGAAAGCACTCCCATTTACCATTGCAACAAAAAGAATAAAATATCTAGGAATAAACCTACTTAAGGAGACAAAAGACCTGTATGCAGAAAATTATAAGACACTGATGAAAGAAATTAAAGATGATACAAATAGATGGAGAGACATACCATGTTCTTGGATTGGAAGAATCAACATTGTGAAAATGACTCCACTACCCAAAGCAATCTCCAGATTCAATGCAATCCCTATCAAACTACCACTGGCATTTTTCACAGAACTAGAACAAAAAATGTCACAATTTGTATGGAAACACAAAAGACCCCGAATAGCCAAAGCAATCTTGAGAACGAAAAACAGAGCTGGAGGATCAGACTTCCTGACTTCAGACTATACTACAAAGCTACAGTAATCAAGACAGTATGGTACTGGCACAAAAACAGAAAGATAGATCAATGGAACAGGATAGAAAGCCCAGAGATAAACCCACGCACATATGGTCACCTTATCTTTGATAAAGGAGGCAGGAATGTACAGCGGAGAAAGGACAGCCTCTTCAATAAGTGGTGCTGGGAAAACTGGACAGGTACATGTAAAAGTATGAGATTAGATCACTCCCTAACACCATACACAAAAATAAGCTCAAAATGGATTAAAGACCTAAATGTAAGGCCAGAAACTATCAAACTCTTAGAGGAAAACATAGGCAGAACACTCTATGACATAAATCACAGCAAGATCCTTTTTGACCCACCTCATAGAGAAATGGAAATAAAAACAAAAATAAACAAATGGGACCTAATGAAACTTCAAAGCTTTTGCACAGCAAAGGAAACCATAAACAAGACCAAAAGACAACCCTCAGAATGGGAGAAAATATTTGCAAATGAAGCAACTGACAAAGGATTAATTTCCAAAATTTACAAGCAGGTCATGCAGCTCAATAACAAAAAAACAAAAAACCCAATCCAAAATTGGGCAGAAGACCTAAAGAGACATTTCTCCAAAGAACATATACAGACTGCCAACAAACACATGAAAGAATGCTCAACATCATTAATCATTAGAGAAATGCAAATCAAAACTACAATGAGGTATCTTCTCACACCAGTCAGAATGGCCATCATCAAAAAATCGAGAAACAATAAATGCTGGAGAGAGTGTGGAGAAAAAGGAACACTCTTGCACTGCTGGTGGGAATGTGAATTGGTTCAGCCACTATGGAGAACAGTATGGAGGTTCCTTAAAAAACTACAAATAGAACTACCATATGACCTAGCAATCCCACTACTGGGCATATACCCTGAGTAAACCATAATTCAAAAAGAGTCATGTACTAAAATGTTCATTGCAGCTCTATTTACAATAGCCCGGAGATGGAAACAACCTAAGTGCCCATCATCGGATGAATGGATAAAGAAGATGTGGCACATATATACAATGGAATATTACTCAGCCATAAAAAGAAACAAAATTGAGCTATTTGTAATGAGGTGGATGGACCTAGAGTCTGTCATACAGAGTGAAGTAAGTCGGAAAGAGAAAGACAAATACCATATCTTAACATATATATATGGAATTTAAGAAAAAAAACTGTCATGAAGAACCTAGGGGTAAGAGAGGGATAAAGATACAGACCTACTGGAGAATGGACTTGAGGATATGGGGAGGGGGAAGGGTAAGCTGTGACAAAGCGAGAGAGAGGCATGGACATATATACACTGCCAAACGTAAGGTAGATAGCTAGTGGGAAGCAGCCGCATAGCACAGGGAGATCACCTCGTGCTTTGTGACCGCCTGGAGGGGTGGGATAGGGAGGGTGGGAGGGAGGGAGATGCAAGAAGGAAGAGATATGGGAACATATGTATATGTATAACTGATTCACTTTGTTATAAAGCAGAAACTAACACACCATTGTAAAGCAATTATACCCCAATAAAGATGGTAAAAAAAAAAGAAAACAACACCCATATAAAAAAATAAAAGTAAATAAAAGATATCCAGAAACATAAAAGAGAAAGGGAAAGAAAAGATGGACTTACCAAGTGGTCCACTGACTGGAGGTGCTGCAAGAGAGTCAAGAGCAAGGCATCAGCACAAGGCAACGAGTCACAAACCATTTTACCGTGAGAGTTCACCCGCCCATTTTCGACTTCCGGCCAAATGGAGGAGAAACATGCCCAGTTCCACCCACCCTGGAGAAACAAGATAACGTCATGGCCAAAAGCTCAGGCTGCAGACTCAGGCAGAAACAGGTTTGAATTTTAGCTGTGTGGCCCTGGGCAAACTGCACAAAACCTCCAAGGCTCAGTTTTCTCCTCTGTAAGATGGGGGCCATCAAACTGACCTCATGGCCATATTTTAATGAGCTAAATTAGTAAGTCATCAATTAAGGTTGCTGTAATTGGTTTTTTTGACATGACTGTGGCTGCTGCTGAGGCTTGGCTTCACTATCTTCTTGCCTGGAGTGTTATTCTCCTCCTTCATTATGAAGCAAAAGCAAGTTACCCTCACACATCAAAGCCCAGATAAAATCCCACCTCCTCCATGAAGCCCTCTGAGATGCCTCCAGGCTGCAGCACCCTCACTTTTCTATTGATTCAGAACCCCTCCCATTCCCGCTCAGTTGAAACTCATAACTGGACATACAGTATGGGGCAGTGGTTAAAAGCACAGCTCCAGTGTCAGATTATGGGTTTGAATCCTGACTCTGCCACTTTGCTACTGCATGAAACTTAAGGCAAGAGACCGTCTCTATGACTTAGATTCCTTATCTGTAAAACAGGATTTATAGAAGTTCCAGCTCATCGATTGTTAGAGGATTGGATACATTAATACAATGGGATATTCTTAGAAGACTGTCTGACATAGGGCTCAGCAAGAATTAATTATTATCAGCAAGAATTAATTATCATTGTCCTATGATCCATTGTGTAATAATTTTCTTGTATTGCCAAGTCAAATGCTCTTTTATTTGTCCTTTGATTTCTTTATCAGAATGTCAGTTTTTGAGGGCAGAGGCCATGTCCTCCGTGTCCCTGCATACTCTGCATTGCCCCGCACCATGCTATGCCCCATATAGCCATTCATTCACTATTTACTGAATTCCCATAATGTGCCAGTCACACTAATAACTCTTCCTTTGTTTTTTTTTTTTTTGCGGTACGCGGGCCTCTCACTGTTGTGGCCTCTCCCGTTGCGGAGCACAGGCTCTGGACGCACAAGCTCAGTGGCCATGGCTCACGGGCCCAGCCGCTCCGCGGCATGTGGGATCTTCCCGGACCGGGACACGAACCCGTGTCCCCTGCATCGGCAGGCGGACTCTCAACCACTGCGCCAGCAGGGAAGCCCCGTACTCTTCCTTTCTTAATTGGAGTCTGGAGATATAGCTGAGAACAAGGCAAACGCATTTAACAAAATTCAGTGTACAAATGACTGACTGGTCTTTATTTCCCTAAGCTTGAGCTACTAGAAAATCAGTGTCTCATTTGGACAAATATTGGCAATCGGGAAGAAAAATCAAAGGGAAATTGTCTTATTTCTCCTCTTCTCATGTTCTTTGCGAACATCAGAGCAGGTTTGATCTTAGAATACAAGAAAGAAATAACTATTCTCAGCAGAAAATCATTCTACATCAGCTCGCGGTCAGAACATGGTCCTTTCACAAGGGACTCAGTTCATCTTTCACTCTTGGTTTTCATGATCTGTAATTAGAAAGGTAACCAAATTTAATTGTAGTTTTCTGCATGGAAAAATAAGCCCACTTTTGGGGGGGATAAGAGGAATTTTTCATAGGCAATTAAAAGCAAACAAGGAACACATTACTAGAAATAATTTTTTCCCTCTCATTCCATTGTATCAATATCTTTCCCCTTTGTTCATTTTCTGCTGTTCTAAATGAGATTAAAATCCATTTTTTCAGCAGCACAGAGGAGAGGTCTTTTGCCTGTGGAGAGGCTCCGTTTTCCCAGCAAACAGAGGCTTCCCCCACTACTTACCGAGGACCAGCAAGGATGCCCACAGTAGCATGGAAGTCTGTTCTGGGGTCCTGAGGAGCATCTCATAGGAGACAGGCCAGTTCTCAGCGCTGGAGAGTGAGTTCAGCAAGTTGTTCCTCTGAGTACAGTTGGTTGAGTTAATGAAGTGAAAGGGGGAAGTAGGGGAATCTTTCTTAAAATACCGAACACTTATGTTATGAGGTGTAAGAAAATCTCAATGACAGAAGTCAATATATGATAAAAAAAATATTTAAGTACTGCTCTGATATATTGGTATGAATAGCCCCTCAAGGCTTTAGTTGTCTTATTTTCAGAAAGCTCCAGTCTCTGCCTTCCAAGGAAACTGCAACTTATTCTCTCTGCTACCAGACATCAGGTAAGACTGCAGTTCTGTTGAGATTCACATAATCCAAGGATGTGTCTAAATCACTCCTGAGCCGGAAAACTTCTCATTCAATACAGAAATGTCCTTCTCTGACCCCTGACAGACTCTGCTGGACCACCTCCAGATGACCATCTGTATATAATGAAGTATCTGAATCATAAGACAACTTGCACCTTGTCTGACATATATGAAAATATCCTGACTCATTTGTCTCAGAGGAAGCCCCAAACTTTGGTCTGAGCAGGCAGCAACGAATAAATTATAGCCCCATCATGTTCTTCCTGGAGAATGGACTGTGAAATTTTTAACTTAAGGTCCTAGAAACCAAAATTTGCTAAAGAAATGAATGTCTCAACAAATACATATTGATTATGTTAGGCATGGTGCCAGGTGATGGGAGCACAGTGGTAAGCAAGACTCGATAAGCTTTCATTCTAGTGGGGAGACAGAAAAGCCAACAGGGAGTTAAATACAGAGTGAAAAGTGCTCTTAGAGTTCAGTGGGGGGGAAATCTGACCCAGTTCTGGGGAATCAGGAGAGGCTTCCCTGTGGAAGAGACACCCAAATTGACTGAGAGATGAGCAAGGACAAAGGTGAATGCAGTGGCATCACTGTCTTCATCATACTCATGATATCTGTGAATAAATGACCATTGGCCTTCCTAGGAGGCGAAAATAACAGACATAGGATGAATTATGTGGAATGGTCTGCATTCCTCTCTTACAGCAACATTTTTCTGTATATCTATAATAGTTTCTTTCTCTAATTAGGGGTTTGTATTGAACATCAATTCCAGGCAATGTCCATGAACTTAGAAGTATCACAAAATAAATAAAATGCATCTCCTTTAAAGACTTTGTAAAATGTGGTAAGGGCCAAAGTAGACATAGGCATGAGGCACAATGGGAACATAAAGAGTGTCAAGGTGGCACTTACATCCTTTGTCACCTAGCCCTGGGACCTTTCTATCATCTTTCAGTTCTGGAGGGGTGAGACATGATGAACCTGGATTCATATCTTGGCCCCAACTTTTATTAGTTGTGTGACTTTGGTCAAGTACTTAGCCTCTTTAGGCCTCAACTTCAACACTGGTATAAAGAAGATAAAAATAATATCCAATTTAAGGCGATGTTGCTATTGATGTGTGTATGAATGCAGTAATGATGTAGAACTCGTGGCCCAGTGCCTGGCACCATGTAAACACTCAGTAAATCACTATTATTATTTTAGGACCATGAGCTGGAGAGCACTTTATAATTGATGCAGTATTCTACAAAGAGTATTTTAGACTAAGCACTAATAACATTGATTGAGTAAAGGTTGAGGGGAAGTTGAAATTACATCTTCTGTTTTCTCGCTTCTGGCATCAATTTTGTTGAATGAAGGGTTTTCAATTAGCAAATAAAATTTTATATTTATGACATTATATAAGATTTCCAAACACAAAAATCATATTGGCAACCATTGTGTAAAATTTTAAATAGTTTAAGTCAGGTACTATTTTTGTTGTTGTGTTTAAGTCACTGATATAAATGCCTCAGTTATTGGTATCAAAACTGTAGTTTCCTTTCAAAACACCAGCATATACCACAATTTATTAGACAATTGCTTAACTAATCAGGGACAACTTTTAGATTTTATATTAACGAGGGAAAGTAATACTTGTATTTAGTGACAGCATAAGAAACTGTGAAAAGTCTGATCTTTTTCATATATGAAAAAAGAAGCATTTAAAACTCTACATTTTAAAAATAAATTTTTAATTTTGGAGTAATTTTAGATTTACAGAAAAGTTGCAAAGATAGTACAGAGGGTTCCTATGTATCCCTCACCCCATTTCAGTTTCCTGTAATGGTATCGTCTCACGTTACAGTGGTATATTTGTCAACTACTAACTCCACGATTTACTCAGATTTCACCAATTTTTCCCTTTAATATCCTTTTTCTCTTATAGCATCCCGTCTAAAATACCACATTACATTTAGATATTTCTGCTTAGTCTACCCTGGTCTGTGACAGCTTCTCAAACTTCGTTTTTCATGACTGGCAACTTTAAGGATCACTGGCCAGATATTCTGTAATGTCCTTCAGTTTGGGTTTGTCTGATGTTTTTCTCATGACTCAACTGGGGTTATGGGTTTGCAGAGGGAATGCCACAGAGGTGGAGTGCATTTCTCGTCTCATCATATCAAGGGATATGTGATATCAACATGCCTTACTGCAAGTACTATTTATCTCAATCACTGGGTTATGGTAGTGTTTGTCAGCTTTCTTCAATGTAAAGCTACTATCTATCCCTTTCCATACTCTAGTGTCTGGAAGCAAGTCCCTAAGTCTAGCCCACACTCAGGAAGTGGGGCTGGGAGGAGATTAAGAAATGAAAATTTGTAATGAAGATTTGTCTTTTCTCCCCCATTTATTTACTGTTTGTCTGTTTGTGTGTGTTCATTTGTTCATTCATTCATTCATTCATTCAATCTTTGTTTATATCCCTATGGACTCATGTGCATTTATTTTATACTTTAGGTAATAATCCAATGCTACTTCATTGCTTTAATTGTTTCAGCTTTGGGCATTGGGAGCTCTTTCAATTGAGCCTCTATTTCCCTTTGACATGGATTGTGCTGTGGGGTGGAGCTGGGTGTGGGGAGAGAAAGAGGAAGCTGCAGGCTTGGGACCTGCAACCAGAGCTTGCATTTCTTATGGTTCTATGTTCCAGCATGGAATTCCAAAGATCCAAGAATTTTATATTTGAACCTAGACTACCAGGTCATTATAAAGGTATATTTGTCAAGGTGTAGGATAAAAATATTTTATTAGTTCACTAGATTGATTAATAACTTTTAAACCTCCAGATATATACAATGAAGGCCTCCATTTCTACTCTTGTCTTGGACCACACATGTTAGGTGGTCTCTAACATGTATTTGGAAGGGAAAGTGAGATACTGCTTTTCCAATGATTTTGTTTATATGTGGAAATTGATTTTCTTACTACTTCATTTCCATTGGCCAAAACATTTTGAAAAAGAATAAACAAAATAAAAATTGTAAAGCCATAACTTTTAGTTAGATTTTGTAATTTTCCAAGCCAGGCAATTCATTAGGAGGCTGTATATGAAAGAATTTAAAATTTAGATACCAAAGTAAAATCACCCATCACTGGTAAACAGCATTAAACTATGCATCTGGTTCTAAATTTTGTCTGTAACTACCCATTTTTAGCTGCAACTGCACATCACAAAAGCCTTGATAGAGAGAAGGCTGGTTTTTCAAGAGGTATACTCTTAAAAAATTACATGGGAGGGTGCTCTCTACTTTATGGGAGTGGGGCAAGTTTACATTTTACCAATTTACTCTGTTTTAATTGCTTTTCATAGATTGGTGCCTCTGGCATGTTTTAATCTGACTCAGTCTATTTCAAGGGGTGTGTATTCAAAGCCTATGGGAGCCAGGCAGGCAGTGTAGAGTGTGAGAAAAATCAATTACCATAATGCAATAAAAGTTTAATTAATTTACCAAACTATTGGATATGTGTGTAACATAATACAAGCATGTGTGAAACTAGAGATTATATCTTAAATCCAAACTTGAAAACTACAAAATGGAATGCAGACTTAATTCATTATTTTTTCTCTTACATTATTTATTATTTCTCTATTGGGAACTGGAAACTTGACATCTTTTCATCTGCACCAAGAAATGAGTATCAGAATTTACATTTCACATTGTATATGCAACATAAGATTCAGTTTTATAAACCTTGTAACCTTTAAATGGTATGGAGACCCCTTAAAAAAATTAAAAATAGAACTACCATATGATCCAGCAATTCTATGCCTGGATATTATCAGAAGAAAATGAAAATACTAATTCAAAAAAATATATGCACCCCTATGGTCATTGCACTATTATTTTCAGTAGCTAAGATATGGATACTACCTAAGTGCCCATCAATAGATGAATGGATAAAGAAGATGTGAGATATATATATATATACACACACACACACACACACACACACAATGAAATATTATGTATATATGTATATGTATACATATAAATACACAGTGAAATATTACTCAGCCATAAAGAAGAATGAAATCTTGCCATTTGTGACAACATGGATGGACCCAGAGGGTATTATGCTAAGTGCAGCAAGTCAGACAAAGACCAATACTGTATGATTCACTTATATATGGAATCTAAAAACAAAACAAATGAACAAACATAAGTAAACATAAATAGTCATAGATATACAGAACAAAAATGTGGTTGCCAGAGGGTGGGGGGAGGAGAGAAATAGATGGGGGAGATTAAGAGGTACAAACTTCCAGTTTCAAAAAAAGTCAGTCTTGTTTCTAAGTTGGACCTAGGTCAACTCCAGTTGGTTTTGAGACCCAGTTTGGAAAAAAAAAATGCTCAGAGTCTGAAATCTCATGAAGCAAAGCTGCTGAATGAGGACCAGATTCCAAGGGGATGTCCCCACATCTCCAGAGGCAGCAGGCAGGCAACGGCTCCAGGGGGCTCGGCAGTTTAAATATTTCATCCATTCTCTTCATGCTTGTATGGTTTCTGAGGAGAAGTTGAACGTCATTCTTCTTTTTATTCTTCTATAGCTGGGTGGCTGACAGAGTCTTGGTGCTTTGGGTAGGTGTCAGGCATGAGCTTCTGAGGTAGAAGAGCCGAGTTAAGGACATTGGTCCACCAGAGACCTCCTGGCTCCACGTAATATCAAATGGCAAGAGCTCTCCCAGAGATCTCCATCTCAGCGCTAACACCCAGCTCCACTTAACGACCAGCAAGCTCCAGTGCTGGACACCCTATGCCAAACAATTAGCAAGACAGGAACACAACTCCACCCATTAGCAGAGAGGCTGCCTAAAATCATAATAAGTTCACAGACACTCCAAAACACACCACTGGATGCAGTCCTGCCCACCAGAAAGACAAGATCAAGCCTCAACCACCAACACACAAGCACCAGTCCCCTCCACAAGGAAGCCGACACAACCCACTGAACGAACCTTACCCACCGGGGTCAGGCACCAAGAACAATGGGAACTATGAACCTGCAGCCTGTGAAAAGGAGACCCCAAACACAGTAAGTTAAGCAAAATGAGAAGACAGAGAAACATACAGCAGATGAAGGAGCAAGGTAAAAACTCACCAGACCAAACAAATGAAGAAGAAATAGGCAGTCGACTTGAAAAACAGTTCAGAGTAATGAGTGTAAACATGATCCAAAATCTTGGAAATAGAATGGAGAAAATACAAGAAATGTTTAACAAGCATTTAGAAGAACTAAAGGGCAAACAATGATGAACAACACAATAAATGAAATTTAAAATTCTCTAGAAGGAATCAATAGCGAATAACCGAGGCAGAAGAACGGATAAGTGACCTGAAAGATAAAATAGTGGAAATAACTACCACAGAGCAGAATAGAGAGAATGAAAAGAACTGAGGACAGTCTCAGAGACCTCTGGGCCAACATTAAATGCACCAATATTCGAATTATAGGGGTCCCAGAAGAAGAAGAGAAAAAAAAAAAGGAACTGAGAAAATATTTGAAGAGATTATAGTTGAAAACTTCCCTAATATGGAAAAGGAAATAGTTAATCAAGTCCAGGAAGCACAGAGTCCCATACAGGATAAATCCAAGGAGAGACACGCCAAGACACATATTAATCAAACTATCAAAAATTAAATACAAAGAAAACATATTAAAATCAGCAAGGGAAAAACAACAAATAACATACAAGGGAATCTCCATAAGGTTAACACCTGATCTTTCAGCAGAAACTCTGCAAGCCAGAAGGGAGTAGCAGGACATATTTAAAGTGATGAAAGGGAAAAACCTACAACCAAGATTACTCTACCCAGCAAGGATCTCATTCATATTCAACGGAGAAATTAAAAATTTTACAGACAAGCAAAAGCTAAGAGAATTCAGCAACACCAAACCAGCTTTACAACAAATGCTAAAGGAACTTCTCTAGGCAGGAAACACAAGAGAAGGAAAAGATCTATAATAACAAACCCAAAACAATTAAGAAAATGGTAATAGGAAAATACATATCTATAACTACCTTAAATGTAAATGGATTAAATGCTCCAACCAAAAGACATAGACTGGCTGAATGGATACAAAAACAAACCCGTATATATGTTGTCTATAAGAGACCCACTTCAACCTAGGGACACAAACAGAATGAAAGTGAGGGGATGGAAAAAGATATTGCATGCAAATGGAAATCAAAAGAAAGCTGGAGTAGCAATTCTCATATCAGACAAAATAGGCTTTAAAATAAAGACTATTAAAAGAGACAAAGAAGGGCACCACATAATGATCAATGAATCAATCCAAGAAGAAGTTATAACAACTGTAAATATTTATACCCCCAAGTTAGGAGCACCTCAATACATAAGGCAATGGCTAACAGCCATAAAAGGTGAAATAGACAGTAACACAATCATAGTAGGGGACTTTAACATCCCAGTTTCACCAATGGACAGATCATCCAAAATGGAAATAAATAAGGAAACACAAGCTTTAAATGATACATTAAACAAGATAGATTTAATTGATAGTTATAGGACATTCCATCCAAAAACAACTGCATACACTTTCTTCTCAAGTGCTCATGGAACATTCTCCAGGACTGATCATATCTTGGGTCACAAATCAGGCCTTGGTAAATTTAAGAAAATTGAATTTGTATCAAGTATCTTTTCCAACCACAGCGCTATGAGACTATACATCAATTACAGGAAAAAAAAATCTGTTAAAAATACAAACACATGGAGGCCAAAAAATACACTACTAAATAACCAAGAGATCACTGAAGAAATCCAAGAGGAAATTAAAAAATACCTAGAAACAAATGACAATGAAAACACGATGACCCAAAATTTATGGGATGTAGCAAAAGCGGTTCTAAGATGGAAGTTTACAGCAAAACAATCATACCTCAAGAAACAAGAAACATAAATAAACAACCTAACCTTACACCTAAAGCAATTAGAGGAAGAAGAACAAAAAACCCCAAAGTTAGCAGAAGGAAAGAAATCATTAAGATCAGATCAGAAATAAATGAAAAAGAAGTGGAAACGATAGCAAAGAAAAATAAAACTAAAAGTTGGTTCTTTGAGAAGATAAAAAAAATTGATAAACATTAGCCAGACTCATGAAGGAAGAAAAGGAGAAGACTCAAATGAATAGAATTAGAAATGAAAATGGAGAAGTAACAACTGACACTTCAGAAATACAAAGGATCATGAGAGATTACTACAAGCAATTATATGCCAATAAAATGGACAACCTGGAAGAAATGGACAAATTCTTAGAAAACTACAACCTTCCAAGACTGGACCAGGAAAAAATGAAGTATGAACAGACCAAACAGAAGCACTGAAAAAGAAACTGTGATTAAAAATCTTCCTAAAAACAAAAGCCCAGGACCAGATGGTTTCACAGGTGAATTCTATCAAACATTTAGAGAAGAGCTAACACCTATCCTTCTCAAACTCTTCCAAAATATAGCAGAGGGAGGAACACTCCCCAACTCATTCTATAGTGGTGATGGAGCCATCATCAGCCTGATACCAAAACCAGACAAAGATGTCACAAAAAAGGAAAACTACAGGCCAATATCACTGATGAACATAGATGCAAAAATCCTCAACAAAATACTAGCAAACAGAATCCAACAGCACATTAAAAGGATCATACACCATGATCAAGTGGGGTTTATCCCAGGAATGCAAGGATTCTTCAATATACACAAACCAATCAATGTGATAAACCATATTAACAAAACTGAAGGAGAAAAACCATATGATCATCTCAATAGATGCAGAAAAAGCTTTCAACAAAATTCAACACCGATTTATGATTAAAAAAAAAAAACCCTGCATAAAGTAGGCATAGAGGAAACTTACCTCAACATAATTAGGCCATATAGGACAAACCATAGCCAACATCGTTCTCAATGATGAAAAACTGAAAACATTTCCACTAAGATCAGGAAAAAGACAAGGTTGCCAACTCTCACCACTATTATTCAACATAGTTTTGGAAGTTTTAGCCACAGCAATCAGAGAAGAAAAAGAAATAAAAGGAATCCAAACTGGAAAAGAAGTAGTAAAATTATCACTGTTTGCAGATGACATGATACTATACATAGAGAATCCTAAAGATGCTACCAGAAAACTACAGAGCTAATCAATGAATTGGTAAAGTAGCAGGATACAAAATTAACACACAGAAATCACTTGCATTCCTGTACGCTATAGATGAAAAATCTGAAAGAGAAATTAAGGAAACACTCCCATTTACCATTGCAACAAAAAGAATAAAATACCTAGGAATAAACCTACCTACGGAGACAAACGACCTGTATGCAGAAAACTGTAAGACACTGATGAAAGAAATTAAAGATGATACCAACAGATAGAGAGATATAAAATGTTCTTGGATTGGAAGAATCAACATTGTGAAAATGGCTATACTACCCAAAGCAATCTACAGATTCAATGCAATCCCTATCAAACTACAAATAGCACTTTTCACAGAACTAGAAAAAAAATTTCACAATTTGTATGGAAACAAAACAGACCCCAAATAACAAAAGCAATTTTGAGAAAGAAAAGCGGAGCTGGAGGAATCAGGCTCCTTAACTTCAGACTATACTACAAAGCTACAGTAACCAAGACATTATGGCACTGGCACAAAAACAGAAATCTAGATCAATGGAACAGGATAGAAAGCCCAGAGATAAACCCACACGCATATAGTCACCTTATCTTTGATAAAGGAGGAAAGAATATACAATGGAGAAAAGACAGACTCTTCAATAAGTGGTGCTGGAAAAACTGGACAGCTACACGTAAAAGAATAAAATTAGAACACTTGTTAACACCATACACAAAAATAAACTCAAAATGCATTAAAGACCTAAATGTAAGGCCTGACACTATAAAACTCTTAGAGGAAAAGATAGGAAGAACATTCTATGACATAAATCACAACAAGATCCTTTTCGACCCACCTCCTAGAGAAATGAAAATAAAAACAAAAATAAACAAATGGGACCTAATGAAACTTAAAAGCTTTTGCACAGCAAAGGAAACTATAAATAAGATAAAAAGACAACCCTCAGAATGGGAGAAAGTATTCATAAATGAAGCAACTGACAAAGGATTAATCTCCAAAATATACAAGTAGCTCATGCAGCTCAATATCAAAGAAACAAACAACCCAATCCAAAAATGGGCAGAAGACCTAAACAGGCATTTCTCCGAAGAAGATATACAGATTGCCAACAAACACATGAAAGGATGCTCAACATCATTAATCATTAGAGAAATGCAAATCAAAACTACAATGAAGTATCACCTCACAGTGGTCAGAATGGCCATCATCAAAAAATCTAGAAACAATAAATGCTGGAGAGGGTGTGGAGAAAAAGGAACACTCTTGCACTGCTGGTGGGAATGTGAATTGGTTCAGCCACTATGGAGAACAGTATGGAGGTTCCTTAAAAAACTACAAATAGAACTACCATATGACCCAGCAATCCCACTACTGGGCATATACCCTGAGAAAACCAAAATTCAAAAGGAGTCATGTACCAAAATGTTCATTGCAGCTCTATTTACAATAGCCCGGTGATGGAAACAGCCTAAGTGTCCATCATCGGATGAATGGATAAAGAAGATGTGGCACATATATACAATGGAATATTACTCAGCCATAAAAAGAAACGAAATTGAGCTATTTGTAATGAGGTGGATAGACCTAGAGTCTGTCATACAGAGTGAAGTAAGTCAGAAAGAAAAAGACAAATACCGTATGCTAACACATATATATGGAATTTAAGGGAAAAAAAATATCATGAAGAACCTAGGGGTAAGACAGGAATAAAGACACAGACCTACTGGAGAACGGACTTGAGGATATGGGGAGGAGGAAGGGTGAGCTGTGACAGGGCGAGAGAGAGGCATGGTTATATATACACTACCAAACGTAAGGTAGATAGCTAGTGGGAAGCAGCCGCATAGCACAGGGAGATCAGCTCGGTGCTTTGTGACCGCCTGGAGGGGTGGGATAGGGAGGGTGGGAGGGAGGGAGACGCAAGCGGGAAGAGATATGGGAACATATGTATATGTATAACTGATTCACTTTGTTATAAAGCAGAAACTAACACACCATTGTAAAGCAATTATACCCTAATAAAGATGTTAAAAAAAAAAAAAAACTACAATGAAGTATCACCTCACAGTGGTCAGAATGACCATCATCAAAAAATCTACAAACAATAAATGCTGGAGAGTGTGTGGAGAAAATGGAACCCTCTTGCACTGTTGGTGGGAGTGTAAATTGATACAGCCAGTATAGAGAACAGTACGGAGGTTCCTTAAAAAACTAAAAATAGAACTACCATATGACCCAGCACTCCCACTAATGTGCATATACCCTGAGAAAACCATAATTCAAAAAGAGTCATGTACCACAATGTTCATTTTAGCTCTATTTACAATAGCCAGGAGATGGAAGCAACCTAAGTGTCCATCGAGAGATGAATGGATAAAGAAGATGTGGCACATATATACAATGAAATATCACATATTTATATATTATATTATATTATTATAAGCACCTCTGATCATGGGTAGAAAATTTGCATAGTGGTTTTTATATTTAGATTTTATATTTAAAATATAAATATTTTATATTTAGAAGGACTAGTTCTTGGATGTTTGGAATTCTGGTGTTCCTACATTGTCATATTTGTTGTTCAGTTATATTGCTTTACTCTTCAATTATTTCTATTTGTAACTCTTGAACCCAGCTGTCACATTCATTGGAAAAGGGCAATCTAACCATGCTGGTTTATTTTCACATTTTTTTTCCAAATTTACTTTCCAGCTCCATAATTTGAGATAGATAGCTCAATCTATCCCTTTTATTTCTAGAAACTGATTTCAGTGAATGGGATCATAATTTGGGGTAATTACTAATAAATGTCTCCCTGAGAAAATAGTGTTTAAATGAATTGTATCTTTCACTAAAAAGACCAAGTATTTGATCTAATCTTTGGTGGGGAGTCAAGGTCGATGACATGAACGAGTTAATTTCTTTCAATTCTCCTTGGTACACTGTCACAAGTAAGTCACCTAAAATTCGTGTATAAGTGACCACCATACTCTGCCTCTTATTCATCAAGTAAAGTGCTAATCTGTCTGTGTTCCTAAATCCTAGGAATTTATCTGGCTTATGATTTTAATGACTGAATTTGAGATGGGTTCTTTTTCAGCAGAGTGATTTATCATGAATGGTGTTATGATAGAATTTAGTTCTTTACATGACAAGTTCACCATTAACACTGGCCACTGTAGGAGCACATTTATGTTTGTCTTACTAACTTTGACCAGGCTATTTTCAACTGTTCAAGACTTGTGATAGATGCAAAAATGGCCACAAACTCTTCCCCAACCTGCATCTGTGACCTTATAATGTGACTTGGTAGCTTCTCTCATAAAAGAGGGGGAAATCTATTTCTTTCCCTTTTGAATACAGTCTGGCCTTGTGTCTTGCTTTGGCCAATAAGGAGTGGCAGAAGCAATGATATGAAAATCATAAATGTCTCAAGATGTTTTGCATGCCTCTGCCTTCACTGCTTCATCATAAACCAGACAGCCCAAACCCAGCCATCAGCTGGTGGCAGAAATGCATAAGTAAGTTCAGCCAATAACGGTCCAGCACCGCCCAGGCCAGAACAGCTGTTGAGATAAATCCAGGCTGAGTTATCGTACTGCCAAATCATAAGATAAATAAATGTATGTTGATTTAAGCCATTAAGTTTTAGGGTGGTTCTTTTTACACAGAATTACTATCTGATACGACTTATCTCAATACACTATAAGCATCACGACCAAAGTTTTTAGTTCCATCTTAATTCTTAATGATATTGAAATAAATATAGTTATTCCAGGTGGTAGTATTTATACTTTTATAAACTGCTGTAGAAAATGCCATACATTGGTTAAAAATATCACACACTTAGCCTTTCAGCTCTTAAATCATATTTTCAACTTCCTGAACATCCGCCAACGCTTGATTCTCTTCAGGAAACATAATATTTTTGCCCTCAAGAGACATTCTTTTACAGATTTACCCTCTGTGAAAGTTTTTGTACTTGGAAAACTTTTTGTTACTTACTGAGCACATAACTGCATTTTATAGTGGTAGTATTTCATTTATGAACACTAAAAAGAGGTCCTCTTTAAAGTTCAATTCTTTATTTTTTTAGTTCATTAAGTTCTTCAATGTGCATCTTTCTCTAGCCTGTCATAATTCTTGCTATCATTTGTTTTATAATTGTACCTTTATTTGCATTTAATAAAAAAAAAGACACACTGGAAATTCCCTGGTGGTCTAGTGGTTAGGATTCGGCGCTTTCACTGCCGTGGCCCGGGTTCAATCCCTGGTCAGGGAACTGAGATCCCACAAACCTCGGGTCGTGACCAAAAAAGAAAAAAGAAAAAAAAAAAGACACACTTTATTTGCATATATATGTAGGAATACTTTTTACTTTTATAAAGAAATGATCTCTTCTTCTTGAAACCACAAGTTCTTCTTGAAACTACAAGTTCTTCTCATTCTGTCTTCTGTTTTCCTACTTTTGGTAGAGACATGGGTAAAAAAGTCACTCTTTTCTTAAATCTACTGTAAGCAAACAGTTGGACATTTGAGAGAATAAATGGAGACTGCCACCTGGCTTAGATTCAATGAAACAAAGGGAATAGCAGATACTCTGGTCAATTGGAGAGCATGTGCTCCATTTGAAAGCAGAAGCTGATATTCAACTCTAGAATATTGTCACCAAATCTGAAAATCTGTTATCTGATTTTTCAAACTTCTTAAGAGAATCTCCAAATACATATTTTTATGTGAAACCTCCTGAGTTCTAAATTACAACTGATTTAAACTGTAACTTTAAACACTGTGTGAGTCAAGGATGTGCACCAGATGAACATGAGCAGAGTGGGATTTTTACGTTTCTCCTCCCGGTCAATATGTAGTATTAAGCAAAGTAGCTTAAACACAGACTAGATGAATGAATGTATAAGTGAATGATAGGATAGTATAAAATAGGGACACAAAATAGGGAAGGACAAAACCTTTTCAGGGTTTTGCTCCAGGATTTGGTAAAGTAATTCAGGGAGGAAAAGGAAAAGACAAAAGTAGCAGGAGGGCCGACTGAGGAGGCATTCTGAAGGAGACTTGATTTCAAGAAAGAAGAAAAATATCTCCCTCTCCCATAGCTTACTCATGCTCTGCATGATGAAACACTGTACCTCTTTGACAGAGATGCTCTTCTTTAATGGGATCTAAAATCTGAACTCCTTTTGAAGCAAGACCCCTTGCATCCTCTCCAGATTGTGGAAAGGGTTATGGTTGGAAAAAAAAAAAAGGTGGGATACCCAAAGAGATGAAGAACACTGAACCATCAATTTTCCAAGAAAGGGTTCTGCTTGGGGGAGTAGGACAGGATCCAAGGACCCTTTCTTCTCTCCCTTCCCCATTCATCCAGTTACTTCTGAATATAATGGTCTCTCAAGCCCAAGAAGACATTTCTTAGGTTCAGATAGTTGGAGGATTTCCTAAGCTTATCTCCCGGTCCAGTTCTTGGCAACTGGGTGGAGTTCCTACCTTGAAGAACTCCAGAATTAAAAAAAAAAAACATCTCAGCATATGTGTGGTTGCCAGAGCTGGACTGAGGTTATTGTTGGTTTGTGGGAGTTAATGGTGGTATAAATTGAGAGCAAAGCAAGAAGAAATTGATCCTTCTGTATCAGGGTAAGTCACACCAGCAACGTATTTTTATAAGGATCACAAAGCACCTCTAATCATAAATCTTCCATTTCAAAGTAGAAAGTAGAGTCAAGAAAACACTCTGATTAATCAAATAAATCTGTGATTGGAACATACAGAATCCAGAACTTCTGAGATGCAAGTTCTTTTAATGTCCTAGTTTTCCAGTGAGGAATGGAACTTGGTGAGTGTGGATATGCGTGGTTGTAAGGGGTGAGGTGTGGGGCGCTAAAGCAGGCCATACACAACTAATTTTAGTTATCTGTGGAGCCAGGACCAGCAGAACTTGGCACTCTCATGAAAATGTCCAGGGGTAAATACTGGAATATAACTAGTACCACTGACTTGCAAACTCTCGATGCCCCAGAGCTGCTATGAGAGTTGTAGTTATTGAGGTTCTCATGAAGTTAGGATGAAAAACTTATAAGAAGTGGCTGTTCAAATAATCATATCCCCATGGATATTCTCTGCAATTTAAGGAGAAAAATAAGGGTATAGACCCAATTAGTCATATTCTAAGATGCCCAAGTTACTATCTTTAGTAGACTCTTGTTATTTACTTATTTATTTGATCTCTTGAGTACAACACATCCTTCTTACTATCATTTTGATTTCCTTTTTAGGTGGACTAACCCAATGTATGGTCTTGGTGGGAAATAGGGCAGCCTCTCCTTTTAAAAGCCCAGTGAACAAGATTATTCCACCCCCTATTCCTGGGTTGTCAAGAGATGGATGTGTGACCTAGGCTCGGTCAGTCAGTCCTCTGGCCCGGGACTTTGCAGCTTGAGCTGGTGGCGTTGGGGTGTGGGGTTGCTGCGGTGGACAGGTCCATGTGTGGATCACAACATTTCTGTAGCATGACATTTGCTGTGGTCCCTACTGCTTGGGCTTCCCACTCTCTCTTGTTCCTATTCATTTCCTAAGCCCAGTCCTCCCGTTTTCTGAGTCTCTGATATACTTTCAGTAAAGTATCCCCTTTTTGAAAAGAGAACCGGAATTGATTTCTGTTGCTAGAACCAAGAACCCTGATTAAAATATTACCTGAAGACTGGAGAAGAGACATGAGCTTTCTGCAAAGTCTACTCCATTGATTAGAATACATAGGGGTATGTAGAATGCATGTAGGGTTCTAGGTATGTGCCTATGTTTGAAAAAAGGGGGTAGCAGCAACATGGGTAAAATTCACTAGAAACCTCTTGATAAATTGTTTTTGGAATGTCTGTAAGAGACAATGTTTCCCATAATAATGATTATAACAATAATTCAAACATTAAAATTACCATTTATTACATGTCTTCTTTACAAAAGACATTTATTTCTTAGAAGGTCTCAATCTTTTAATAGCCCTATGAGATAAGAGCATTTACTCCCATTTTATAGGTAAGATAACTGAGGTTCAGAGAGGATAATAATTTCCCAAGGTCAGACAACTGGTAAAAAATCAGTCAACATTCCCCTCCAGTCCAAATCTTGTTCTCTTTTTGTTCTACAAGGTCATCTCTCTTCCAAAAACAGAGGGCAGGGGGGGCTTCCCTGGTGGCGCAGTGGTTGAGAGTCCGCCTGCCGATGAAGGGTACACAGGTTCGTGCCCCAGTCCGGGAAGATCCCACATGCCGCGGAGTGGCTGCGCCCGTGAGCCATGGCTGCTGAGCCTGCGCGTCCGGAGCCTGTGCTCTGCAACGGGAGAGGCCACAGCAGTGAGAGGCCTGCGTACCGCAAACAAACAAACAAACAAAAACCAGAGGGGGGAAGATTCTAGCCCAAAATATACCTTGTGAACCTCGTATTGCTAAGTCTCTGCAGTTATGTTTTTTAACCACTGTGTCAACCAGACATTCTCAGACCCTCATTTTATTTTTAGACCTCACTGATTTGTAACTTACTGACAGGTGCATGTCAGGATTGCTAGCTCCGGAGCGCAGAGGCAAATGCTGCTAGGTGGAGTACGGATGCTCTTATTCCAAACACACCATCCTCTTTTTTGTTGACCTAGATAGTCCTTTGTGCTTTGTATTTTTGTTAGGGTTCTCCAGAGGAACAGAACCAGTAGAATATATGTAGGTATATCAAAAGACATTTATTATGAGGGATGGACTCACATGATTAAGAAGTCTCATGATCTACTGTCTGCAAGCTGGAGGCCCAGGAAAGCCAGTGGTGTAGTTCCAGTCCAAACCTGAAGCCCTGAGAGCCAGTGGAGCCAGTGGTGTAACCAGTCTGAGTCTGAAGGCCCAAGAACCATGGGTGCTGATGTCGGAAGGCAGGAGCAGATCAATGTCCCAACTCAAGCCCTTTCTCCACCTTCTTGTTCTAATCTGGCAGTCAACAGATTGGATGAAGCTCACCTGCATTGATGAGGCTAGGTCTTTTATACTCAGTCTACTGATTCAAATGCTAACCTCTTCCAGAAACGCCTTCACAGATACATCCATAATTAATACTCTACCAGTGATCTGGGCAACCCTGAGCCCAGTCCTGTTGACAAATAAAATTAACCATCGCTTATCTCAACTTTACCGGAGGTAGTTCTCAGGTTTTCCTTTCTTCTTCTTTTTTTTTTTCTCCTTCCTTTTGTCTATGACCTTTTTATTATTTCTGCAGTGACCAGGGGCTGTTTGACTCATCATTTGTCCTTTTTAGAATTTATTTTCCTCCCTTTTGTTTCAGAAATATGTGTCTTGTCTAATTTGCCTAAAGTTTCTGGAAACATCTCAAAGATTTAAATTTTTCATGCAATCCAGAGCAAAGAGGCTGAAGGTAGTGTATGGTAGGAAGTAAAGGTGGGGATAAGGAAGATAGGAGAGACAGTCTGTGGTATTTGGGGGACCATGGACTTTGAAAATTTTGGAATAAAAGGGACAGGTCTCTGCTTTCAGGGACAGTGCAATAAACTTTCTGTAAAGGCAGGTTTATATTGGTCTCAATTATTTTGTATTTCTTGGTATGAAAGCCTCATTTCATAACTATTTGAAATCTCTAGGACTAGGGATTAAATGGATATAAAATTAAGGCTGATAGTATATAAAAAACAATTCTAAAAAGAATATTTATGCTCAAATTGCCTAAGAAAGTCATTTCTTTTTCTTTTAAATTTATGAGAAGTTGAAAGTTAATCTAGAAGCAGTATTAAGAATTAATTTGGGTTTTGGTGGGGGAGAATGGGAAGTAGAAGATGCAAATGAGGAGAGAAACCCTTTAGCTAGGAACTTAATGGTTTTGAGGTAGTTTTTCATATAATTAAGCTACATTAATGTAATATAATGTAGTCTGACTACATTACTGTAGTAGAAGCAGATGAATATAAAAATACATTACCATTGATACAGGAAGTCATTGCAAGAGTTTGTTTTTCACAGCTAGTTATTTTATTCCAATTAGAATTACTTTGCTACATTATTATGTTTAATTTATTGATTTATTCTAGTCTCATGAAGCTAGAATATATATGACGATCAAGACTTAAATGTATGTCGAAAGATGAAAGCTGAAGAAATGGGGTAAACTAGTAAAACAAAGTCAGGAGTGGAATTAGAACATGACACGCATACCACAAGGTCTTGCCTGATGGTAAAAGTGCTTGAAAGTTCATGTCTTGGTTTCTCGTGACCAAAGCAAAGAGGGCAAGATCATGAGTTGACGCTGTTCAGGAATGCTGTTAAGAGAAATCAAATCTTGCTCTGGCACGAGGATTCACTGGACAGCAGAATCACAGTTTCTGACAGGGACACCAGTTTTGCGGTGTGAGTGGCTGAGTCTACATCTCCTCCACTGCTTGCCTAGTTGAGAGCCCTCTCTCACAATTAAACTTAGGGATTCTCTCTTAGGGCCCTGCGACTTGCTAACACAGGCCCAAGTCTTCTGCTCACTGTGTGCAGGTGCTGACTGCAAAGCTGGCCCTCGGGGGATTTGTGGGCAGCTCCTACTCACAAGGGTCCCCTTGCCTTTGTGTCCTGTCTGTGACCTGGGTCTCTGGGCTGAGGGCCCCTGGGCTGCTCTGGCTCTACCTCAGGGTGGTATAGAGATAGTCCGGGTGAGGGCATGAAGAAAACTGGAAAGATGGCTCCAACAGCAACTTCTGGTCCCTGAAGGAAACGCAGGGTCTGGGTCACAAGCAGGTCATGGGGACTGGATGTTCTCATAACCTTCTCTAGCAACCTCATGGCGTACTTCCTAGCCCTGAGTTTCCCTGCTCAGTCCCTGGCAAATAATTCTTTTCCTTCCTGGGAGAGAAGTACACGATTATCCTGGTGGGCACCTGAAGACCCCAGTGATCTGAGTCAAGGTCAAGACATGCCTGCAGGACCTGTTCTGACTCACTGCAGGTGCCTTTAGGCTCCTTTCATGCTGAGTTGAGGCTTCTGGAGGCTGCCCTTTCCCCACCTTAGGACAGACAACAGAGGAATACTGAGGGGAACAAGCTCATGAGAGAAAGGAAGTTACTGTTTTTGTTGAGGGCCCACTGTGCCTAATGCATTGAACTACGTGCTTCGTTGAGGGGGAATAAGTCCTGGGAAGAGACAAGCCAGGAACGTGGACCCACTTGCCTTCCAGACATGTTCCTAGGTGCTCTGCTGGGGAGGAAATTAGAAAATCATGAGCAGTGAAAAACAGCAAGCCTCTTACAGCCCAGTCCTTAAACCATCCCCCAGCGTTTCAGCCTCTCTCCCAAGACAGGAAAGAGACACAATAGCAGCAGGCTCTGGAAGATTCAGCCATCAGGAGAGACCCACATTGTCTTCTCATGTGCAGGGCAATGACTGCTATCAGTGCCAAGGGACAGACATTGCTGCTCTGGAAAGCTCTGCTGTGCCTAGCAGCCCACTTACCCCCTCAGCTCCAATGAAGACAAAAGCATTGTCCCCAAAGCTCACCTGCACCCTCCTGTCCCTGCTGGGTGCTCCAGACCTGGGAATAAACCATGCACGGACACACTGGATTCACTGAAAGAGGGGACAAGATTAGACAGGTGGTGGTGGTCAAGGACTCACACAGGCGCTTTTCCTGACCACATGCTTCATACTTACCTTGACAACCCCAAATGAGTCTCAGCAGGACCTGGGATGTCAAGGACATCCCTACAAGCCTCACCTCATTGGTCCTTTCCCTACACCTTTCCTCACCTGGAGCCCTGACCTAACAGCAGTATTCACCATTGTTATACACGGGCTCCTGGTCCCTGGCTGGGGCAGGTGAGCTAGAGTAGAGGCATCCTGGGAGACCTGGGCTGAAAGTTTCTGAAAGCAAAGAAAAATGTGTTGGTCCTTGGGACAGTGAATTAGGAGGAGAAGAAAGGCTGGCCAGGGGGCTAAAGTGTAGACAGAGTTTCAGAGGATTTAGTACCCAGAAAGGCATGGAGTGTTGCAAGGTAGGGCTAGAAGCGGGGAGGGGTGCAGAATATGGCATGTTCAAATTTCTATTTTTGAGCCATTTTCCAAGTTCTCCATTTTGAGTATTAAATAAGTTAGAAGGAGAGTTCCAGCATCCTTTGCACACAGTACATGCACACCTAGATGTGGAATAAATGAACCAACACATAAATGTGGACTAGACACAAAGGCCTCACCTGTGGGGGTCGGCACCAGAGCCTGCTCCTGTGAGGCAGAGAAGAACTAGTGTTTGCCAAGGGGAAGCTCTCTCCAGGATGGATTTGGCATAAAAGGAGTCCACTCATTTCACATATCAGTAGATGATGGTCTGGAAGGCCCCTTGCTGGGAAGTTTACAGTCAGAATAAGCATCCCACCTTCTATGTGACCCCCTGCTCCTGGCATTGAATTAGTGCTTAATATATGTTAGTGGAATGAATGAAAAATGTGAAATGCCTGTCTTCCAAGGGGCAGACAGCAGGTGCTTTACACCTGGAAAATTTAGAGATTTGGCTACTGGCTGTGTAACCTAAGCGAATCACTTAGCTTCTGGAGACCTTGGTGTGCTCTTTATGAGTATAGTGTAGTGCGTTAAACATGAGCTCTGGGGCCGCACTTCTTCAGCCAGCCTGTAGTTGGGTCACTTTAGGGTTACTCATCATTCCTGTACCTCTTGTTTCCATATTTGTGAAATGGGGAAAACAGTAATAATAATAATACCTCTCAAATGAAGATTAAATTAGTCAATGCATGCTAAAGTGATGGTAACAGCATTTGACACACGGTGAAGATATTTGCTGCTATTATTTTTATTAATATTATTTTGTTAGTTTTACGAATTAGCCTAAACCTGACTGTGCTTTCGAGTTACTCAGGGAATTAAATAAATACCATTTCTTTTTTTTCTTTTTTTGCGGCACACGGGCCTCTCACTGTTGTGGCCTCTCCCGTTGCGAAGCACAGGCTCCGGACGCGCAGGCTCAGCGGCCATGGCTCACGGCCGCAGCCGCTCCGCGGCATGTGGGATCTTCCCGGACCGGGGCACGAACCTGTGTCCCCTGCATTGGCAGGCGGACTCTCAACCACTGTGCCACCAGGGAAACCCTAAATACCATTTCTTTATCCTCATTTCCAAATTCAGATTCAGTAAGTCTGGGCTGGGATCAGATATTTGTTTATTCTATGACTGATTCTGTTGTGCAGCCAGATTTATTGACTCCAGGGCTATGCTGCTTAACCCTATGGGATGCTGTCTCTGTAGACTACAATGTGAATGGCGTCCCCTGGAGTTGTACTGCGTGGTGACTCTGACCTGGTTTCTTCCAGTCTTAAGAGGCTGTGATGCTGTTCTGTGTCCCACATAGGCACAGTTCAGGGTAATCCTATAGCATATATTCAGGACATACTTGATTTTGAAATTAAAGGACCCACAATTTTGAATTCTTGAGGATTTTAATTATTTGGCCATCACTGATTCGCTTTGCACAAGTAATATACAGTCTTGCCTGGAAGGTTTAAAAAGTGAATATTTAAATGAAATAAACATGAACTTTAACAGGTACCCTTAGCAGGCAGGGTAGTCTTCATCCTGCTGGAGTCTATATTCTTCCTTCCTCTGTCCTGAAAATAAGGCACTTTAAAACACTCTAAATACCCTTCAAGGCCATGGAGATCTGCAACCACTTGTTTGGTGTGTGCCAGGCTCCCTTCTGTCCCTCTGGTTAGTATCTTCATGGGGACATTTCGCTCTGAAGGTCTTCTGCAGTCTCTTAGTACAGGGCATTTTAATAGGCGCCTTTTGTGACTGGGGATATTAAGTGAGTGCCGGGGTCCTTTTCCTTCCCTGTGTTAGTTAGGATTTTCTCTACTTTTGACATTGTCTTTATGTGAGCTTGCTGGATATCTGGAGGGCTTCTAAGGATGGAAGTGCTGTCCTTGGCACCAATATGCTGGGCATCCCTAATCCATCTAGTAAGTGCATTATGGCATAATATTACAAGAGCCTTTTTTAAAAAAGGTAAAAGTAGTGGAAAGACTCTCCAGAGAAAAACATCAAAAGTCTCTCCTGGGGGCTTCCCTGGTGGCGCAGTGGTTGAGAGTCCGCCTGCCGATGCAGGGGACACGGGTTCGTGCCCCGGTCCGGGAAGATCCCACATGCCGCGGAGTGGCTGGGCCCGTGAGCCATGGCCGCTGAGCCTGTGCGTCCGGAGCCTGTGCTCCGCAACGGGAGAGGCCACAACAGTGAGAGGCCCGCGTATCGCCAAAAAAAAAAAAAAAAAAAAGCCTCTCTTGGGATTAACAGCTCTTCTTTGGGCATAAGAATTGAAAAAGGTGATGGAAGGGGGCTGAATTGGAAGAGGAAATGTGATAATTCTATTGTGGGTAAAGGACCTAGCCTATATTAATTTTGGAACAAGTGACTTCTTGGAGTCAAGGTAGTGATATCTGATTGTCTATTGTCAAGATTTTAGCTGGCTTTGTGTATCCAATAAAGTCTTCTTCGGGGGGGGCACCCCTCACCTATTAGATGACAATTGTGCTTGGTTCATGAGATTTGGGTGAGGTTGCCTCCTCCTTCCTTACTCCTGTGAAGGGTGGGACGTGTGCCATTCATGCTCCAGGCTGGCTCGTCCCAAGTTCTCCTTGAGACTTCTGCAGGAGCCATCTGGATCCTGAGCATTAAACAAGAGGCAGGCTTGGAGCAGCCAGCACCCTCCTGCTACCAAGAGGGCAGCCTAGGACCTGTGTCTGTGTGAGTACAAGCTGAGGTAAGCAAGCTGTGGCTGACTTCCACCTCTTTATGTTTTCCACGGGCTTGATTCTCTCTTTGACATTCTTCTCTAATTGTCAATGTTTTTGTCACAAGCTTTCTCAAGTCCTTCATGGAATGAATTAGAGGTATAACTAAATGAGTAAATGAAGTAAGACATTTTATGTAAAATGATTCTGTACTTCATGTTATCCTCAGAATGCCTCTATGAGGGCAAGGAGAGGATGCATTAATATCCCCATTTTCAGAGAAAGAAAATGGTCAGAGAGATAAAACCATTGTCTTGGTAGGTTTTTAATATACCCCACCCAGCAAGTGGCAGAATTGTGGCTACAACTCATCTCTTTACTTCCAATCCAAGGCTCTTTCTATTATATTATACATTATCATATATGAGTATGCATAATATAGTGTATTATAATATATTATAATTAATATGCCAGTTATACTGTACTTAATGTACCCATTGCATTATATTCTATAGTACTTAGAATACTCAGATTATTTCTTTTCAAATCTAGTTCCCTGTTGTATTTCTCTTGTCTATGCATCTTCATGGAGATTGTTTCTAACCCATAGCCATTTTGTCAGAGTTCTATTGAATAAACAAATGTAAATGGGCAATCAGTCTCACTTGAACTCACATATGTAAAGCACTTTCTTGGAGGGTTAAATTACTTTAACTGACAGCCTCACCCACTGGGTGGTAGCTTCCAGACTATGTGGATGCCACCTGTTGCACCCAGGCAGTATTTTTGGTGATAATCAGCGATAGAGCAACAAAGAGTAAAAGCAGAAGTTACAAACCTGACTTCCTCTGGACCTTAGGTGAAAAACAGAGCAGCAGTTGTCAGGAAACCAAGCAGTGACTCCCCCCACCTCCCCGCCATCACTGCAGCCGGAAGGTGGCTCTTGTCCTCTGCAGGTTCTGAGGAGAGAGGCCTGGGACTCAAGTTGGACATCTGCGGATACTGCGGGGGAGGGGGTGTGAGGTCAGGGATGGGGCAGGGGTCCCAGTGAGTTTTGCCTTAGTTTGAAACGGATAAGTGGATGTTCAGTTATTTGTCCAATGACCTGGAGTGTAATCCACTCCTCTCAGGCTAGTGTGAGGCTGGCTGCTAACTTTCACAATTTCTAGTAGTCTCTATTTCCAGTATGAGTCACTGAGGAACCCCAATTTTTTTTCTTTTGGCTGTGGCACATGGCTTGTGGGATCTCAGTTGCCCGACCGGGGACTGAACCTGGGCCATGGCAGTGAAAGTGTGGAGGCCTAACCACTGGACCACCAGGGAATTCCCGAGGAGCCCCAATCTTAACCAAATGCCCTTTCTCATCGACCGGCATGCTTAGAGTCTTTCCTCTGGAAGGGAAGCGTGTAACCCAAGCTCAAGCAACACACAAATGACATTGAATAGTAGTGCCTCACTGCGCTGGGCCCCCAGGCCATTGACAGCTTCACATAGTAGTTTCCAGCATGTTCTGTGGTCAGAGAGAGAATGAAGGATGCTCCTCCTCCAAATGGGGCCGAGCTGGTCCCCAGGCTGACATCCTCATGATAAAACCAGTACAGGATCGGGGAGAGCCTTTCTGGGCCTCACAGAGAAGCTCCGTCACGTTCCCCACCACAGCCTGGGCTCCGGGATCCCTGAGAGTGAGGACAGGGCAACACACAGGACCTGAGGGGGACCGCGGGCTGTCAGAGAGGGTCTCTTCCTCTTGACAGTTCACCATCTACCCCTGCCTCTGTTCCCACATTCCAGAGTTAATCCTTAGATCAGGGCTGTCCAACAGAACGTCCTGCAATGGTGGAGATGCTCTATAGCCCTGCTGCTCAGTATGGCAGCCACTACACGCATCTGGCTGTTGTGCACTTGAAATGTGACTAGTGTGAATAAAAGAGAAAATTTTTTATTTTAATTAATTTAAATGTAAACGGCCAAATGTGACGAGCGGCCACTGTATTGAACAGCACAGCTGCAGAGGTATTTACTCCAGAACTGTGAGGATGAATTCCAGGAAGCCTTTCTCCGGCTGGCTGACAGCAGCAGTGTTCTTTCATCTCTTTCGTCTTACTATCTTATTTTTTCTACCGAATTTGTAGTTCCCCTAAAGCAGCTATTTATTTTGGAAGGTCTGCCTCTGTCAGAAAAGAATTAGCTCTTCATAGCTCTCATCCCTATGATTACCTTAAAATGTTCTCATGACCCAAAGGTTCCCTGAGCCCACTTTGAGTACCTCTGACTGAACTGTGGGTGGGTGGAACTCACTTCTCACAGTGATATTTACTGCCTCACTCTGGATGAAGCCATAGCTGTTGTCAGCTGTAGAGTAGTATCCCCCAGCCTGGCCCTCCGTGATAACAAGGATTTCCAGCTCTGCTCCCTGGAAATGCCAAGTTTTGGTCCCCAGACTCTCCTTCACGTCCCCTCTGTGTCAGGAAAAGGTGATGTCCCCTGCGCCTTCAGACACAGAGCAGACAAGGACCAGTGTCTTCCTTTCAATCACCTGCCCTCTGGGGGCAGAGTTTCCACGGAGACACAAGACACAGGGCTCCCTGTGTGAACAGGAGACAGCAGGTGAGGCTTGACTCTTGGGAACATCAGGGCTGAAGTGGTTGGTATCACCCTAAAAGTGACAGCAGATGGACTTGGAAATTTTGAGTAAGATCAGAAAACAGCGATCTTTGTAGAGTACGAATTGGGGATGCTGGGTGTCAATCCTGAGTATATTTCTGTGGGAGGCAAGATTCTCACTTCTCAGCCTTCGGTCACATGAGGTTCCTCATCTTATAATGTACTCACTTCAGGAGCTTATTTCCCCTAGGGGGCCAGGATGGGCAACGCCAGGGGAAAATCTTTGGGCTTGTGCTTGGTGACAATAGGCAGAAGTCTTGTGTTGAGAGCTAGGAAGAATAATGGAAAATATTAGCCCTCCTTTAAAGGGACATCATGCAAGATGATAAACTGCTTCTCTCCCTTCTTTTCAGACCTACCTCAAGACCCTCTGCTTCAATACTATCTTCTCTAATTGCTCTGATATAAAATGGGTCTCTCTGTTCTCTCAAATCCTACTGTGTTGGATTTGCTACTAGGCTACTCTCTAGATGACTGTCAGCTCCCTGCAAAACCTCTATAGCATAATAATAGGCACCCAGTATATATCTGATTATATTACAATAAGAAAGGTAAAGTTAAGAGGACTGTGGTGGACATTCTGAAGTTTTATGATTTTTTTTTTTTTTTTTTTTTTTTTTTTAGTCGTACGCGGGCCTCTCACAGTCGTGGCCTCTCCCATTGCAGAACACAGGCTCCGGATGCGCAGGCTCAGCGGCCATGGCTCACGGGCCCAGCCGCTCCGCGACATGTGGGATCTTCCCGGACTGGGACACAAACCCGTGTCCCCTGCATCGGCAGGCGGACTCTCAACCACTGCACCACCAGGGAAGCCCATGAAGTTTTATGATTCTTGAAGCCTCTCGGTAACCATTCCAGTCCTAAAGCACTATTAGAAATGAGAGGAGTTCAGGATCTCAGGATCTCTCTGGAACAGACCCCCATCCCCATCTTATGGGAAAAGAAGGAACTAAGGTCTGAATAACGCCCTGCCCTACCTCCCTTTTTCCAGCCCCAGTAGCCCTTTTCACCAAAACTCACTCTGCACATAAATTTGGAATCTCTGGCTCAGTTTCCAGACACAGGAAGTCACTTCTGTACCTTGTACCAGGAAGACCCTGATTCTTCTTTCCACCTGGCAGCTATCTGGAGCTTTGGGGAGCTGCCCCAGCATGACCCCAGGTCCTAGACATCTCTGAAGAGGTGAAATTGAAGTTGGGCATCTGACTCTGTGGAGAGAGCGGAGTCTTACAGGTTAGGGTTACTAGACTCTCCTTGGTGGGCCAGACGGTGTTAGCTGTCAGCACAGGAGGTGGAAACAGCTCTAAAGAGAACAAACATAATCCCAGGGCAGCGAGGCTCAGAGCACCTGGGGAGACTCATCTATGTTCTCAGCACTATCAAATAGGTCTTACAAAACCAAGTCAATAGAATCACCACCCAACTCCCTGGCACAACTGAAGTATCATAATTTCTACCCATGGCTTTCTAGGGAAGCTTGATGAGCACACCCTCCGCCTCCCTGCTCCTTGACGAGACTTGTTTGCACCCAACCCTGCTATACCTGGAGTGTAGTCGTTACCTTGAATTTTGACCCTTACACGGTTTGAAGTTCTTTGCCACAGAGATACATAACCTTCCTCAGAAAGCAGCGCAATTATATGAGCCATCGTATCTGGAGACCGCTTTTGGTATGCTGAAGCTTGAGTTCCTTGTAAAAGCAGCAAGTTTTTTTCTTTTAACATCTTTATTGGAGTATAATTGCTTTACAATGGTGTGTTAGTTTCTGCTTTATAACAAACTGAATCAGCTATACATATACGTATACCCCCATATCTCCTCCCTCTTGAGCCTCCCTCCCACCCTTCCTATCCCGCCCCTCTAGGTGGTCACAAAGCACCGAGCTGATCTCCCTGTGCTATGCGGCTGCTTCCCACTAGCTATCTATTTTACATTTGGTAGTGTATATATGTCCATGCCACTCTCTCACTTCGTCCCAGCTTACCCTTCCTCCTCCCCATGTCCTCAAGTCCATTCTCTACATCAAGCAGCAAGTTTTTTCCCATCCTTGTAGTAAATAATTTCATTCAATTCCCCTCCCTCCCTTCTCCAGCAGCTCAGAATCACTCTATCTCCTTCAAAGATAGAGTGTGGGACCTGGAGAATCAGCCAGTCTGCAATAGACAGTAGACACTCAATTCACTCCTTGATTTTCCATCCTCTGGGTGCCTGTTGATATCTTGCACTCACTTTCCCCACAAAACCTATCCATTCATAGTTTCTTCAATGACAGTTTTGCTTTTTCCTCATGAATTTTACCCTTCATTCAGGAGCAGATGATTTCTGAAGCCTGACCCTCCTCTCCCTCACCTGAAGAGACTACCAGGTACACAGGGTCACTGGGACTCAAGTTCAGGGTACAGCACTGGTGCTTTCCAGGATGTGTCTCTTAAATAGCATTTGAAATGAAATTTTTAGTCCATGTGCTTTCATAGGCTCATCATGCTCTCTCTGTTCCTGGGTAGAGGGATGCTTTGCATGTCATTGTTACCACTGTGCCTTGGAAGATGGTGGTCCTTGGAGGATGGAAGAGAGCACAGCTTTTGGTTGGGCAGCAGATGGAACGAGCCTGTCATGAATCAAGTTTCCACTGGGCGCGAGGCACCTAGTTATACTCGTTACATGAGGTCACTGAATCCTCACGAATACCCATGGGGTCATTATCATCATGTCTAATTTGTAAACATGTAAGTCAGTGGGGGATCAGGCCATTTTGCTCATGGTCACAGAGCTAGAGTGTAGCAAAGATAGGATTTGAACCTCATTCGCTGAATTTTAAGGCCATAGTCTTTCTACTAAACCATGCTCTCTGCTTGAGAAAGAAAGAGAAAGAGGAAGAGACCCTAAGTTTGGATTGGCTGCCAAAACCCTCATCCCTTGCTTGGCTGGTGCCAGGGAAGTGAGGAGTCCACATTGCTCTGGGGTAGTTATGGCCCTTCCTCGTATGATTCTTTATGAGTATCAGGGCCTGAAATGAATCAGACAAATGAGTAAACAGTTCCTCCTCCCACACCCCAAAACAGCACTGACTCTTGCTCAGACCAGGAAATAACAAGTTGAAACAGGGTCAATATGAAATATTGAGTTTGTAGGTGAAAAGGATGGAAATGACAGGAATTTGTTCTGAGCCTGGATCAAGGATTTGGGTGAGACAGTTCCTGTGAATATTTCTGGCAGAGCTGCCTCCCTGTTCCTAAAATGGATTTCCAGCTGGGGTGCTCCTAGGAGACTTCGTGCACCTGCAACCAGGTGAAGACACTGTCTCCTTACCTGTCTTTCCTTTGTCAGGTGCATCCTCCTCCTTTTGCAGAAGAGGTCAGAAAGTAAACTCTTGAGCAGAGCAGAGCAGGAAGGTGCCAGGAACAGAGAGGTAGATAGGACTAGAACGACTGGGCCTAGGGGAAAGGGGGACACTTCCCTGCAGCTGTGGGGAGAAGGATTGGTACAAGCTTCCCCAGGTTCCTGCGGCGGGCACTGTAACTCCAAGGCGATGAAAAAGAAATGAAGAGGAGCTTACAGGGCTCTCCTCAGCCAGGAACTGCAAGAGAGAGAGACATGAGAAATTAGCACAGTACAGGGATCCCGTCCTCAGCTGCACACTCACACTTTATCTGCCTTTCTTTGCCTTCTCTGTGTTGCCCTGTCCCTACCCAAACAGCTGATGGACACTTCTCCAGTTCATCATCAGGGCCTATTGACTACTCAGCAGTTCTCTTTTTTGGTCCCAGACGCTAGTGTGGAATAGCCCAGAGGCAAGAAGAACAGTGGAGAAAGACATCTAGCCCTTCCATTTCCTCTGCACTGGTCTCCCTTACCTGCTCTCTGTTTTGACTTTGGTGTCCAGAGAAGGGTTTAGCAGAAGTCTGATCTCACCAAGTTCTCATCTGGGGGATTGTCCCTTTACAAGGGCACTCAGTGGAAGCAACTTCCTTGTTCACGCACTCATTTGTTCAACAAGCGTTTGGTAAATACTGTGCCAGGAGTGGGTCTAAATATTAGAGTTACCAAGAATAAGACACTGCCCCTACCCTCAAGAAAATTACAGTCTAATGGAAGAGATGCTAGGTTGATAAGAAATTACAATACAGTGTAATAGGGCTATGACAGTGGGAAGAGAGAATTGTTAAGAACACAGAAGTGGGTATCAAACGTCTCCTTTTTACTGAATAAAAAAAGACCATTTATGTAGTCTTGCAATGTAACAGGGATACATCAAAGTAAAACTGCTAAGCCTACTGTCAGAATTGAAGTTTGAAACTCTTATTTTTCAAATATTTTAAATATTATTTATATTAAAAATATATAACTGCTCATGTATATTTTCAATTCCACAGCTCATCAGATTTCACTATTTCCTTCCATTTTTCTTGTATGTGTATTATCTTAACCTAATTTTAGTGCTTGTTAAGATACAGTTTAGAATTCTGCTTTCATTTCTTTGATATTATCATATTATAATAAATACAGTGAACATCATGGTGCATATTCTCTTCTCCATGCTCACCCCTTTATTTTAGATTCCCAGAACTGGGATTCCTAGGTCAACATACATGCCATTTTTTAACTGGCTTTCCAGATATGCTTTACCACTTCCGCTGCCAGGAGCAATGTGACTGCATCTGCTTCACTCAATCTTCCCGCACTGGGAAACTAGCATGTGGCCTTCTGGGATTATTGTTGCTGTTGCAAATTTATTGACTGTAAACTGTACCGCCATGTTTTAATCTATGTTTCTTGAATGGATTTACTCATTCATGCAAGAAATATTAACTGAGTGCAGCTACGTGCCAGGCACTCTGCTAGGTTTTAGGGATAAACAGTGGTTTTTGTGAAGCGGGTGGTCCAGTAAGCAGCTGCTGCAGGAAGTGTCTTTTAGTAGATCATCATGATCTTTATCCATTTACCCGGAACATTTTCAAGTTTTTTTGCCAATTTATATGAATTCTTTGCATCATATCTCAGCTCTTTGCCTTATTAGTTGTAAATATTTTCCAAAGATAATACTCATTTTTATTATAGTTGTATTATTATCATATTACAGACATATCAAATGTTTATTTTAGAAAATCCTCTCTGAATTTTCTACTACTTCAATATTTAGGAAGATCTGTATAAAAATCCAATACAGTCTTAATGCATTTTCCATGTTTTTGAGAATTAAAAAAATACACTTATTTCTTAATTATCTGGTTTATTTTAAAATTTACAGTGGAATCTGTAAATATCTATTGTGTGATGATGTCTATTTACCATAAATTAAGCTAATATGTAATTGAACGTATTTCTAGATTTCTATTATTTTCCACTGATCTATACTTATATCTTGTACCCATAATATCATCTTTTTATATTGTTCTAGAATCTATTTTTAAAATATATGAATTAGATTTCCAATGTTACTCTTTAAAAAAAAAATCTATTCTTTGATACTCTCACCAATAGATTTTTCCAGATAAGTTTTTGAACATTTTATTGAGTTCCAAGGAAAATTCTGCAGGTAGTTTGATTGAAATTATATAGAATCTATAAATCAACTTGGGGAGAACTGACATCTTTATAACACTTCTACTTTAGTGCTCCTATCCAGACTAATGACATGTCTTCATTCATTGAAGTTTTCTTTGTACAGTTTTATAGATTTCCTTTTATAAGTCCAAAAACATTTTTATCACTCTTATTTTTTCACTTTTATGGCTATTGTAGATGGAATTTCTTCGCTATAATCTCAAACTAATATTTGATAATATTCAAGGAGGTCACTGTTTTGGTTGTTTATCTTGAATCTTCCTAATTAATTCATATTCATGTACTTCAAACTATACCACATAGATGATATAATCAAGAATAGAGGTTGCATAGTTCATAACACAATAGGAAACAAGCAAATGCCAAATAAGTGTGGTGGGAATGAATAAAGAATGAATAATATATTTTAAATCTTGCCTTCCAATGTGTATGCCTCTTACTTTTGCTACCAATGTTAGCGTACTGGCAAAATTTAAAAACTATGACAAATGATAATGATAGCAAGCCTCTGGGTTCTAGCTCCAATTTGAATGGAAATTTTAGTCTTGTTCTGTTATGTATAATATTGGCTGTCAATCTAGAACAGGTATTCTTTGTTATGTTAGGTAGGTAGTCTTCTGTTCTGTGATACTTATTTTAGGAGTAGATATTGATTTTTTTATACCTCTTCTAATACCTTTGGCACCTGTTGTCACCATAATTTTTCTCCTATTTAGCATTTTGATGTGGTTAATTATATAATAACCGTCGATGTATCTATTCTTCAATTCTGACACAAATTCTACTTGGTAGTAGTTAGTGTAAGATGAAAATACTTAACACAAGCAAATTGCTAGAGAGCACTCAAAAGATATTAACATTTCTATTGTCATCATTTTTATTTTGACACACTGCTAAATTCTTATTTAAGATGATAGGGGCCCACATTCCAAGGAAAGCTTTCCCAGTCCATTTTACCCCTAGAGAATGCCTGAGGGCAGAGCCCAAGGGAATTTTTATGGGCATCTGAGACTAGTGCTCTGGGGAGGCTGAAAAATCCATCCCATCCAGGTCCTGCTCTGTGGTGCCCACTCACCTAGAACCAGCAGCAAATCCACAGCAGCATGGAGTCTTGTTCCAGGAGACTCAGAAGCAGTTCCTCTTGGAAATTGACGGTTGCACTTGGATCTGAGGACAGAGGCTGTCCACAGTGGCACCAATAAGCGTGGCCCAGAGATTTTGAAAAAGGGAAGCCGAGGACACTGCTATTTGCTAATTGCCATTTCCTCTGTTGGGGGTCCTAAGGAAGTGAAATTGTTCTCTTGTTTATATATCTGCTTAAATATAGGTCAACAACGTAGCTAAAATAGTCAAGGAGTCATTCAGGAACTGTAAGACTTGCTATCCCATTATAACAGTTCAAGTCTCCCTAGTTTCTGTGTCTGGGGGATTTCATTCATTCCTTTAACAATTATCTATTGTTTATTTACTGTGTCTTATGGGCTGAGTTATATAGGTGACCTATATCTCCCTGGCCATGTTGTGTTGAACAAAGCTAATGATCCCTGCCCTCATGTAGTTTCTAGTCTAATGAGGGGAGAAAGCCTTGATAAAGAATGACATATCATCTATTTTCCTGTTAGGATCAAAAAACTTACTTGATGTCTTTCAACAGAATGCTTCTCATCTATCACTTGTTTATACTTCATGTGGTTCCTTATATGTAGTTTCTACTCTGCTCACACCCTGCAAACACACTCATGTGCTCTAGGGCCGATTGGCTCTCAACTTGAGCGGAAATCTCAACTTCTCCATTAAATGTTACTATGTGAAAACACTTAAACTAGCACCTGACACATACAAGAAATAAATGAATGAAAGGGGAATATCTGTCTGTCCCATACTCGTCGTGCACCAAATTGTTTCAGTTCACCTCCAGAGTATATGTGTTACCGAATTAGGTCTGGCGGCTCTCCACTCAAAACTCAAACTCAAGAAAGACAAATGTTGGTAAAAAAGAAAGTTGCTTTTAATCAGAATGCCGGCAATCTGGGGAGATGGTAGAATCAGCTTCCCCAAAAAATTACCTCCGGAGACTCTGCTAGACCATGAACATTTTAAAGGAAAAAAAGGAAATAATCTCAGTTAATCTTTGAGATAGGGGGTCAGGGTCATGGCTATCCCCCATGGCATGCAGGCCCATTTACTTCTTGTGATCTTCCTCTAGATGTTATCTTGTTTACACAGTTTGGTCATAAAGTTTGTTCATGATATTACTGAAGACAAAGCTAAGGAAGAGATATGGTCATCTGTTAATTACTTATTCTTTGTTTCTACTTCTTCGATCTGGGAAAGAACCAAAGAAGTATTGTGTGATCAAAAGATTTGAAAGGTCTGCTAGAGCCAGAGATGAGTAGAGCAAGGGGGTGCTTGTTAAAAGTTAGTAACAGGGCTTCCTTGGTGGTGCAGTGGTTGAGAGTCTGCCTGCCGATGCAGGGGACACTGGTTCGTGCCCCAGTCCGGGAAGATCCCACATGCCGCGGAGTGGCTGGGCCCGTGAGCCATGGCCGCTGAGCCTGCGCGTCCGGAGCCTGTGCTCCACAACGGGAGAGGCCACAACAGTGAGAGGCCCGTGTACCGCAAAAAAAAAAAAAAAAAAATGTTAGTAACAATATAGCTTTGCTAAAGTGACAAGAAAAGGGGTTTCCTGCTGAGGGCAGTTTACTGCAAAGAACTGCTTACATATGCACTCCAACTCTTCCACCCAGTGGGTCTTAGTGATCACATAGATCTTACAAGTCCTGGGATGTGTCCTATTGCAGTTCCACAGTAAGTGGTGTTCAGTACACTGAAGCCCGTGAGTGACAATGTTATCACTCATGTGGCAGGAGGGCTTCCTTGGAAAGAGTACCTCTGGGATGGGTCCTCTGTTTTAGCCACCACTGCTGGACACTTTCAAGGTGTCCCTCCCAGTAGTAGAGCCTATAGTTGATTGACCCTGGGACTTCCTGGGACACAGACAGATCCTGAAAACAGTGTGAGGGGTGCCACTCAGGAGCTCCATCTGTTCAGGAGCAGATGATTACTTCTTTCCTGGACCCAAAGCCTCTGTTTCTTTTCCTTCCCCTTATTCTCATACCAGGTCTACAACTGCCTTTGCCTTTTGAACTCAAAGTATCCATTTCCTTCTTGAAAGTAAAAATTGAATTGTCTGTTAGGAAGGTCTTAGCCCACACAAACCCAGGAAGACCTGTTTATTCTTTCTGGGATTATGGAGGGTTTGGTACTTAGGAACCCAAAGGCCTGTTATCCTCCTGGGGGTGGAGGTCACTGTACCCGCCCCCTGTCCTTCCCCACACCCCTGCCCTGACGCACATTCACACAAACATACACAGCAAGTATGGACCAAGGATACTTCTTGTCACTTTCTTGCTAAAAACTGTAAAAAAAAAATTGTCTAGGACTTCACTGGAATATAACTACATATAAAATGACTTAGACACACAACAGCTGTTTGTACTGTTGACCTGAAACAAATAGACCGCCAGGTATTTCTCCAGCAAAGGTGGGATTATTTGGGATCAGCAGAGAATTACAATTCAGGGTCTGCAACCACGGTTAGCCATATGCAAGTCCCCACACAGAGAGGGAAGGAGAATGCTTTTCTAGAGGGAAAAGGAAGCTGAGAGGGCTGCAGTAAAAAGAGTCCATGACTTCATTAACTGCTGAGTCCTTGCTAAAAGAGGTCTTTCTTCTTCCTGGTCGGCTCTGCTGCCATCACAGGGTGTGAGAGCTCTCCCTGCTGGTCTTCTGACTCTATTTAATGGCAGTTCCTGTTCATTAACTTTTTACAGTAGAGATCTAAGCTGGCTTCTTGAATTTGATAGCTGCTTTTTATAATAGACAGGAATACAGTTATGGCTACCTCAAATGTCATCTCTATCCTTTTCTGACTCTGCTGATTGCGGTGTGCAGTGGTGAGGATGGGAAGAAGGAAAAAGGTTTTAAAAGTCTGAAAAGGCATTCTCTGTGCAGTCTTGCTGAGATAATAAACAGAATAATCATCACCCCCATCATCCTCTGAGCTAATACTTAATAAGGACTTACTAAATGCCATACGTTGTGCCAGGTATCTCATGTTCTCCTCCCGAAACCTCTGTAAGTTAGATGATATTATTACCCCCATTTCAGGA
The DNA here is from genome assembly GCF_951394435.1 of Stenella coeruleoalba. NCBI lineage: Eukaryota > Metazoa > Chordata > Mammalia > Artiodactyla > Delphinidae > Stenella > Stenella coeruleoalba. Next base: position 113,563,857 of record NC_137169.1, read on the forward strand.
CATTGCCAAAGCCAATTATTGCACCTAACACCCCCTTATCACTAAAGAAGAGGCAAAATCCTTGGTAGATTTTCTTTTTTATTTTGGAGGTAACGTATTCCTCATTTAAGTGTACTGCTGTGACCCAGTCACTGAGGACACCAGACGACTGTCAGTTTTGAGTGAGGTCCAGGGCAAAAGACGAGTCTGCAACAAGTCCACGTTGCCATGGAAGCTGCTCAACCATGGGAGGGGTACAGTCCTGAAAATCTGATGCTGCCTGAGATGACTGTGGCAAGTATGGATGTTGCATGGGGCACCCGAGGAGCCAGGAGAGGAGAATTACAGCCTAGCGTCCTAAGATTTTAGACAAAAACTATGCACTCTCTTCTAGAGATAACTCCTGAGATAACTCTTCTTCTTTTGAGAAGTAGCATCTAGATTTCTTACTGGGTCTTATTGGAAATTGAATGCTTAACCGTGGGACATCAAGTGACCACAAAATCATGAGATAGATTTTAGATAATCATATTGTATATGCACAGCAGCAATCCATCCTCAAGAGTAAAAACAAACGAAAAACACACACACAAAAAAACCAAAATAAAACTAGGCTCAGACAGGCATAAGTAAGTTGTGTGATGTGTGAGCAGGTAGCTCAGGCTGCCATGGTACCAACTTTTGCCTCATTTCCTCCTCTCTCTCAGCCCACATGTAGAGTTCCTTATAACCGGTTAACTAAAGAAGAAAAACTAGGGCTTGTTTCATTACGATTTTGCAAAAAATACTGAAATTAATTGGAAGTGAACTGCTACAGCATTACCACTCCAACTAGGATTGTTCCTGAAAAAAAGTGATGAAGGGAATCCTTACAAGGGACAGAACTTCAAGCATTATAAATGGTCGTCTTCTCAGTCTGACTTGAAATCAAATGAATTCTGATTAATTCACCTTTAGAGTTGAGGTTCAAGGAGCTCCCCTCCTTGGGGTAGGAAGTCCGGCATTTAGCTAGGGAGATAGAACCAGCCCTGGGGATGAGACACTGTTACAGTTTCCAGAGTACAAGTCTGGGTAAGAAACAAGCTGAGAGTTCTCAGCACCAGCAAACAGGGCACACAGCAGGACACCCACTGTCCTTGAGGTTGTGAAGAAACTTACATACTAGCGGAGAAGGCAAATATACCAATAAACGATTATGTAAACGAGATAGTTTCAGATAGTGGGGCTTTCTATGAAAGAAACAAAATAGAAATCAAAATATGTGGTTAGATAAAATGAAGCAAGCAACAACAATAGTAACAGCAACAACAGCTACTATTTGAGTGTTTAGTAAATTTCAGACATAGCTCTAAGCCCTTGGCACAAGTTAACTCATTTCATCCTCACAAAATATTGTTATTCTCATTTTAATATGAGGAAACTGAGGCATAAGGAAGTTGAGTATTTGTCCAAGGACACATGGGGGCTGGTGGACGAGTCTGCCTGGTTTCAGGGGCAGGTTAGTGCTGAGGTTCCCATAGCATCCCACTTTCTGATTCCAATTTGTTTCTGACCTTTCTGATCAGTATTCTAAAAGCAATTGTTTTTTAATAATAATTTCCCACTTCTATTTAAGGTCACATAAGTTGGATCACATTCCCTGATATCAGAAGAGTCCTATCGATATTTTACGAGTAAAGAGCAATTTCCACTTTCAGTAGATTGAAACCTGTGTGGAGAGCAAGGTTCTCTTCTTTACCATATTAGTATTAGGGGCCTTTCTTTCCATTAGGTACTGAGGGACCAAAAAAAAAAAAAGTTTGTATGAAGAACTAGTTGAGGCACCTGGTTAATGGGAAGCTAAAGCTAAATGGCTGGGTTGACTATTGAAAGCAGATGATAATCACAAGGATACTACTTTATTCTGGACATGGATCATGGATTTTTCTACAAGATTCCCTTTGTTTTCAGGATCCATCTCACCGAAGTCTGTCATTTGCCAAATCTCAAGGAGATTGATGGCACAGACATTGTTCCATCAATAGCCACTTGTAAAACCTGCCCTTCTGTTTGAAGAGGTCTTATCCCTCCCTCATTAGCATTCCTCAGCAGATAGGGTCACACAGAATGACAGGCAGGAGACTGGGGTGCAGATGGGTGTAACCACAGAAGCCTCTTGGCTTCAAGTGACGGGAGCCTCACTCTTGTAGCTGTTAGATAGAAGGGGCTTAGATAGATATATATGAGTCTTCTGGGTGCTGATAAAGGGAGTGGACCTTGCCTGGAGACCATAAAGCAGGAACGGAAGTCACAGATTTTTTTTTTTCCTTCTGCCTGGAACTGCCAAAGAAAAGAAACCAGACACTTGCACAGAATTGCTCATTTTCCAATCTTTTCTATCTGCAAATTTCTGAGAACTTTCTCAGCAACCTACTAACCACTACTTCTTCCTTTTGTGCTTACTTCCCTCTATTCCTTTTTTACCCCTCACACCATATGTAAAGCAGCCCAGTCCTAGCTGAAAGGCTGAAGAAATTAGCAGTTGTTGAAGCAGAATCACATTAATTATCCATCGATAGAGAAGAGGGGAGAGATTTATTTTAAGAGTGGCTTGTGTAGATAGATCCATTCAACTTCCTTCAAACCAAGGAAGGGAGAGAGAAGAATTTACAGTTGTCAGAGAGAGTAATGTGTAAATATGATTTCATCTACTAGAAGGACAGTACTGGGAGGAAACTGAAATGTCAAAGGGAACTGTGAGAGGCTATTTCATTGTAAGTTATAATCCTTGATATAAATGTCTCTTTATTCACCAACAAGGCACTGTTTTTGGCTTGCATCTTAAGAGTATGTCCCCTGTAAGTGCGTAGCACAGACAAAAGTGGATGCTCCAATATATATTACACCGTACTTGCTTTTGGAACAATGAAGCTGTTCTCTAGACTGAATGACCCAAGGATTATGGTTCTTTTAAGCAGTAACCCTAGTCCATGATTCTGAAATCATCCTTTGCTGTCAGGTTGTTTGCAGTTAGGGGGCCCTATCCTTAATTCTTTCTGTCTGACACCTAATTTTCAGAGATTTTTGAGCATCAAGACACCCTGCTTTGGAGAATACAATTCAAGAAGTGGCATGTCTTCCACATTACACATGGGTATTTCCTCTCTTCAGACCAAGTTTTGGTTTCATGTTTCGAGAAATTTAGAGAAGTGTCAGCAGATGTCCTGTCTCTTCACCCATGGCTGGAAGAGGGCATTTTCATAAATGAATATATCTTTATATTCTATTAGATAACTTTGGCATATTAAAATACCATGAACAAAAGTATAAGGCAAAGGACACACCATGAATATCTACATCCCACATAATAAGTAAAGGATTAGTATCATTAGTTCATAAAGTAATCACACAGTTCACTAGGAAAAGATGGTTCCAACTGCTAAAAAAAAATATAAAAATATTATCACAAACTGACTATTGGTTTAAAAAAAAGAACACTACCCCACACACATAAAGTGATATTCAACTTCGCTAATAACCAAATAAAATGTAAACCATCAGATATAGCTTCTGTTATCATATTTGTAAAAAAAAAAAAATACACCACCCAGTGTTGGAGCACATACACGTTTCTGGAACAATAAAATATAAAGTTGTACTGAATTAAGAGCTTTAACATTCTTTATACTCCATTTCCCAATAAGAATTTATTGTGAGAAAATAATCAGAGATACAGAAAAAAGTTACACCTCAAAGTTTTTACAAAAGTAGAAAAAAAATGAAATATCCTAAAATGGGAGAATCTATATCATACAATACTATATAGCTATTAAATTCATGTTTTAGAAGAATACTTAACAGCATGAAAAATGTCCAAATACATTGAGTACTGAAGGAAAATCATATCAGAGGGAAAATTGGATCTTCAGGAAAAGTTAAGAACATTGAAATATCTGGAGAAAAATAAAAGATTACAATTTTCTACTTAAGTTATTTAAAATATGTGTGACTACTTAAAACATAAATTACAGCAATGACTTATGTGTTTTTTACATGTATGTAAATGTAGTACCTATGACAAATATCACATAAAGAATTCAAGGAGCAGGGATATAAAGATACCTATATGGTTTCATTTCTCCATTTTCTATGGAGAAGTAGAATACTAATTTCAAGCAGATCAGGAAAGATTAAGAATGTATATTGTAATCTCTAGATCAGCCTTTAAAAATAATATAAAGACATATAGCTAAAAAGATAATAAAATTGCCATATTAACACACTAAAGTAGGATACTAAAAATATTCAAATAATTCGAAAGAGGGAAAGGGAAAAACAAAGGAACAGAAAAACAGTGGAGAAAAATAGGAAGCAAAAACTAAAGTTAATAAGTCCAACCATATCAATAATTATCTGAAATGTTATTGGTCTAAAACACTAATGAAATGAAAGAAATTATCTGAATACTTAAAAAAGTGAAACCCAACTATACACTGCTTACAAGAAACACACTTGGAATATAAAGACACTGATTGAAAGTAAATGGATAGACACATATACATTATTCAAACAATAGCATAAGAGAACTGGAGTGGTTACACTAATATTGGATAAAATAGATTTCAAGACAGATTATTATTAGAGATAAAATGGAATTTCATGATGAAAGAGACAACTTCAGGAATCCATAATTATTAATGTGTATACATCTAGTACCAGAGCCTCAAATACATGACACAAAAATTGATGGTAAAAAGGGAAAAATACATAATTCCACAATTGTAGTAGGAAATTTTTAGCATTCTTCTCTCAGCTCTTGAAAGAACGTTAGACAAAAACTCAATAAAGACACAGAAAATTTGAACAACACTCTCAACTTCCTCGACTTAATTGATATTTATAGAATAGGACACTCCAAAATTGCAGAATATATATTATTTTCAAGTGCACATGGTATATTCATCAAGACAGATTATATACTGGGTCATAAAACTAGTCCCAATAGGTCTGAAATGACTGAAATAATAGAATGTTCTCCAATAACAATGTAATTAAATTAGAAATCAGTATTGAAATCATGTACATACCCCTGTGACCTTGTCTTTTGAAGTAAGAGGCTGACTCAAGAGTTAATGATTGGGAAATGTGAATATGTAGAAACAAGGAATAGCTGTTGGGCTGGGGAACTGGTAACTATTTAGACTATAAATCCACCACATCAAATTAAAAATGTTTGCTTTTGAAAGGTACAGTTAAGAAAATGTAAAGGCAAGTCATGTATTAGGAGAAAATATTTGCTAAGCATTTCTGACAAAGATATACATATCCCAAATACATAAAGAACTCCAGTAACTCAGTAATAAGAAGACAAAGAACTCAAATTATAAAGAGGCAAAAGAAAGTTTACTCAGCAAATAGTGCTGGAACAACTGGATATTCACAAGAAAAAAATGAACATTTTTCCTCACACAATACACACACAAAAATTTTCACTCTAAATGGCTCTTAGGTTTATATGTAAGAGTTAAACTATAAAATTTCTAGAAAACGAAATAGGAAAGAATCTTTTGACTTTGGGGTATACTTTCTTATATAAAAAACACAAAGCTTACCCATAAAATGAAAAAGTAGATAAATTGGATTTTATCAAAAATAAAAGAATATTTTCTCTTCAAAAGACACCATTAAGAAAATGAAGGGCAAGTTACAGACATGGAGAAAACATTTGCAACACATAAATCAGACCAGGATATATAAACAAACAAACAAAAAAACCTCTTGCAACTCAATCATAAAAAAGACTAACCAGTAGGGCTTCCCTGGTGGCGCAGTTGTTGAGAGTCTGCCTGCCGATGCAGGGGACGCGGGTTTGTGCCCCGGTCCAGGAAGATCCCACATGCCGTGGAGCAGCTGGGCCCGTGAGCCATGGCCACTGAGCCTGTGCATCCAGAGCCTGTGCTCCGCAACGGGAGAGGCCACAACAGTGAGAGGCCCGCATACCGCAAAAAAAAAAAAAAAAGACTATCCAATAAAGAAGAGGTAAAATGTGTGAATAGACACTTCACAAAAGAAGACCTACAAAGTGCTAATAGGGAATTGAGAAGATAATCAACATCATTGATTATCAGTGAAATCAAAACCACAATGAGATGACACTATACCACACTACAAACTCTTTAGAGTGACCAAAATTAAAAACTGAAAATGCCAAGTGTTGGCAAGGATGTGGAGCAACTGTAACTATCAAACACTGTTTATGGGAATGTAAAATGGTACAGCCATTTTGGAAAAGAGTATTGCAGCCTCTTAAAATGTGAAGCATCAATCTACTATGTGACCCAGCAATTATACTCCAGAGTGTTTACAAGGGAGCGATGGAAACATATGTCCACACAAAGAATTGTACATGAATTTTCATAGCAGCTTTATTTTTAATAATGACAAATGAAACAATCCAAATGTCCATTAACAGGTAAATGGATAACAAAAGTGGTATATACATATAATGGAATATTTACTCAGCAATAAAAAATATATATATACTATGGATTCATGAAGCAATGTGAATGAATCTCAAAATCTTTCTGTTTGGTGAAAGAAACCAGGCACAAAAGAGTATATACTCTATGGTTCTATTTATATAAAATCTTACAGCATACACTGTAATCTACAGTGACAGAAAGCATATCAATGACTGCATAAGATAAAGGTGGAGGGAAAGAAGTATTACGTACAGGATAAGGAAACTTTGGGGGGTGATGGAGATATTTGGGATCTTGATTGTGGTAGTGTCTTCATGGATGCATATATTTGTCAAAATTCATCAAATTGTATACTTTAAATCCATGCAGTTTACTCTGCATAAATTATTCAATTATTTGTAAAAAAATTAAAATAAATATAAAGAAAGAAATTATAGTAATGTCTTGAATCTTAATGCCTCAACTGTTACCTTCCTGACTAGTTGGGAAAATAATTGCCTCATGAATCTTCTCTCAAATATTCCTTCGACTCTCCCTGACTGCTTACAGGTACTACTATTTGCCCTTAGTTTGAAGATCTGCATAAGGGGTTCTGGGAGGGAGGTCCTCCATACACTCGGAACTATTCTGTAGGCTGTACAGCCCCTCTGGTGTCCCCATTTCTTGCTGGCTTTTCCTGATTCTGTCCATCTTATAGGTTGCTGTCCTTGGTGCTGCTTGCACCTCTTGCATGCACTCCTGGAGAGTGGCTCTCACTGTCCATGGGAAGCTACCTCAATCCTGTCTTTCTCCCTTAAGGATTTTTTTCTCTCTTAAGTCAAGAGAGAGAGAAAACCTGCCTTTTGTCACAACTCTTTTAGATGGGTTTCCCACAGCTGGATCTAGTGTCATGTTCCCCTTTTCCTGTATACCTTATTCGTTCTGGAGCTCAAGGTGGGGAGGCATTTGGAGCAAAATTTAAGGACAGACACAGACTACACCTGGATTCCTTTCTCCCTCTAAAGGCCAGGCATACATTATGGATTGCATATTGTACCTACTAATATGGAAACTAGAATGGTAAGTCCCTCTTTCATAATAAAAATATGTATTTCCTCTTTAAGAAGGCAATTATTTTTTCCCTTGGCAAATGATCTTGTTAGTTGAATTCATTAGTCAAGGCTAAAAGCCTCAAATCAGATTGCATTTTGATATATGTTATACTTCCTGATGTCTAAGCTTCTGACACCCAAGGGGAAAAACATAAAATTTGAAATACACAATACTTTTATGCTTGAGGTGTTTTCAAGGTTTGCAAAGCATCATTTCATTATTTACTTAACGTTATCAACAATGGCTGGTGTAAAATCAATGATGTCCATAAATTGTATCAGTTGAGGTGCATCAGTCCTCAGTGAACGTCTAGCTTCTTTCCTTAAGGTCTATTGTTTTCAAAGCTAAAACAGTTCAGTGTAACACTAGGTGATAGAGGCTAACAATTTCAATTATTCCTTTTCTGCCTCAGCAGAACTTATGAATAAAACTGCTTCTGACATTTTTGCTGGCATACTTAAAAAAATGTTTTTTCTTCATTGGTAGACACCCAATATCTGTCAGTCAATTGAGGAATTGATTAGGAGTCACTGAGCAATGGAAGGGGATGTCTTCCTTTGAGCCTACTAATTGCCTTGCATCTCTACACCCAATGCCAGCTCAGGTCATGAGGGCTCCTGAGTGACACTAAGCTTTACCATCTGAGTCATGTAAATCATTGGCTCTACTGACCTTCCAAGATTGATGTTGATGCTTCTGTAGCCATCAAATAGTGGATGTTGAATAATTAAACAGTAAAACTGAGCTGCAACTTGTAGGAGGAATGTTTGATCTTATGAGAGATGAAGTATCTTGAAGACTACAAATTCTGTGTGGGCTGGGGTGTGTATGTGTGTGTGTGGCATATACCTGCATCTATCTTTATCTATCTATCTATCGTCATCAATCATTTGTCATCTATGTATCTATGTATAAATTTGTGTTAGTCTGCTCTGGCTGCCATAACAAAATACCACAGACTAGGTGGCTTAAACATCAGATATCTATTTTCTCACAGTTCTAGAAGTCCAAGATCAAGGTGCTGGCAGAGTTGGTTTCTGGCGAGACCTCTCTTCCTGCCACTTTCAGGCTTTGCAGATATCTGTCTTGCTGTGTCTTCACATGGCCTTTCCTCTGTGTGCATGAAGAAAGATAGAGAGGGCTCTGGTGTCTCCTCTTCTTCTTAGAAAGACACCAGTCCAGTTCAATTAGGGGCCACCCTTATGACCTCATTTAACCATAATTATCTCCTTAAAGGTCCTATCTCCAAGTATAGTCACATTGAATTTTGAGAGAATACAATTCAGTCCATTATACTATCTAATCAGACAATTTGGAAGCTCTCTCCCATTAAATAGAATGTGTTATTTTAAAAAATCTTAATACTGATGTATAGTTCATGAAGAAATAGTATATACGTGGATAGAACAAAGCTTTTTGGTTGTTTCCAATTTGGTAGCTGGAACAAAGCATGTACAACAGAACATCAGCCATGCCACTATCAACCCCACAAAAATGGAAACAAGATGTTTAGAACAAACTGTTTATGTAGAGATAGTACATAAAAAGATTTTGATCCCACTTAGATCAACCGGTCACGATTGCATCCTCATGATCCTGGCTAGACCATTTCTCCTTTCTCATCAACAGGCCCGGGAGCTGAAGGCCCAACTGCCCTGCCTTCACATGTGTCTCTACTGTGAAAGGAATGCAGAATTTACTCAAATGCTGATCACTATGTTCCTAGATAATACACAGACTCAGGCACAGAGGAAGTTGGCAGAGCTTTCACCCAGCCTGATGTCCCCTATAGCCCAGCCTCTTGGGATGCTGAGCCCTGGAGGGAAAGAGGTAGCATGGCTGGAGATAACAGAGATAATGACACAGGCTGCTTCTCAGGGTCTCTGTGAGCCACTATGGGTACAGAGCTAGTGGTCTATGGCTGACAGTGCACCTGGGACATTCTCATAGTTTTCTGAAGCATCTTCAAGGTCCCTGTCTTGATTGATGGCCAGCCCTGCAGAATCATCTAGATGTGCCTTCTTCAACTCTGAATAGATGACTACAGGCTCCTAGTGGAAAAAAAAAACAAAACACAGAGAGTAAGTACCTAAATGTAGGTGAGGAAGAGCAGAGGGGAAAGCAAGCCAGGAAATATGACCCACCTTATCCTCCCAGTGTTTCTTTGGTGAATTTGCTGTTGAATCGGAAGAGGAAAGAAAAGTATTAAACTGTGGGTAATACATTGTAACTTACAACCTACTCACAGTGCATTCCAAGCCAATCTTTCCTCTGCTGACTCATTTCCTGTCTCCTCTGCTGAATTCTTCCAAAGCCCTCACAGAGCAAGAATCTCATCCTCACACAAACAATAAAGCCTTTCCTCTGCCCATAAAATGCCCAGAATGACTTTCTTGAAAATATCTTCCTTTTTCCACAGCTCATCACAACCCCAGCAGAGCAACTCTGTTATTTCCACCTCCCTACTACTATTTAGGGCCTCTATGGCTACATTGATCATCTGGGAGAAGGAAGTAAATATGATTCACTTCACTTTGCACAGAGAAATTGGAGGAGGCAGCTCCAATAGGGACTTGGCATTCTAAGGCCAAACAGAAAATGCCCAGTAAGCCAAAGATACGCAGTGCTAACATTGAGAAAATTCAGTGTGTGTATTTCTCCTAACCTTCCAAGGGATTCTTTGGATCTCTTTCATTTAGTTATTCAGCCAATAAGCATTCAGTGAACAATGACCTTCTATTAAGCATTGGTAAGCCATAAAGTGGCAAAAATGACATAAACTCAGTCCATACAATTAAGAATCTTATCATTTTTAAGGAGAGAAATAGAGAAACAGACATGGAAACAAATGCAAGAAGTATTATGAGCACCAAGATAAAAATACATATTAAACTATGCTGTTGCCACAAAGGGTAATCAGTTCCTCTCAGGTTAGGAGATAGGGAGGGCTGGTGGGAATTACTGAGTTTCACGATGATAACTGAATTATTTCTTGAAATGTGAGCAAGGGTCACAGACAAACTAGAGGCAAGAACATTACAAGACAAATAAGAAGCACGAGCACCAAAGCACAAAACCACCCAGTTTGATCAAAGAAATGTTAAGAGTTCAATATGGCTAAAGTAAGGACATAAGGCAGAGCTTAGAGGAGGGACAAAATCACAGGGAAGGCAAGGGTCATGCTTTAAAATGGAGAATCACTGAAGGCAGTTAACCTAGACAATGATGTGATCAATTGTGCATCTCAGAGGGATCACACTGGAAACAGGTCGTTACAAGGTTGGAAGGAGAATGAGATTAGAAATAAAGAGACCAGTTAAGAGAATTACAATTGTCTACGCATTAGATAATTAAAGACTTAATTTATTATGCCTTTGTTCATTTATTATGTTCATTTATTGTTCATTTATTATGCCTATGTTCATTCATTCATTAAAGAAAAATTTGAGGGGGCCTATCATTTTCTAAGCATAACACTATATGCTACTGATATATTAGCAAAGAAATAAGGTGTCTGTCCTTAAAGAGTTTATGGGGTAATTGTGGCAGTGTAGACAGGTAAGAGGGAATGGATATGATTATAGGATTGGTAATATAAGAGGAGCAGTTAATGCCTCTCATGTTGGATTCATATTGAGATGACTCTTTGATCAAAAACCCCTTGCTGGATTTGATAAAACACTGCCACCTTACCTCTACTTGTGTCTCACCTGAATTTTCTTTTGTATCTTGGATGCTGCAGATCTGGGAATAAACCAGGTTGCTCTCACCAAGATCCACTGCAAAACAATAGATCACAGTTGGCTGCAGTCAAGAGCTCACACTATAAACTCTTCTTCCCAGTCACCAAGTTTATAACCACCTTCTAACCTTGACATAGTGACAGAAATGACATTTTTATATTGAATATGACTGAACCATGGACTGTTGCTCAATCTCTCTTCCCTCCCTGGTTCCTCCCTGGAGCCCTCTGTTCCTTAGGACGTTCTCACCATTGCTGTACACTGGCTGCTGTTCCATTGGGTCTGGTGGTTCAGAGTAAGTGGGTTCTTGGGGGTCTGTGTGGGAGGTTCTAGAAGGTTCCTTAAACTCCTTGGGACTGTAACTGTGACAGAAGGGGAGAGAGACAAAAAGGAGAAAAATATTTGTGGATTACACAGAATCTCAGGAAAATCAATATCCAGGAAGAGCTCAGCATGGTTCATGTGAAAATATCATGGCTGCTACTCTGAGTCTTCATGCTTCTTTTGAGAAAATGTCAGAAGTATGGCACAAGACAGAGCCAGGGCAGCATCACAGAGAAGGCCAGCTGAGGCAAGGTCAGAGGACAAAGGCTACATAGTTCAAGGTCCCTTTGACAGAGTAAACACTTGTGTTTGCCTATTTTTTATTACTTTCAAAAGTTTAAATGTTTCAACATTGGTACACAAAGGCTTCTGCATTCCACAGAAGTTGACCTTTGTCCTTTTTTAGGTTCCTTTCAGTTTTCTACCTCATATTACAATGATCTACCTTTCCTGTAAAATATTATGAAGGCTTTTCAGGAAAAGTATTTTTTTCCAATTTCATTTCCTTCTGCAGTTAATATTGTGAGTTGAACATTGCCAGCATTCAATAATTGTTTCCTGAATGAGTGTATGAGTGGGGAAATGAGTGATAAGGGAGTGAATAAATGTAGCCTTATGAAAGATGATATCATTAAGACATCAGTGATCAATTCTCTACTGGCACACACTTAAGGAAGGAGATAAATTAACCATGGATAGTAAATAACATTATTTCTGTGTATAAGTAGGTATAAGTGAGTATTATTCACAACTATGATCAAAAGTGGCCTTCTTAATCACATTTTTTATTTCATAAGAATTTGAAATTTTAATAGGAAATGAGTAAAATATTTTTAATGTACATAATTCCATGTTCTATCTTGTGAGCATAAATAAAATGAAAATGCTGACAGCACAAGAAGCAGAGACCTCACCTAGGTGTTCCAGTGGTGGAAAGTCCTCCTGAAAAACAAAAAAAGGAACATTGATGATAAGTGATCTCTGTGGACAATGTGCTCTATGTTAGAATATCCTTTCCCAGAAATCAAATTCAGTCTAGATTTCAGCTATGGCAAACCTTTGAGAACATCCGGCTCCACCCCTTATGTCATGTTATAGATAAAGAAGGTGGGGTCTGGAGAGACATTTGCACAGAATCACACTTATTCTCAATCATTCAATCAGTAATAGCAGCATGAACTCTAAGTAGTTGTGACGAAGTAGCAGAAGAGAGACAACTTAATATTTAACTCTAGATCAAGTGCTTCCCATACTCCCACTTCTCTATTCTCACTGCAGCCCTATGAGGTAGAGACAAGGAGACTGAGGCCTAGAGGGGGGTTAAAATTAATACTTGTTACACAAGTATGACTCAATAGGACTACCAGAATAAGCCCAGACCTTTCTTTATCTCTGACCTTGCAAATCCATTTCAACAACATTGGGTGCATATTGTTTTCTCCATACCCTTTCTTTCCTTCGCTTTCACCTGGCTAATACCAATTTATCTTTCCTCCTCCAGAGCTTTCCCTGATGCCAACAGGCTGGATTAAGTGACCTATATCCATGCACATAGAACCCTGCAATATTAAAATTACTATATTGTATTTTAATTATCTATTTCTGTGTTTGCCTCTAACTCTCTCCTTCGTGAAAAGGTGTGTTACTTGAAGGCGCAAAACTTGTCTTAATTATTTTTCTATTTCCAGTGCCTAGAAGTTTGAAAATATTTAGTAAAGATTTGTTAAACGACTGAACAAATTAAACTATGTACTATGAGGACTAAGAGAAAAACAAGTTGACAATTTTTTAATAGGTGACTACATGTAAACCTAATTTGGAAGCCTACTCCATCAGCCTTGAAAATATGCCAGCTTTCCATCAACACAAAAATATTGAAATCTTTCTGGCCTGCCCAGTACAGCCTCCTCCCAGTTTCCCATCTCTGCCCTTTGCCTACTTATCTGTGGCTCTATATCTGTCTCACTGGTCTTAGAGGACACAAGTTATATCCCAAAGTAAACATATTCAGCCTTACCTCTCATGGAAAATGACTGATTAATGCCTACAAACCCCATCTTTGGGAACCAGGTGTCCTGAGTTAAACTAGAGGTGTGTAAGTGTGATCCTGGCCTGTATCTCTCTCCTCAGGGCCATTGTAACCATATCAATCAACAACTAATACCCTTACTTGTAAGCAGGTTAACTAAGTCCCAGGATGCATCTGAGAGTCAGATTATCTCTTCATCTGCATAAAGGAAAACAGACCCAGAAGGTGGCTATTTATAATATAAGCTAGTATTCACTAAAGATATATGGGCCAGGCACTGTGCTAAGCAGTTTACATAGATTGTCTCATAGCACCTAAAAGGTATATACTATTATTATGACCATTATACAGCTAAGGAGACTGGAGTTTGGAGAGTTACATTACTGGAATTTAATTCCAAGCAGTTATAGAGTCAATAAATATATCACTCCCTTAGGTAACTTGGAGGAAACACTCAGGCTTAAGGAGCAGAGTCCTTCACTTTTAGATGAATTTGAAAGGCCTGAGCTCTTCCCTGAGAAGACTGGTCAATAATGAGAAGGAAGACTTTGCTATGAGGGAAGTACAGTAGACAAGATTTTGAGATGTGAAAGGCAGAGATCCTCTGATTGACACTGTCAGAATTCCTTAGTTGAGTTTGCTATTTAAAAAAACATTTCCCTTAGATGTAGAGGACAGAATCTCCTGGGTTTCTGCCCTCATGGATCACATTAAATAATGATTGGTAATCTTTCCTTCCCTTGTGTTATTTGGTGTTGTACTGACTGAGCAACCTGTTTTTTTTAATATTATCAACTGCAATACTGAGGTTCTAATGTCTGCACTTCTAGTATGTTACTGATTAATAAATGACATCCAGATAGGTAATGAGATAGAAAAGTAATTTTTAAAGTAGGAGGTACTACCAGACTTTTACAAGTCACCAAGATGTAATGGAGAGTATATGGACTCAAGGGCTAGGGAGACCCCAGTTAAGACCTAACTCTGACTCTTAGTAGATACACATGAATTTGGAAAGGTGTCTAACTTCTCCAAATCTTCATTTCTTCATCTTTAATATGGTTATAATGATATTGGTTTAATTGAAGTGAAATGTACATACTGAAAAACTGAGAGAATTAGACACTATAAAATTGCATATAATAGACTCTACATGAATGACAGATTTTATGATGAGTACTATCAGGGTTAGTGCTACACACATAATTGTATATGTAATATTATTTAAGAAACTATTAAGTAGCTTTAAATATCAGTCATAAAATGATGATGCCATTTTTTATACAAAGAAGAGGAAGGATGGATGCTCATTGATTGACCTGAAAGTGGAAGTCAGAAGACAATGCTTAACCACTATCATTAAGGAAAGTATGTAAAGCTTTCATTAAATTGAGACCCAATTATTTGTTTATTTGCTTGATTTTCAATATGAGCCCTGAAAAAGGAAAACAGAACCATTTGTTCTGACAGAAAAAGAGAGTTCATGTTACACCACAGAGAAAGACAGAAAGTAAAGGATTAGTAATTCCAGATATAAAGTCTTGAAACCTTATAAGCACCCAAAGCACTGAATAAAACAGTCTATGCACTCAAAGATTTCTGATCCATGAAAAAACATTCAGAGAGAAAAATAAAAGCAATCACATAAGAAAAAGGCAAGGATTATGACAGATTTCTTGTTAGAAACCATGCACACAGGAAGACAGTACAGCATCTTTAAAATATTGAAAGAAAACAAAATTTTCAACCCAGAATTCTATGCCAGTAAAAATATATTTCACAAATGAATGCAAAACAGAAACTTTTACAGACATACAGAAGCTGAAATAATTCACCACCAGCAGACCCATACTACAAGAAATGTTAAAAGAAATCTTTTAGGTGGAAAGAAAATGATACCAGATGAACATATGGATATACAAAAAGGAATGAAGAACATTGGAAGTGGTAACTTTATAAGTAAATGTATAATATTTTAAAATTATATGTAAACTTCTTTAAAAGATAGTTGTTTACAAAATTAATAGCAATGTAACAGGCAGGGGAGAAATGGAGTACACAATGGTAAGATTCTTATGCTATACATGAAGTGATAAAATGTCACTTGAAAGTAGACTGTGATAAGTTAGATATGTATACCATACACTCTAAAACAACCACTAAAATAACAAAGCAATGAGTTATATAGATAATAAGCCAAAAAAGGAAATAAAATGGAATCATAAAAAATACTCAAGTGGTCCAAAAGAGGGTAGAAAATAAAAGGAAACGGAAAACAAAGAACGGATGAGACAAATAGAAAACAAATAGCAAAATAATAGATTTAGGGACCTAACCCTATCAATAATCACATTAATCTAAATGGTCTAAATTTTTAAAATTAAAGGGTAGAGACTGCCATATTAGATTAAAAAAATCCAAGTTAACTATATGCTATCTATAAAAATACACTTTAAATATAGAGGCACAGGGCTTCCCTGGTGGCGCAGTGGTTGAGAGTCCGCCTGCCAATGCAGGAGACACGGGTTCGTGCTCTGGTCTGGGAAGATCCCACATGCTGCGGAATGGCTGGGCCCATGAGCCATGGCCACTGAGCCTGCGCATCTGGAGCCTGTGCTCCACAACGGGAGAGGCCACAACAGTGAGAGGCCTGCGTACCACAAAAATAAAAAAAATAGAGGCACAAATAAGTTAAAAGGGTAGAAAAAAGAAATATCATGCTAACATTATTTATATTAATATATTAATGTCAAAGAATATTTCAGAGTAAATGATGCTACAGGAATAAAAAGGTCATAAGGATAATGTGGTCATTTCATCAAAAACACATAACAATGATAAATATTTGTGCACCTAATAATAAAGTTTCAAAATACATGAAGAACATGTGATAGAATTGCAAGAAGAAATGGAAACATTTACAAATATTGTTGAAGATTTCAATACCCTTCTCTCAATAACTGATAGATCAAGTAAAAAGAAAATCAGAAAGGATATAGAAGACTTCAGCAACACTGTCAATCAAGTTCACAAACAAACCCATAGTACAAGAAATGTTAAAAAGAAGTCCTTCAAACTGAGAGAGAATGATACCATATGGATGTATGTATATACAAAAAGGAATGAAGAATTCTGGAAGTGATAACTAAGTGGGTATTACCTAGACATCAAGCCAGAAAAAGAAATGACAAGAAAATAAAACTACCAAATCAATATCCCTTATGAACATAGGTGCAAACGTTCTTAAAGATTTTAGCAAATCAAATTCAAAAATTATAAGCAAGTGAGGTTGACCCCAGAAATGCAAAGCCAGTTCAACATTCAAAATCCAAAACCTGTATCACTAGACTAGAAAATAAAATCATATGATCATCTCAATCAATGTAGAAAAAACATTTGTCATTTCTTCTGTAAAAACTGTCAGCAAATTACAATTAGTAGAGAGTTCTTCAGCCTAATAAACAGCAGCTACAAGAAATCCACAGCTAATATTATCATATGCAGTGGTGAAAGTCCAAACACTTTCCCCCCTTTAAGTTCAAGAACAAGACAAGTAGGTCTATTCTCAACACTTCTATTCAACATTGTACAGGAGGTTCTAGCCAGTCCATTAAGGCAAGAAAAAGAAATAAAAGGAATCCAGATTGGAAAGTAAGGAGTAAAATTATCTTTATTCCCAGATGACTTGATCATCTATGCAGAAAAATCTGATGGAACCTAGATTCTAATTCTAATACTAGAATTAATAAGTGTGTTTAGCAAGGTTGCAGGATATGAGATCAATGTACAAAAATCAACTGAATTTCTATATACTAGCAACAATCAGAAATTAAAATTTTAATTTCATTCTCATAATATCTATTAATTTTATCTACTAACAAATATCACTGTCTTTATATGCTTTTCAAATATATCTCAGAGTTTATGGTTTGTACTTATGGCTATTGTCTATTTTTGTTGTTGCGACAAGTGGAGGACTTTGTTTTTCCTTCTTTTTGTTTTCAGTAAGCTTTGGACTGGGGTTGGAACAGTAAATACTTAACTTTCTAATTTTTAAATGGAAGCTAAACTCTGTTCTCTGATTTAAATCTCAAATTAAATACATGGAGTAGTAACTTCATTAAGAAATTTGTTGTACCTTTTTGTCACTGCCACAGAGTGGCAGTGATTAGAACTGAGGGCTTAGTACTTGGAAAGGGATAATTGACCTTTATAGGATGTACTACACAAGTCCAAGTTATTACAGCAATGGCAAAAGTCACAACATCAAAGAGTAAGATATAGTCACTCACCTGAATTCCTTTGGGTCCTGAAGTAACACACCAGAGCAGCAGTAGCAGCAAGGCCAAGGATACTTAGCAGTCCTGCAGTGACCCCCTTGGTGATAAGCGTTATTTTGTTACTGGAAGGCCCTAAGTAAAGAGACCTATACTTGAGTTCAGGGCCAAATATTTTTTATCTAGACAAAAAACATGTATGTGGGGGCTAGCTATATATTAGGACAGGTTTTGCCAGGTTCTGATTTCTCAATTTGAATCATTTACAGTATAATTCGTAATTTTCAAAATAATAGCACATGAGAGTGATTGCCAGAATCTAACATTAAAATGTATTCCTTTTCCCTCCCTCACCCCCATGAAATCAGTACCAGTCTCCAGAAACTTCAAGCCTTGTTTTCATGTTAATAACTCTTTGACACTGGGAGAATTTCTACAGTCTATTGGAGAAATATTTTATTGCTTATAAATGTAACCTATAGCCCAGGTACCACCAACCCACCTGTGACGCTGAGTGTCACCATCTCACTGCGCTGGACCCCCAGGCCATTGTCAGCCCCACAAGAGAAGTTCCCAGAATGCTCTGCCATCAGAGTGAGGTTGAAGGATGCTCCTCCTCCAAAGGGGTCCGAGATGCTCCCCAGGGTGACATTCTTGTGATAAAACCAGTACAGGATCGGGGGAGAGCCTCTTTGGGCCTCACAGCGAAGCTCTAACACATCTCCCACCATAGCCTGGGCCCCAGCAGGGTGGAAGGTGAAGACAGGATGAGACACTGGAACTGAGGGAAGCAACATAGTTCATGAGCAGCTTTAATTAAGTATGTGTACAAGATAAGTTAATAAAGGAAATATTTAGTTTAGTTTAGTAGTAGGAACATAGACCTGGGATTCAGGAAAACCTGAGTTTAAATCCCATCTCTGCTCTTTATTAGCCCTGTGATCTTGATGTTTTAAAAACTTTTTACTAGCTCCAAGTCTCAGTTTATTCCTTCATAAAATGGAGCTAATAATAATTATATCACAAGCTATGGTAATAAGAATCATGTATGTAAAATGCTCGATAAATGTTAGCTACTATTACTGATAGAAATAATAACTAAAAGCAAGGTTTGTTTCTCCATATCATTGATTGACTCCTGAGACTTAGCTTTAAACCTAGACTTCCACACCTATCTGAAGTAAGACCTCATTACCTTTTACCCAGTTACCTTGCTTTATTTTTCTGCATAGCATTAACACTAACATCTATCAATCTATGTATCTATGTATCTCTCTCTTATTTATCTATCTATCATCTATCATTGTTGTATATCTGATTCCTCTAATAGAATGTACGTTTCATAAGGATGAGGACATATCTGTTTGTTCATTTTTGTATTTCTGGCTGCTGGAACTTTGTCTTGGCATGTAATAGTTCATCAACAATTCGTGAATGAGTGGATGACAAAATTGATCCAGATTGGCCCCAAAATATCCAGACACAGCAATAACAATATGATTTCCATTTTATTTTGTGATTATAGAAATAGGACAGCCAGGAAAAACAGAAAATCACTATGTTTTTAATTAATAT
This sequence comes from Stenella coeruleoalba, assembly GCF_951394435.1. Taxonomy (NCBI): domain Eukaryota; kingdom Metazoa; phylum Chordata; class Mammalia; order Artiodactyla; family Delphinidae; genus Stenella; species Stenella coeruleoalba. Next base: position 113,583,337 of record NC_137169.1, read on the forward strand.
ATGGAATTATTAATCAATAATTAATTAATGTGAACTGTGAGATTGCTGATTCTGCTAAGTTGTGAGGGAACCTGGATGAGCCAATCTGTGTGCAGTGCTTTAGATATAAGCTGTGTGCTTCATTGGCAAGAGAAGTTTGGTAAGGATCTTAAGCTTTGCTTTGCATCTGAGATTGGCTAAAGGGGAGGGAACATGGAGACAATCCATTGAATGGGAATAATTCACCCTTCTGTACATCCTTTACAATATATAGTGACCTGGGCCAAATGCGAAGAGTCTCAGGGGTAAGGCTTTATACATTCTTTGCACATCTCAGTGTGCCTTTCCACCCATGTCACCACCTCATATATTTTTATCCAATTTTTATTGCTGTAAAATGCTCATAACTTAACATTTTCCATCATAAACTTTTTAAGTGTACAGTTAAGTGGTATTAAATAATTTCATGACATTGTGAAACCAATACCACCATCCATCTCCATAACTTTTTACCTTGTAAAAGTGAAATTCTATACCCGTTAAACAATAACTCCCTATACTCCATTTCCCCACCCCGTGACAAGCACCAGGCTGCTTTCTGTTTCTATGATTTTGACTAACCTAAACATCTTATATAAGTGGGATCATACAGTATTTGTCTTTTATTGACTGGTTTGTTTCACTTAGCATAATGACCTCAAGATTCATCCAGGTTGTAGCATAATTTTCTTTCTTTTTAAGTCTGAGTAATATTTCATATTATGTGCATACCACACTTTGCTTATCCATTTATCTATTGATAATGGATATTGGGTTATCAACAGATAAACGGACTGGGTTGTTTCCATGTTTTAACTATTATGAGTAATGTTGCTCTGTACACGCGTGTACAAATATCTTTTTGAGAATATATTTTCAGCGTTGGGGGATGTATACCTAGAAGTGGAATTTCTGTATCATATGGTAGCTCTATTTTTAATTTTCCGAGGAGCCTCCATAGTGTTCTCAATAATGATTTCATCATTTTACATTCCTACCAACATTACACAAGGATTCCAATTTCTCCACATCCTAGCCAACACTTGTTATTTTCTATTATTTTTATAGTACCCATCCTAATGAGTATGAGGTGGTATTTCATTGTAGTTTTGGTTTGCATTTCCCTAATAATGAGTGATGTTGAGCATTTTTTTCATGTATCTAATAGCCATTTATATGTCTTCTTTGGAGAAATGTCTATTCAAGTCCTTTACTCATTTTTTTAATGAGTGCCCCATGACGCCAGCCCCTGCCCCTCAACCCACAACGGCAGAGTCCACAAACCTTATGACATCAGAAAGGGTATAGGTGCCAGCCTGACCCTAGCTCCCACCCTACCCCCTTGCTTTGCCTGCATTGGTGGAGCCTATGACTCAAGGGATCTCAGACACGAGAGAACAGCCCACAATCCTGGGGCACCAGGTGATGATAACAGCAACACTTCAGGAGCAAAGCAGCAGTAACTCCGGAGGCACAGGAAGTGATAATAGAGCCACACTTCTTATAGAGAGAGGGGAGGATGGAAAGTGACTACTCTCAAACATAGCCAGAGGCAGCTTAGGTAAGAGAAACCAAAAACTTATGCCATACCACCACCTACTGGAAAACAAAAGAAAGGCCTCTGATATCTAACTGTCACCACATCAAGTGCACCAGCAGAGAAACTACCCATCAAGTACCATGAAGAATCACAGTAACACTGTACCACAAAAAGAAACTGGCAATTCTCCAGAAACCAAACTTACAGTCATGAAATATTGTGATCTAACTGAGAAAGAATTCAAAGAAAGTCAAAATAGTCGTCATTCAGAAACTCAACAAGCTACAAGAACACTCAGAAAGCCAGATTAATGAGCTCAGAAATAAAATTAATGAACAAAAGAAATACTTTACCAGAGATATTAAAACTCTAAAAAAGAGCCAAACAGGAATTCTGGAATTGAAGAACTGAATAAATGTTGAGAAGAATGCCTTGGAAAGCACTAGAAATAGATCAGACTATATGAAAGAGAGAATTAGCGATCTCAAGATAGAAATCTAGACATGATACAAGTATAAGAGGAGAGATAAATAAGATAATTTTAAAATGAGGGAATTCTCCAAGACCTATCTGACTCTTTTAGGAAAGGCAACATTAGTATAAGGGGTGTCCCAGGAGAAAACAGGGAGAGGCGAACAGAGAGTATATTTAAATAAATAATAGCTGAGAACTTCCCAAACCTAGGAAAGAAACTGGATATACAAATCCATGAAGCTAAGAGAACACTTAATTACTTCAAAGCAAAAATACCTTTTACAAGACATGTTATATTAAAATTGTCAAAAGTCAATCACAAAGAAATAATTTTAAGGCAGCCTGGGGGAAAAAAGGATGGTAACCTACAAAAGAATCTCCATGAGCCTAACATCACGTTTCTCAACAGAAATTCTACAGGACAAGAGGGTATGGAATGACATTCTCAAAATACTGAGAGATAAAAAGTGTCACCCAAGAATATTTTTTCCAGCAAAGTTATTATTCAGATATGAAGGAGAAACAAAGACTTTCCCATATGAATGAAAGTTGAGGGAATACATCAACACTGGTTCTGCTTACAAGAATTGTTGAAAGAAGCTCTTCTACAAAAAACAAAAAGGCAAAAGTATACAAAACTTTGAGGAAACTGAAATAGACAGAATCAGAAAATTGCAGCTCTTTACCAGAATAGGTTTTAAACACTTTATTATAGCATAAAGGTAAAAGGGGGGAAGCCAGAAAAATAACTATAGCTACTTCAATTTGGTATAAAACTCACAATACAAAAAGAGATAATTTGAGACAATAAAAACATAAAAGGGGAAGAGGAAAAGGATGGAACCCATATAGGTAAATGAAGATAAGATTCTATCAACAGAAAACAGACTATTTTATCTAGGAGAGGTCTTATGCAAACCTCAGTGTAACCACAAAATATAAGTCTAGAACAGAGATACAAAACATGAAAAAAGGGAAACTGAGAAAAATATCATAAAAAACCACAAAACCAAAATGGCAGGCAGAAACTTAAGGGGAAGAAAAAAATGGAGATATAGAGCAACCTGAAAATGAAAGGTAAAATGGCAATACTAAATTCTCCTTTATCAATAATAACCTTAAATGTAAATGGGTTGAATTCACCAATCAAAAGACATAGAGTGGCTATATGGAGTAAAAAATAAGACCCAATTCTATGCTGTCTCCAAGAAACTCACATTACCTTTAAAGACAAACATAGGCTCATAGTGAAAGGATGGAAGATGATACTCCATGCATATGGCAGCCATAAAAAAAAAAAAGTGGGTATAGCTATGCTCATATCAGAAGAAATAGACCTCAAGCCAAAAAAGATAACAAAGGACAAAAATGGACATTAAATGTGATAAAGGGGACAATTCATCAAGAAGACGTAATAGTGATAAATATATATGCACGTAACATAGGAGCACCAAAATATACAAAGCAATTATTAACAGACCTAAAGGGAGAAATTGACAGCAACACAATAATAGTAGGGAACTGTAACACCCCACTATTAATGGATAGATCATACAGAAAGAAAGTCAACAAGGAAATAGCAGCCTTAAAAGATACATTAGACCAGATGGACTTGATAAATTTATACAGAACATTCCATCCAAATGCAGTAAAATACACATACTTCTTAAGTGCTCATGAAACTTTCTCAAGAATAGACCATATGTTGGAATACAAAACAAGAATTTAAGAAGATTGAAATCATATCAACCATCTTGCCTGTTCACAATGGTATGAAACTAGAGATCAACCACAAGAAGAAAGCTGGAAAATCACAAATATGTGGAGACTAAACAACAAGCTGCTAAACAACTATTGGGTCAAACAAGAAATCAAAGGTGAATTGAAAAAATACCTGAAGACAAATGAAAATGAAAATATGACATACCAAAATTTAACTTTGCACATAAAGGAACTAGAAAAAGAAGAACAAATGAAGCCAAAAGTCAGTAGGAGGAAGGAAATGATAAAGATTCAAAGAGAAATGAAATATACACTAAAAAGAAAATAGAAAATATTGATAAAAACTAAGACCTGATTCTTTTAAAAGATGGACAAAATTGCCAAACCTTTAGCTAGACTCACTAAGAAAAATGAGAGAAGGCTCTGATAAATAAAATCAGAAATGAAAGAGGAGCTATAACAATGAATGCCCAGAAATACAAAGGATTATACAAGAATATTGTGGACAGTTATATGCCAACAAATTGAGCAACCTAGAATAAATGGGCAAATTCTTAGAATCACACAACCTTCTGAGACTGAATCATAAAAAAATAAAATCTGAATGACCAATCACTAGGAAAGAGACTGAAATAGAAATCAAAAACCTCCCAAGAATAAAAGTACAGGACCAGATAACTTCACAGGTGAATTCTACCAAACATTCAAAGGTGCTGTAAATCCTATCTTTCTCAAAATATTCAAAAAACCTGAAGAGAAGGGAATACTTCCTAACTTATTTTACAAGGCTAACATCACCCTGACACCAAAACCAAAGACAACACACAAAAAAGAAAATTACAGGCCAATATATCAGGTAACATAGATGCAAAAATCCTCAACAGAATATTAACAAACCGAATACAACAGTACTTTAAAAGGATCATACACCATGATCACGTGGGATTTACTCCATGTATGCAAGAGTAGTTCAACATTTGCAAATCAATCAACATGGTACATCACATCAATAAAATAAAAAATAAAAATCATATGACCATCTTGATAAATGCAGAAAAACCATTAGGAATGGCCTAAGTTCCTGAATGTAGAGTCAGAAGAAAGAATCCCAGGACTCTCAGGTAGAGGAAGAAAAAGTGGGGAGTCTGCTGGAATGTCACACCAGCAAGTAGCCCAAAAGAGAAGACACAGTCTATTCTGGGCTGTAATTGCTGCAGGCACCCCTACTAACCTGTGACACTGAGAGTCACTCTGTCACTGATCTGGACCCCCAGGCCATTGTCAGCCTCACAGGAGTAGTTTCCAGAATGTTCTGCAGTCAGAGAGAATTTGAAGAATGCTCTTCCAGAGGGAACTGAGCTGCTCCCCAGGCTGACACCATCATGATAAAATTGGTACAGGATCGGGGGAGAGCCTCTCCAGGCCTCACAGTGAAGCTCCATCACGTCCCCCACCACAATCTGGGCCCCAGGAGCCCTGAGAGTGAGGACAGGGCGAGACACTGGAACTGAGAGAGATAGTAGACTGTCAGAGGACTCTGATGCTGTGACAGACTCATAACCCCACTCAAGAAACTTAAATATAGATATATCTCTTGAACCATGAAAAGTAATCCTAAATAATTTTGTTTTCATCACTACGGTCCTCTCCACAAGTAAAATATCTTCAACTTTTGTCATCTTTGCCATTCCTTGGTTAGCTTCTAAATCTTCACAACTCTGTTCCTTTGCCTTCTTCCAAAGAGCCTCATGGCTGATAGAACGCCTAAACCCTGGCTTGTGAACCGAGGCTGAATAGAAGGAATCGGGAACTTACTTCTCAGTGTGACTTTAATCAGTTTACTGACGATGGGACCGTGAATGTTGTCAGCTGCACAGTAGTATCTCCCAGCATCATGCTCCTTCACAGTGAGTATCTGCAGCTCTGCCGACAAGGAACGCTGGGTCTTTGTTCCCAAACTTCTCACTGTGCCCTCTCTGTGCCAGGAGAATGTGACAGTCCCTGTACCCTTGGCTACTGAGCAGATGAGGAGCAGATTTTCTCCTTCAATCAGCTGCCCCTCGGGGGGCCGGATCTCTAGATTTACATCAGACACAGGGACTCCTGGGAGGACACAAGATGACACATGAGGGTTCTCATGGCAGAAACTTCAGGGTCAAGGAGAAGGCTGGTTCTGTCACGAACAAGCCCATAGCAGCAGGTACAATAAGCAGGGGTCCAAAGTGGGCAATAAGGAATTAATTGTGCATGTTATTATAAAGGCAGAAACACCCCTCCCACCACATACAACAGTTCCCATTCTCGGGGAATGTGGGGACTAGGCTCCTGATCTTCTTAAACCTAATGCTGACTGCAGTCACATTTTATTTACATTTATATCTAAGGAATCTTTGGTGAGCTGATGGATCACAAAATAAGAGTGAACCCTGAGAATATTACTTCTATCCTGAAATTCAAACCCCTTTCCTATCCTTCAAGACTCTTCTCCAGTCTCACCTCCATCTTCCCACATTCTTTTCTGATTATTCCAGTTCATGTTTGTCTTCCACTTTTATTTTGGAATATGTTTAGGTCAACAAACGGAAGCAGCATAGGGACCTCTAAAGACTGCATGTGGTCATCTGTGTCTGTTGACTTTTTTTTTTTTTTGCACTACGCGGGCCTCTCACTGTTAAGGCCTCTCCTGTCGTGGAGCACAGGCTCCGGATGCGCAGGCTCAGCGGCCATGGCTCACGGGCCCAGCCGCTCCACGGCATGTGGGATCTTCCTGGACCGGGGCACGAACCCATGTCCCCTGCATCGGCAGGCGGACTCTCAACCACTGTGCCACCAGGGAAGCCCTATCTGTTGACTCTTGAGAGGACATATCCTGTAAGTCTCTGTAACCACCCCCCCCACAGGGTTGGGGACCCAGTAACTGATCAATAACTGTTATTAACTGAGTTAGATGGAAGAGAATGTTCTAGGGACATTAGGCCAGTGTTGAACCTGAAGAGAGAAGGATACCAGGACAGCTGAAATTCTCCTCTCTGTTATGTTCAGTGTCCTAGGGAGCAGGAAATGTCATTGCTCTCCTCTCCTCTCCCCAGCTCTGACTCTGGAAGTGCAGCCCCACAGACACTCACTCTGCACATGTATCTGGGATCTCAAGCTTCTTTTCCTGACATGGTGAGTCACTGTCTCTGCCTGGCACCAGTAAGACCCTGAGTCTTCACTCCACATGGTAGGTAAATTGAGCTCTGGGGAGCTGCTCCAGCCTGATCCCAAGGCCTGCTCTTCTCTGAAGAAGCAGAATTGAAGCTGAATGTATGACCGCTGTGGAGGGAGCCAAGTCTCACATTTCAGAGTCACCGGTCTCCCCTCTATGGGCTGGGAGGGTCTGGCTGTCAGCACAGGAGGGGGAAACAGCTCTAGAGAGAAGAACAAACACAATTCCCAAGGTAGTGAGGCTCAGGGCTCCTGGAAAGATGCACGTGTGCTTTCAGCACCAGCTATCAGAACACAGAGACCCAAGTAGGTGGAACCACTTCCCATCTCCCTCCCATGACTGGAGGATTTTCATGAAATCCCCACTGATGAGCCCCTCCCTAAATCCTCACACAGTTTCCCTGCCAAGTCCTATTACCCACAGGAGGGCATCCATTACCTTGAACTTGAATTGTTAGAGGTTTTGAAATGTCTCTCTTTATTCCCCAAAGGTTTTTCCTAGAAGCAGTACAATGATATTTGCCATTGTCCCTGGAGACTGAATTTAGTGTGAAGTTTGATATATAACTCTTCCTAATTTCTTTTTTATTTTTGTATAAAACTGTTTCAATTGTTGCTTCTTTCCCCTGGCATCTCAGAACAACATCATCTCCTTCAAAGACAGGGTGTGGAGCCTGGATGATCAGTCTGTCTGCAAAGAGTGGAGGAATGCAATCAATTTATTTCCTGAAGCTTGTTTCTTCAAACTCTCATTTCTGCCCATGAAGAAAGAGCTGCAGTCCTATACATACCTGCAACTGTCCTCCATCAACATTTCCACATGATCCCAAAACCCAGTTCTCCCTTGTCCTAGGATAATGAACTAATTTCCAGAAAATATCCTTAAGAAATCCTCATACATATTGTTAAAAGAGAAGTTTTATACCATACATTTCTTCAGACCCAAGTCCCTTTTTCCTGGTGACTTCCCCCATACTTACCAATACTTACCAATACTTCTTACCAATACTTACCAATACTTCTCTGGATGGAGAGGATGGACAAGGCAGCATTCTGTTGCTGTCCTATCTCCTTATTTTCCCCACTGGGGTCAATACATCAAATATCCTCATGCCTGTTTACAGCCCTGCCTAGGCTCCCTGCATTAGCGTAGCCCTTAGACATGCTGCCCAGTGGTTTAATTTCAGAGACTCTCTCCTTTCTTTCCTCACCAGATAAAAAATCCATATGTACGGGGTCACTGGGAGAGGATCTTCGAGTCTTGCATTTGTAATATCCAGTCTTGTGTATTTGGATCTCTTCAGATTTATTATCCAACAAATGATCATCATGATACCAAGATATGTCTCCTTGGGCTGGAGAAAGGGAATCTCTGCATGTGAGAGTCACTCTGTCATTTTTGAAGTTTGTAGACCATGGAGGATTGAGGAGAAGAAAAGCTTTTGGAGTTACTCCTGAATAGGAAATGGAAAGACGAAGGCAGGTAAAGGTGAATGAGAGGTGGGTGGGGCGTAAGGAAAGGCCCAGCTGCAACTAGGAGTTTTTCTGGGCTAATTCCTATTAGGACTAGGGCTGGAAATGGAGCAGACACAACTTGGGGAACTGCCTGGGACAGAATCTGTTCTTTGTCATTTTTTGCCTAGTAGCAGTGGGTGGGTAGGTGTCATGCGGGATAGGTCTCAGGTTCCTGGTATGGGCTCAGAAAAGTTCAGGAGACATGATTTGTAGTTAGGCAAACACTGTGAGGGCCTCTGAAGGTGGGCTGATTCTGAAGTGCTCTTGTCCTATACCTTCCTGTCAAGGTAAAAGTCAGCCTGGGTTGTATATACCTCAGAAGCAGTTTCTAGACTCTGAAAAACCAGTACCTACTTGGTTATTAATATCTAATGAACAAGATTTGTTTCACTTACAATTCTTTTAAACTTTGCTTAATTTGAGAGTCTATGGGGAAGGCAACATTTTTCTACTCTCCGCCTAAGGTGAGTATAATCAGTAATTGATACAGGATATAAAAAATTTGAACAAAGGGGCATGGACTGCTTGCATAATCATATTTGTATATGTAATTGCAACTAACCAATGGGACCAGAAATTGAAACAGTGTAGTGACATGAGCTTCTTTTGGAGATGTATAAAGATTTGGCTCTAGCATTTTCCACTGTGAATAGGAGATATTTCTATGTTCTTTGATAGTGGCACCAGCTTGGACATACAGAGGGGTCTTAGGGAATAGAGGAGATCAGATTTGAGTTTCTCTCAATATCAGCCTCCTGCCTCTGCCTTTCCTTCTGCAAATATTTCCTTCCCCTCCGCACTGTGGCATTCAGTAATAGGGAAAGAACTGAAGACTGGAGAAGTCAGAGGAGAGTCTGCTCACCCACTAATGCAACAGGTGTGACCTCGGAGTAGCAATACCACTGATGTTGGCACATCACCACAGGCCTCATTTATGGGTACAGGCAGTGCTGGCTGGGAGGACCAATGCCCAGAGACCAGGAGGAACAGAGAAAAGGGAAAACTGACCTGATTGATCTCTTCCAGGAGCTGTGAGGGAGCCAAGATTTAAAGGTTAGCACAGAGTAAAGTTTTTCAAACCTTTTCACTTATGCAATTTGAGAAGTGTTCCAACAACCCAGCCACAACCACTTCTTCGGTTTTTCCTTCCCATTTCTTTGCCCCCATTCTATGATACCCATAGTCCCCAAACAAAGAAACAAAAAAGAATAGCCTATAATTTATTGTATAAATATGAATGACTTGTACCCACAATCCTGACTCTTCTCTTTGCTATTTAATACTTAGCAGCTTCATAGTTCATTCCCCCCTGTCTTCCCTAGTCTGAACTCAGCCATGTAGAGACAGAAAAGGCCTTGGAGAAATGGTTTCTCCTCCCCTCATTACTTGGGTACTGTTCCTCCTACTTTTTCAATCTCTGGCTAAATACTGGCTTAAAGTCTCAGGAAGCGGGGTCATATTTCTCAGTAGATCTTCCCTTACTCAACTGAATTTTGAAAAATATTGTTTATGTGAGGGATTTAGAAGGGGTTTGGTGGAAAGAAACATCCAAGCTTCCTATGAGATGAAAAAGAAATGGTTGAAGAATCAAGGGTAATATACTTGGTTTTCTCTGTTGGCTTTGGTTTTCCTGGGACCCAGCTCTGCTCATTCTTCACCTCTTGTGTAAAGAAAAAAGTGTTGCCTGCCATTCCAGTTCTACAATGATCAAGCTATTAGCCATTGTAGTTGCCCACAGACAGTGTACTCTGAGGAATTCAGGATGAAGAAAGACAGGAAACATTCTGGGCTTTGGATATATTGGCCCTTAGACAGTTAAGATGCATATCTAAGGGAAAGTTTCAAATGACCCCAGATTGTTGCATCTTCCCATACAGAGAAAAGCACTAAAATCGGTGAGATTTCTCTTCTTTGTGATTAGCAGTAATCTTTTGATGCTTGACTACATGTTTTACCAGCAAAAAGTTTATATATATCCTGGCTCCTCCCTTACCTCTTCAGAGCAGTTCCTCAGAGCTATCTGAGAGGTTGTCTTCTGGGCTATAGTCTTCAATAATTTCCCCAAATAAAACTTAACTCAGATTTCACATTGTGCAGTTTTCTTTCAGTCAATAGTTTCGGTGACCACAAAGGGACCCAGAGCAGACTTCACTCCTTTGCCTGAGGATCAGGAGCCTTGGTACCAGCAAGAGCCTCTTGTGCCCATTTGCCTTTTCCATGAGTTTAGACAAATTTGGGTGAGTCTCTCCTGGTTCTCGGATCTCACAATTATTATTATTTTGGTTTAAGGCCCATGTTCATCATGTCCTTTATTATATCATCCATGCATATTAAGACTACAAATGACTTTCAGCTACTTAAACATATAATCATGATATAATGTCCATGGCTTTATAGAGTCCCAGCATAATGTTTCATACATTCTTTTTTTTAACATCTTTATTAGAGTATAATTGCTTTACAGTGGTGTGTTAGTTTCTGCTTTATAACAAAGTGAATCAGTTATACATATCCATATGTCCCCATATCTCTTCCCTCTTGTATCTCCCTCCCACCCTCCTTATCCCACCCCTCTAGGTGGTCACAAAGCACTGAGCTGATCTCCCTGTGCTATGCGGCTGCTTCCCACTAGCTATCTATTTTACGTTTGCTAGTGTATATATGTGCATGCCACTCTCTCACTTTGTCCCAGCTTACCCTTCCCCCTCCCCGTATCCTCAAGTCCATTCTCTAGTAGGTCTGCATCTTTATTCCCATCTTGCCCCTAAGTTCTTCTGACTATTTTTTTCTTTTTTTTTTTAGATTCCATATATATGTGTTAGCATATGGTATTTGTTTTTCTCTTTCTGACTTACTTCACTCTGTATGACAGTCTCTAGGTCCATCCACCTCACTACAAATAACTCAGTTTTGTTCCTTTTTATGGCTGAGTAATATTCCATTGTATATATGTGCCACATCTTCTTTATCCATTCATCTGTTGATGGGCACTTAGGTTGCTTCCATGCCCTGGCTATTGTAAATAGAGCTGCAATGAACATTTTTGGTACATGACTCTTCTTGAATTATGGTTTTCTCAGGGTATATGCCCAGTAGTGGGATTGCTGGGTCATATGGTAGTTCTATTTGTAGTTTTTTAAGGAACCTCCATACTGTTCTCCATAGTGGCTGTATCAATTTACATTCCCACCAACAGTGAAAGAGGGTTCCCTTTTCTCCACACCCTCTCCAGCATTTATTGTTTGTAGGATCTCCCAATTATTGGTTGATGATCCTGAGTTAGTTCTATTTTGTGGTGTATAATGGGATTTGTCTCCCCTCCCCCTGAGCCAGGAGATAGATGGGCCGCAGGTTAAACATTTACAACTGGCCTCTTTACATTTCATGAGGGAGGAAAACATGGGCTTCGGGCTGGACACTTACAGCTAGACTCCCGTTTGCATTTCCTGGGACAGGAGATAGATGGCCTCCAGGTTAGACATTGAAAATCAGTCTCCTGTTTGCTCTCCGAAATGGAAGCAATGACAGAGACAGTGTAAATAGCCAGGCTTCATCTCCTGTGGATACCTTCAAAAGCTGAGGGGTAATCTGACAAGCCCAACCACACGCCGCCCGGGCTGGGAGTCTCCACTCTGTGTTCAGTTCTGTTCATGTGTACATGCGTGCAAGTGTGTTTGTGTGTGCACGTGTATGCATGCAGGGTGTGTACAGCTGAATAACAGGAGAGGATCTGCTGGGTTCCAGCATCCTGTGTTCCCCTCCCTGGCTGCCCTTGCTCAGGGCCACCTTAAGATAACAGTCATGGCTGGAACAGAGAGGGGTTAAACCTTGTTTGAGTAAAGGGTCAAGAGGTCACATATTTCCCCTTCTTGGGGCAAGGGACACATTGCACATGGGCAGAAAGTCTCCTTGAGGGTCAAAAAGGAGGGCTCACCACCCCATAATATGTGATGCTAAGGCCACCCCATAGGCCTTTGGGCTGAAATCCAACTTGGAAAAATGTTGCACACACATGTTGGGGAGGGTCCTAGGGCAGGTCAGGTGTGGAAAAAGAAGCCAGATAATTGGCCAAAGGTAAACAAAGACCCGGAAGAACTGCCCTATATAAACAACTTAACTGCCTCTTTATCACTCTTCTTCTCCTTAGGGAGGATGCCCACACTCTTTCTCTCGGGGCGTGCATCTCTGCCTTGCTAAACAAACTGTTTCTCTGTATTGTCTCCCACTTGTGCTATGTCTCTAATAATAAACTTTGTACCTGTTTTTACAGTTTTTACCTCCATGAGAAATGCATTTTTCACTGGGGGCAAGAGCCATGGGGTGTGGTGGCTATGATTCCTGGTTTTCATCCAGGCTACCCGGGTTCAATTCCTGGGCAGGGAATTAAGATCTTGCTTCATGCCACCACTCACTTCTGCCTCTCCAAAATCACCTCCACCCCAGTTTAAAGATACTGGAGGAGCCTGGTTAAAAGATACAAGGATTTATTCAGTTGAAAGACACTGAGCCTCTGGGCTGGGTAAAATGAAGGGCATCAGAAAGCCAGCCTCCAACTAACACTCCAGCCATGTTTATGTACATATGGAATTTATACTTACAAATATTGAGTACTTGTTTAATTGGGAATTAAAGGAAATCTTGCCCTAAAATGGCCAAGATAGGGTTCTTTTGACATTCTAAAAATGATTAGAAGAAAGCCAGCTTGATAAAACATCTTTTCAAAATTTGGACCTTAAAGGAACAAAAGCCCTTCTAGGAGGAACTTGCATTTCGCTCCCTGTGCTTTTGAGATGTAAATGTTATATCTGATCTTCTTAGGCATTTTCTTCCGTGTTTCGAGAGCTTGGTCTTTGCCATCCAGAAGGTACACATGTGGTGTACATTTGGCAGCCAGCTGAATAGATTGGGATTCCAAGCAGTCATCTCGTCTGGCTATGCCAGCTCTCAGGAAAATTTGTTATAAGGAGTCCCAGCCCATAAGGGGCCTTGTCATCTCAACCTTTGTTGTGTCTACCTGTACAAAAAAGACCTTTAGTTTCTTAGACTATTATGGGGAGTAAACTTTCTGTATTTTAAGAAGGCTGCATTCTTTGCGCTCTCTTGTGGGGTTGCCTCTTGTGTCTTATTGGTTTGAGTTGCTATTAAGATACTATTCATCAATGGCCAGACATTGGATTCTTTAAATTGGAGAAACTTCTAAATTGCTAAATTTTTAGAGAGCTCTCATTTTAAACAGCTGTTTTATTGGTGCCTATGAAAATACCAAATTAAAAGGTAGATGCAAAATATATATATACATACATAACTAAAACAGGTAACCTTAAAAACTCCCTTAGTTTAAGGGCTTCCCTGGTGGCGCAGTGGTTGAGAGTCCACCTGCCGATGCAGGGGACAGGGGTTCGTGCCCCGGTCCGGGAAGATCCCACATGCTGCGGAGCGGCTGGGCCCGTGAGCCATGGCCGCTGAGCCTGTGTGCCCAGAGCCTGTGCTCCGCAACGGGAGAGGCCACAACAGTGAGAGGCCCGCGTACTGCAAAAACAAAAACAAAAACAAAAATACAAAACAAAAAAAAAACCTCCCTTAGTTTAAAACTAACAAATAAAAACTGTTTTAGGAAGCCTTATTTGTGGTCTCAGCTTCCCTTCAATGGTTCTTGCAGATGCTAATAAAAACATTAGCTTAATTAATGTTAATTAGGTTGATTAACAGGAGAATAAGAAGAAACTGAGGGGAAAGTCAAGAGACTTCTTCCCAACGAAGTGAAAAATTTAAAGGGACTTATCCCAACAGAATGGAAATCTTTAGATGATTATTAGGAAATGGGATAAATAAAATGGATTTTGATAGGATTAAAACAAAAGTTTTGACTACCTGGGGTTGGATAGACCAAAGGGACCCCCCAATTAGTCCCCCCAACATTAAAGTGCACTCTATTAACCCCTATTTTGAAACAAAATTTAAAGGCTGGAAGAAAATTACACTGAGATACCTGACTAGCATTTGCTTGGGACAACAGTGAGATCAATTAATGAAGTTAAGATTGACAAAAGGGCCTGTGTCCCTTGGCTTGACCCTTCACTGGGGACCCCAAAGCTTTATATACAAAAATGGATAAAATGGCCAGGGGATAAAAAGGAAAGTTTCTGGACTCCTTGTAAGACCAAGACTTGTTGATGGGGTCCTAATGGAGGCTTAAGTTAAAGGTACAAGAGTTATAAATTTGAAATAAAATCTTATAAAAACTGGTGTATTTGAATGGGATTTATATAAGATGGTTACATCTCTTTTGTCTAATTGTACTGTGGGATAGACATTACATCTCTATGAGGAATGCTTCCCCTCACTGGTATTATAAGACAGGGCATATAAATCTGTCCCTTAGGCAGTATTAATTAAACATACTAAAAGAAACCAATAGGGACTTCCCAGGTGGCACAGTGGTTACGAATCCACCTTCCAATGCAGGGGAAATGGGTTCGATCCCTGGTCAGGGAACTAGAGCCCACATGCATGCTGCAACTAAGAGTTTGCATGCCACAACTAAGGAGCTGGAGAGCTGCAACTAAGACTCGGTGCAACCAAAATAAATAATTAATTTAATTAAAAGTTGATTTTTTAAAAAAAGAAAGAAACCAATATAGTTACCTGCGCCCACACAGTATAAAGTAAAAACTGGGCCCCAAAATTCAGGGAGTAATAAAAGCAATAATAAATATTTTTTGCCCCTAGGGTAAATTGTTCTGTTTAATTTGTGCATGCACAAAGAGGGTCTTTGTAGAATACCTTGTGCATAAATTTTTGAAGGTATGATAAATTGAATCCCAAAGTTCTAGAACATAGAACTCTTGATTTCCAGTTTAGTGGAAAATCTTCTTGCTGATATTAAAAAAACAAATGAAAGAAAATGTAATTGGGCAAATCAATCTTTTAATATCATTTAGGCAGCAGACCAGTTCTTTGGGGAATTAAAAGCAACTGTCTTTGTCTTGCCAATCTACAAATCAGAAATGTAAATACAGCCCACAGTGACCTGAGACTGAGCCTAATTAGCTCAATCAGATTGAACCTGAAGCTGAAGAGGGAAAAAAGGAAAAAAGAGGCCTTTTATCAATAAAACTCAAACTGTTGGTGCTCTTGCCTTCTGAGATGGCCCACATTCTGTCTGTGGTGTGTGTTTCTCCCAGGGCCGTCTTGCCTTTTGAGACGCGAATAGCATTCTGCCTATGGAAAGTGTATCTCTCTAAATAAACTCAGCCATAAAAAGGAATGAAACTGGGTCATTTGTAGACACGTGGATGGACCTAGAGAGTGTCATACACAGTGAAGTAAATGAAAAAGAGAAAAACAAATACCGTATATTAATGCATATATGTGGGATCTAGAAAAATTGTATAGATTATCTTATTTGCAAAGAAGAGAGACGTAGAGAACAAATGTATGGATACCAAGGGGGAAAGGGGTGGGGGTGGGAGGAATTGGGAGATTGGGATTGACACATATACACTACTGACGCTATGTATAAAATAGACAACTAATGAGAACATACTGTATAGCACAGGGACTCTACTTAATGCACTGTGGTGATCTAAATGGGAAGGAAATCCAAAAAAGAGGGGATATATGTATGTGTATAGCTGATTCACTTTGCTGTACAATAGAAACTAACACAACATTGTAAATCAACTATACTCCAATAAAAATTAATCAAAAAATTAAAAGTAAATAAATAAATCCACTTCTTACCTATCTAAAAAATAAATAAATAAATAAAAACTAAACAAGGAACGAGGGGAAGATGGCGGAAGAGTAAGACGCGGAGATCACCTTCCTCCCCACAGATACACCAGAAATACATCTACATGTGGAACAACTCCTACAGAACACCTACTGAACGCTGGCAGAAGACCTCAGACCTCCCAAAAGGCAAGAAAGTCCCCACGTACCTGGGTAGGGCAAAAGAAAAAAGAATAAACAGAGACAAAAGGATAGGGACGGGACCTGCGCCAGTGGGAGGGAGCTGTGAGGGAGGAAAGGTTTCCACACACTAGGAAGCCCCTTCTCGGACGGAGACTGCGGGTGACGGAGGGGGAAAGCTTCGGGGCCGCGGAGGAGAGTGCAGCAACAGGGGTGCGAAGGGCAAAGCGGAGATTCCCACACAGAGGATCGGTGCCGACCAGCATTCATCAGCCCGAGAGGCTTGTCTGCTCACCCGCCGGGGCGGGCGGGGCTGCGAGCTGAGGCTCAGGCTTTGGTCGAAGCGCAGGGAGAGGACTGGGGTTGGCGGCGTGAACACAGCCTGCAGGGGGTTAGTGCACCACGGCTAGCCGGGAGGGAGTCTGGGGAAAAGTCTGGACCTGCCGAAGAGGCAAGAAACGTTTCCTTCCCTCTTTGTTTCATGGTGCGTGAGGAGAGGGGATTAAGAGCGCTGCTTAAAGGAGCTCCAGAGACTGGCCCGGGCCTTGGCTAAAAGCGCGGAACCCAGAGACGGGCATGAGACGCTAACGCTGCTGCTGCCGCCACCAAGAAGCCTGTGTGCGAGCACAGGTCACTATCCACACCCCTCTTCTGGGGAGCCTGTGCAGCTCGCCACTGCCAGGGTCCCGTGATCCAGGGACAACTTCCCCAGGAGAACGCACGGCGCGCCTCAGGCTGGTGCAACGTCATGCCGGCCTCTGACGCCGCAGGCTCGCCCCGCACTCCGTGCCCCTCCCTTCCCCCGGCCTGAGTGAGCCAGAGCCCCCCAATCAGTGGCTCCTTTAACCCCGTCCTGTCTGAGCGGAAAAACAGACACCCTCCAGCGACCTACACACAGAGGCGGGGCCCAATCCAAAGCTGAACCCCTGGGAGCTGTGAGAACAAAGAAGAGAAAGGGAAATCTCTCCCAGCAGCCTCAGAAGCAGTGGATTAAAGCTCCACAATCAACTTGATGTACCCTGCATCTGTGGAATACATGAATAGACAACAAATCATCTCAAATTGAGGAGGTGGACTTTGAGAGCAAAATTTATTATTTTTTCCCCTTTTCCTCTTTTTGTGAGTGTGTATGTGTATGCTTCTGTGTGAGATTTTTCTCTGTATAGCTTTGCTTCCACCATTTGTCCTAAGGTTCTATCCGTCCGTTTTTTTTTTTTTTCTTCTTCTTGTTTTTAAAAAAGAAAAAATTTTTTCTTAATAATTATTTTTTATTTTAATAACTTTATTTTATCTTACTTTATTTTATTTTATCTTCTTTCTTTCCTTCATTCCCTCCTTCCCTCCTTCCTTCTTTCCTCCTTCCCTCCCTTCCTCCTTTCTTTCTTTTTTCTTTCTCTCTTCCTTCCTTCCTTCCTTCCTTCCTTTCTTTCTTTCTTTCTTTTCTTTCTTCTTTTCTTTCTACTTTTTCTCCTTTTTATTCTGAGCTGTGTAGATGAAAGGCTCTTGGTGCTCCAGCCAGGAGTCAGTGCTGTGCCTCAGAGGTGGGAGAGCCAACTTCAGGACACTAGTCCACAAGAGACCTCCAAGCTCCACAAAATATCAAACAGCAAAAATCTCCCAGAGATCTCCATCTCAACACCAGCACCCAGCTTCACTCAACAACCAGCAAGCTACAATGCTGGACACCCTATGCCAAACAACTAACAAAACACGAACACAACCTCACCCATTAGCAGAGAGACTGCCTAAAATCATAATAAGGCCACAGACACCCCAGAACACACCACCAGACGTGGACCTGCCCACCAGAAAGACAAGATCCAACCTCATCCACCAGAACACAGGCACTAGTCCCCTCCACGAGGAAGCTTACACAACCCACTGAAGCAACCTTAGCCACTGGGGACAGACACCAAAAAAAAAGGGAACTACGAACCTGTGGTCTACAAAAAGGAGACCCCAAACACAGTAAGATAAGCAAAATGAGAAGACAGAAAAACACACAGCAGATGAAGGAGCAAGATAAAAACCCACCAGACCTAACAAATGAAGAGGAAATAGGCAGTCTACCTGAAAAAGAATTCAGAATAATGTTAGTAAAGATGATCCAAAATCTTGGAACTAGAATGGACAAAATGCAAGAAACATTTAACAAGGACCTAGAAGAACTAAAGATGAAACAAACAATGATGAACAACACAATAAATGAAATGAAAAATACTCTAGATGGGATCAATAGCAGAATAACTGAGGCAGAAGAATGGATAAGTGATCTGGAAGATAAAATAGTGGGAATAACTACTGCAGAGCAGAATAAAGAAAAAAGAATGAAAAGAACTGAGGAAAGTCTCAGAGACCTCTGGGACAACATTAAACACACCAACATTCGAATTATAGGGGTTCCAGAAGAAGAAGAGAAAAAGAAAGGGACTGAGAAAATATTTGAAGAGATTATAGTTGAAAATTCCCTAATATGGAAAAGGAAATAGTTAACCAAATCCAGGAAGCACAGAGAGTCCCATACAGGATAAATCCAAGGAGAAATACGCCAAGACACATATTAATCAAACTGTCAAAAATTAAATACAAAGAAAACATATTAAAAGTAGCAAGGGAAAAGCAACAAATAACACACAAGGGAATCCCCATAAGGTTAACAGCTGATCTTTCAGCAGAAACTCTGCAAGTCAGAAGGGACTGGCAGGACATATTTAAAGTGATGAAGGAGAAAAACCTGCAACCAAGATTACTCTACCAAGCAAAGATCTCATTCAGATTTGATGGAGAAATAAAAACCTTTACAGACAAGCAAAAGCTGAGAGAGTTCAGCACCACCAAACCAGCTTTGCAACAAATAAGAAAGGAACTTTTCTAGGCAAGAAACACAAGAGAAGGAAAGAACTACAATAACAAACCCAAAACGATTAAGAAAATGGGAATAGGGACATACATATTGATAATTACCTTAAATGTAAATGGACTAAATGCTCCCACTAAAAGACACAGATTGGCTGAATGGATACAAAAACAAGACCCATATATATGCTGTCTACAAGAGACCCACTTCAGACCTAGAGACACATACAGACTGAAAGTAAGGGGATGGAAAAATATATTTCATACAAATGGAAACCAAAAGAAAGCTGGGGTAGCAATTCTCATATCAGACAAAATAGACTTTAAAATAAAGACTATTAGAAGAGACAAAGAAGGACACTACATAATGATCAAGGGATCAATCCAAGAAGAAGATATAACAATTGTAAATATTTATGCACCCAACATAGGAGCACCTCAATACATAAGGCAAATACTAACAGCCATAAAAGGGGAAATCAACAGTAACACATTCATAGTAGGGAACTTTAACACCCCACTTTCACCAATGAACAGATCATCCAAAATGAAAATAAATAAGGAAACACAAGCTTTAAATTATACATTATCCAAGATGGACTTAACTGATATTTATAGGACATTCCATCCAAAAACAACAGAATACACATTTTTCTCAAGTGCTCATGGAGCATTCTCCAGGACTCATATCTTGGGTCACAAATCAAGCCTTGGTAAATTTAAGAAAATTGAAATTGTATCAAGTGTCTTTTCCGACCACAACACTATGAGACTAGATATCAATTACAGGAAAAGATCTGTAAAAAATACAAACACATGGAGGCTAAACAATACACTACTTAATAACGAAGTGATCACTGAAGAAATCAAAGAGGAAATAAAAAACTACCTAGAAACAAATGACAATGGAGACACGACAACCAAAAACCTATGAGATGCAGCAAAAGCAGTTCTAAGAGGGAATTTTATAGCAATACAATCCTACCTTAAGAAACAGGAAACATCTAGAATAAACAACCTAACCTTGCACCTAAAGCAATTAGAGAAAGAAGGACCAAAAAAACCCCAAAGTTAGCAGAAGGAAAGAAATCATAAAAATCAGATCAGAAATAAATGAAAAAGAAATGAAGGAAATGATAACAAAGAACAATAAAACTAAAAGCTGGTTCTTTGAGAAGATAAACAAAATTGATAAACCATTAGCCAGACTCATCAAGAAAAAAAGGGAGAAGACTCAAATCAATAGAATTAGAAATGAAAAAGGAGAAGTAACAATTGACACTGCAGAAATACAAAAGATCATGAGAGATTACTACAAGCAACTCTATGCCAATAAAATGGACAACCTGATAGAAATGGACAAATTCTTAGAAATGCACAACCTGCCAAGACTGAATCAGGAGGAAATAGAAAATATGAACAAACCAATCACAAGCACTGAAATTGAAAGTGTGATTAAAAATCTTCCAACAGGGTTTCCCTGGTGACACAGTGGTTGGGAGTCCGCCTGCTGATGCAGGGGATGGGGTTCGTGCCCCAGTCCGGGAGGATCCCACATGCCGTGGAGCAGCTGGGCCTATGAGCCATGGCCACTGAGCCTGTGCATCCGGAGCCTGTGCTCCACAGTGGGAGAGGCCACAACAGTGAGGCCCACATACCGAAAAAAAAAAAAAAAACTTCCAACAAACAAAAGCCCAGGACCAGATGGCTTCACAGGCGAATTCTATCAAAAATTTAGAGAAGAGCTAACACCTATCCTTCTCAAACTCCTACAAAAAATAGCAGGGGGAGGAACACTCCCAAACTCATTCTACGAGACCACCATCACCCTGATACCAAAACCAGACAAGGATGTCACAAAGAAAGGAAACTACAGGCCAATAGCACTGATAAACATAGATGCAAAAATCCTCAACAAAATACTAGCAAACAGAATCCAACAGCACATTAAAAGGATCATACACCATGATCAAGTGGGTTTTATTCCAGGAATGCAAGGATTCTTCAATATATGCAAATCAATCAACGTGATACGCCATATTAGCTAATTGAAGGAGAAAAACCATATGATAATTTCAATAGATGCTAGAAAGTTTTTGACAAAATTCAACACCCATTTATGATAAAAACCCTGCAGAAAGTAGGCATAGAGGGAACTTTCCTCAACATAAAAAAGGCCATATATGACATACACACAGCCAACATCATCCTCAATGGTGAAAAACTGAAAGCATTTCCACTAAGATCAGGAACAAGACAAGGTTGCCCACTCTCACCACTCTTATTCAACATAGTTTTGGAAGTTTTAGCCACAGCAATCAGAGAAGAAAACGAAATAAAAGGAATCCAAATCGGAAAAGAAGTAAAACTGTCACTGTTTGCAGATGACATGATACTATACATAGAGAATCCTAAGGATTCTACCAGAAAACTGCTACAGCTAATCAATGAATTTGGTAAAGTAGCAGGATACAAAATTAATGCACAGAAATATCTTGCATTCCTATACACTAATGATGAAAAATCTGCAAGTGAAATCAAGAAAACACTCCCATTTACCATTGCAATGAAAAGAATAAAATATCTAGGAATAAACCTACTTAAGGAGACAAAAGACCTGTATGCAGAAAATTATAAGACACTGATGAAAGAAATTAAAGATGATACAAAGAGATGGAGAGATGTACCATGTTCTTGGATTGGAAAAATCAACATTGTGAAAATGACTCTACTACCCAAAGCAATCTACAGATTCAATGCAATACCTATCAAACTACCACTGGCATTTTTCACAGAACTAGAACAAAAAATGTCATAATTTGTATGGAAACACAAAAGACCCTGAATAGCCAAAGCAATCTTGAGAACGAAAAACGGAGCTGGAGGAATCAGGCTTCCTAACTTCAGACTATACTACAAAGCCACAGTAATCAAGACAGTATGGTACTGGCAAAAAACCAGAAAGATAGATCAATGGAACAGGATAGAAAGCCCAGAGATAAACCCATGCACATATGGTCACTTTATCTTTGATAAAGGTGGCAGGAATGTACAGTGGAGAAAGGACAGCCTCTTCAATAAGTGGTGCTGGGAAAACTGGACAGGTACATGTAAAAATATGAGATTAGATCACTCCCTAACACCATACACAAAAATAAGCTCAAAATGGATTAAAGACCTAAATGTAAAGCCAGAAACTATCAAACTCTTAGAGGAAAACATAGGCAGAACACTCTATGACATAAATCACAGCAAGATGCTTTTTGACCCACCTCCTAAAGAAATGGAAATAAAAACAAAAATAAACAAATGGGACCTAATGAAACTTCAAAGCTTTTGCACAGCAAAGGAAACCACAAACAAGACCAAAAGACACCCCTCAGAATGGGATAAAATATTTGCAAATGAAGCAACTGACAATGGATTAATCTCCAAAATTTATAAGCAGGTCATGTAGCTCAATAACAAAGAAACAAACAACCCAATCCAAAAATGGGCAGAAGACCTAAATAGACATTTCTCCAAAAAAGATATACAGATTGCCAACAAACACATGAAAGAATGCTCAACATCATTAATCATTAGAGAAATGCAAATCAAAACTGCAATGAGATATCATCTCACACCAGTCAGAATGGCCATCATCAAAAAATCTAGAAACAGGACTTCCCTGGTGGCGCAGTGGTTGAGGGTCCGCCTGCCGATGCAGGGGACATGGGTTTGTGCCCCGGTCCGGGAAGATCCCACATGCCGCGGAGCGGCTGGGCCCGTGGGCCATGGCCGCTGAGCCTGCGCGTCTCCGCAGCGGGAGAGGCCACAACGGTGAGAGGCCCGCGTACAGCAAAAAAAAAAAAAAAAAAAAAAAAAAAAATCTAGAAACAATAAATGCTGGAGAGGGTGTGGGGAAAAGGGAACACTCTTGCACTGCTGGTGGGAATATGAATTGGTACAGCCACTATGGAGTACAGTAGGGAGGTTCCTTAAAAAAATACAAATAGAACTACCATATGACCCAGCAATCCCACTACTGGGCATATACCCTGAGAAAACCATAATTCAGAAAGAGTCATGTACCAAAATGTTCATTGCAGCTCTATTTTCAATAGCCTGGAGATGGAAACAACCTAAATGTCCATCATCGGATGAATGGATAAAGAAGACGTGGCACATATATACAATGGAATATTACTCAGCCATAAAAAGAAACGAAATTGAGCTATTTGTAATGAGGTGGATGGACCTAGAGTCTGTCATACAGAGTGAAGTAAGTCAGAGAGAGAAAGACAATACCGTATGCTAACACATATATATGGAATTTGAGGGAAAAAATGTCATGAAGAACCTAGGAGTAAGACAGGAATAAAGACACAGACCTACTAGAGATTGGACTTGAGTATATGGGGAGGGGGAAGGGTAAGCTGTGACAAAGTGAGAGAGTGGCATGGACATATATACACTAGCAAACGTAAAATAGATAGCTAGTGGGAAGCAGCCGCATAGCAGAGGGAGATCAGCTTGGTGCTTTGTGACCACCTAGAGGGGTGGGATAGGGAGGGTGGGAGGGAGGTAGACGCAAGAGGGAAGAGATATGGGAACATATGTATATGTATAACTGATTCACTTTGTTATAAAGCAGAAACTAACACACCATTGTAAAGCAATTATACTCCAATAAAGATGTAAAAAAAAAAAAAAAACTAAGCAAAACAAAAGCAAACAAATTCAAACTGCTTGAAAGGCTCCCTCACCCAAAATTGAATTAACAGCCTCCTTAAGGATTTATCAAGGACAGATACAAATCTCAAAGTCTTTTCTGCAAATAGTAATAAGCCTTAATTATCTGAGCAAATAAATTTAACTTACACCAACTGTCATTTATAAATTAGTAAGTTTATATTGTAATACCTGATTCATGACTCAGATTTAAAATGAAGTTATGAGATCTCTAGTTATGTCTGTTTATACATCTGTGTGTACATTATACATATGATACATCTTTACCTTCAGATAGTATTATCAAAATTAAATTTATAGAAGAGCTGTATCTAATTGACTTAAAAGTAGCATTTACAAATTAAATATTTTTAAATGTAGCAGAAACTAACCCAAATGAATTTCAAGTTCACATGATCTGGGAAATATTCAATATTAAATTAATATTCAGTATTAAAGTTCAAGTTTGTTGGTTTAATTAATACAGATATGTCTTACTTTTTATTACACTTAGCTTTACTAAAAGTCAAATAAGGTCATATTATCTCTATTATAAAATTTATCAGTGAGAAAAATAGCTTGGGATGGTGGCTGACTTGGTGTCATGTCTCAAAGTTTTCATGGATAATCTAAACATAATTGTTGAGAACAAATGAATTAAATAGATATAAATGGGGTAAGAGCTTTTAGGCGAACCCTTGAAGAATAATTATGTTTTATGGTATATCTACTTAAAAATAGTTTCTCTAGATTTTTGGTAACTTGAAACTTTAGAATTTTGGTAAGTGAATTTAAATGATGGAAATTTATTAAATACCTAGACCATTTCCAAATAAAATAAGATACTGAAATATTAATTACTGAATATATGCTTCATTTTGCAGAGAAACTAAAGATATTTCGGACTATTAATGAAAATGTTTGGTGCCACACTAAAAAATAGTCTATAAAAAAGCACATATTTTTAGAAATCATAAATAATATTTGTAAGTTTGCCAATCTACAGAATGCTAATGTGAAAGACAGTGCATCGTTGCTTACTTCTTAGCTTTTACTAGAAATTACAGTACTTAAACATTAAGAATTCTAATTAATATACATAATTAAAACTACTAAAACTAATAAGGGTAACAACTTTGCATGAAAGGAAAAGGACATAAAGAATGAACATTTTGTTATGGGAAAAGAGAGTCATTTTGTTCCGGAGAGAAAAAAAAGAAGAAAAAGCACTGGACTAAATCTGAAAGTAAAAAAGACAGTTATAGAAAGTTTGTGGGAAAGGAACCTTGAGAAAAGAGTTTTGTGCATGGTCAGGACTGGCTAGAATTAAAATAAAATTTAATTGAGTAAATAAGTTTAAATATTAAAAGTAAGCTGGTACAAAACTAGAATTTGGTTTTCTCTCCAAGTTTAGAGAACAAAGTTTTCTTGGAATATTGATCTGCTTTTGATAACAGATTGTAACGTTTCTTTACCTTTTAAATAATTTGTTGTAGCTTTCTGTATTTGCCTTTAAAATCTTTAATGTCACGTTGGTTGAGTGAATAAGTATTGTTTCACACTGACCTATGATCCTATTTGACCAAGTGTTTTAAAAACCTTTTGAGGGCTTCCCTTCCCTGGTGGCGCAGTGGTTGAGAGTCCGTCTGCCAATGCAGGGGAAACGGGTTCGTGCCCCGGTCCGGGAGGATCCCACATGACGCAGAGCGGCTGGGCCCGTGAGCCATGGCCGCTGGGCCTGTGCGTCTGGAGCCTGTGCTCCGCAATGGGAGAGACCACAGCAGTGAGAGGCCCGCATACCGCAAAAAAAAAAAAAAAAACCTTTTGATATCTTTGACAAACTTCCCAAGTCAAATTCCAAATGAATTCTCTTGACTTCTAGCTAACTTTGTGATGCTTCAAAGGGCCACTGAAACATCCCAAAGAGAGATATTAAACTGATTAGGCTTGTTGAGTATGTTAAATTACATGGGAAATATTGTCAAATAAGTTGTGATAAACTTTCTTAGGCTATATTATATGGGTATATGTCATTAATATAGAGCTTCTAAAAATTATATGAAATTCCTAAAAATCCGATATGTTCTGGTATAGTGTTATTAGTCATAATTCTAATTATTATCTTAAAATGTTGTATGTCACAGAATGTTGTGTATTCTTTGTCAGTTATGTTGTAATCAGATATTTAACCATGCCATTTAAAATCTTTTGTCTTTTATATACAGTCATTGTTTTATGCTTTTACAAAATCAAGATCTTCAAGATTCACAGAAAGGACTTTTTGACAAATAAGGTTTCTGATGACTTGTAGATCATACCACTGAACTGGGTAAGAAATTACAAAACTCTAATGGAAAACCTGATGACTTCATCCAGATCAGCAGGAATCAATTACATGGGACTGAATGAACTAATAAACACAATTTGTATTTTATAACTTTTTTCTGAAATATTACTGACTTTTAATATTTATTTTCCAGAAAACCTTTCCTCTTACACTATGACCTACAAAAAAGTGATAAAGTATACTTTTGTAAACAAAGATGAAATATTTAGCTTTTTCTGTCTACCTGATCCCTCCGGAATCTGGCTTTTCCAGCTGGCTCCCCTCTGGACTTTATAACTTATTGCAATCCAGATTACAACTAGTTATACTCATCATTATTTTAATCTGTTCTCTCTTTGTTGTTTTCAAACTATGCTTTTTGTCTCTCTCTGCTCCACTCTGAGCTATATTACTTATATTCTGTCTATTTTGTAATATTGTTGTTTCTTAAATTACCTGATGTGTAACCAGGCCTCCAACAAAATTAATGATGGCTAAAAGTCTTGAGGCAATGATCACATATATAACTCTATACAGAATAATTGTAATAGTGCAACTCTAGATATGGGAAGAAGTAACAAGGGAAAAACATTTCCTGGATCATAATAGACTAGTAAGACAGATGATCCAGAGAATTTTTGGTTATTAACAGGACCTAATCCAGATATAGCACATGAATGGCCTATCACTGAGATCTTCGCCTTACTTAGGAATAAGTGTTCTTAGCGCCACGGGACAAATAGGTCATGAAATGCCTCCCAAACCTTGGCCGAATTTATGACCAACAAAGGGCACTGTAAAGAAAAAAATGTTGCCTGCCATTCCAGTTCTGTAAGGATCAAGCCATTAGCCACTGCAGTTGCCCACAAACAGTGAGCTCCAAGGGGAATTCAGGATAGAGAAAAACAAGAAACATTCTGTGTTTTGGATATACTGGTCCTTAAATAGTTAAGATGTATATCTAAGGGAAATTTTTATTTTTTGTGGTATGCAGGCCTCTCACTGTTGTGGCCTCTCCCGTTGCGGAGCACAGGCTCCAGACGCGCAGGCTCAGCGGCCATGGCTTACGGGCCCAGCCGCTCCACGGCATGTGGGATCTTCCTGGACCGGGGCACGAACCTGTGTCCCCTGCATCGGCAGGCAGACTCTCAACCACCGCGCCACCAGGGAAGCCCCTAAGGGAAATTTTTAAATGACCCCAGATTCTTACGTCTTCCCATACAGAGAAAAGCACTAAAATCATTAAGTTGAGATTTCTCTTCTTTGTGATCAGCACTAATCTTTTGATGCTTGACTACATGTTTTTCCAGCAAAAAGTTTGTATATATCCTGGCTCCTCCCTTACCTCTTCAGAGCAGTTCCTCAGAGCTATCTGAGAGGCTGTCTTCTGGGCGATAATCCTCAGTAAGTTTCTTAATAAAACTTAATTCTCAGCTTTTATGTTGTGCATTTTTCTTTCATTTGACACTTGCTATCTGTCTCTGAACCCCAAGTGGAAGCAGAGACAGAAGCTCCTTGGTCTTCCCTGGATGACATTAGGAGCTGAGGCCCCTGTCCCAGTCCAACCCATCTACTCACCCAGGATCAGCAGTAGCAGCCACAGAAACATGGGGATGTGACCTGGTTGAGGGCAGGGAAAGTCTGTCTCACCATAAGCCAGCCTTCTTTCTCATCCACGAAAGAGGACAGAAGGGAGGTACTCAGATGAGATCTGCAAGAGTTAGAAAAGGGGAAGTAAAAGAATTATATCTTGCTTTGGGTTCTGAAAAATTAACACAACTACCTTCCTAAATGTTGTTTGTATTTCAACCCCGGCAGTTGTGCAGTTTTAGACGTTGACAGTTATCTTTTAGCAGCTCAATTCTCTCTGGAGAAATGTCTCCAAGGCTGTGCTGGGTTCTCTGAAATGCCACACTATAGATTTGCTAGTATTCAAATAACTTTTTTTCATTTTTCAAATGGAAAAACCCTTCCATTACCTTGAATTCATACAACATCTGGTTCTGCATAAGGCTCCTAATATAGACATACCTGGTGACTGTGGTGTCCTGCTATGTTTTATGATGTAAGTCACAAAAAGTCAAAGGGTCAAAGCAGACACGAAAGCCTTTTGACTTTACATAAACTGGCACAAAGTTGTTGAGGAGGAAAAATTTTTTAAAATTCACCAACTACAAAAGGAGCTGCCCCTAAATTCCTCCCAGATCTGTGCAAATTAGGAGATAAAAGAACAAGCATTAGGTAGGAAACTGTTTTGTGCCCCATCTCAGCCTATAACCAGTGCTGTGCCTGGACAGGCCCTTGTGATTCTTATTATGATTGCAAGACACCCTCAGCAATAACCACGAAGAAACTTTGGGAAAAAAAAGTTTATTACTCATCGGTCCTGGAAAGCTTTTATTGGGGTGGAGGGTGGGGCTTAGTGTTTTGAGGGCTCACTCTTTATTGGAGAATTTAAAATATAAAAGCCAGAAGTTAAAGCACAGGAAGAGAAAAAAACAAGAGGCCCAAATGGTCAGTTATCAAAATCAACCAATATCTCTAAAACAAAGGAGCCTGGGGGGCAAAGGAGGGCGGTGGGGTGGGCTTTGGTGCTGCCTTTTATCTAGTGGCTAGCAATGTGTTTATTCAAAGTAGCTCTTTGAAGTGGATGGATGCCTCAGCAATCAAAGTTTAAGTCGGGCACTTGCATTATGATAGAAAGAACAACTGTTAGGGCCCATACTACAGAACCTCTGTTTTTAAAGCCAGAGCCTTTATCAGAGAGGCCTTCCCTGGCCTTGCAATCAAAGAGGTCTCACCTGATTATTTTCTGTTTCAAGCCCCTGTATGCTTGTTTTCCATAGCATTTTATCATTATTTGTAATTATTTCCTCTATTTTCTTGTTTGTTTTTAGGTCTTCTCCTCAGCTATCATTCAAGGGCCCATGTTTAGCTTACCCATTGTTGTATCCCTTGTACCTCTACCAATTTTCTCTTGCAGGGAGGCATTAAATAAGTATTTTTTGAGAAACTGAGAAACTCTGGACCAGGGTTTCTTGACATTTATTTCATTAGCACTTCCCTAAGGGGCCTTTTCAGATTTTTTTTTCTATCCACCCCCCTCCTCTATGAAACATTAATAGCACAGATATGCTGTATGTATATATATACATAAAAAGTAAGATTTTTTTTTCACCTCCACAAGGATCAATTTTTGCTGCTTTGAGGGTGATATCACCTCTGTTGGGAATGCATGCTCGAGACGTAGAGACAGACCATTCTCAGCAATCGAACTACCAGGATAGAAAGTTATGACCATTCAAAGACATCTTTGTATTAGAAACAGAAACCTCTGATCAAGTTTCCCTTCTTTGTGGAGGCTATCCTGAGGCTATAATGGAAAGAAGTCCTCTCGTTTAACCAGATGGCATTCTTTTGTTCCCCCCCCATGACAGTTACCAAATTTTGTTTTTCTGTATGCATTTACGTGGTTATGATGTTCCTTTCTCTCCTTAGACTGTAGTATCACAGGGCTGAAAAGAGTCTGGTGTGTTCTCCATCACGTTTTCTTTCTTTTCTTCCTTCCTCCCCTCCCTTATTTCCTCCTACACTCCTTCCTCCCTTCCTCTCTTTTTTTGTTGTAGAAAGAACAGTTAACATGATATCTATCTTCTTAACAAATTTTTCATTATACAATACATTATTGTTGATTATAGATACAATGTTGTACAGCAGCACTCTAAAGCTTAACTTAATCTTGTGTAACTGAAACTTCATGCCAGTTGACTAGTAACCCCTCAGTTCCTCCTCCTGGCAACCACAGTTCCACTCTGATACTATGAATTTGATTATTTTAGATAGCTTATGTAAGTGGAATAATGCAATGTTTGTTTTTCTGTGACTGGCCTATGTCACAACATAATTGTCCTCATGTTTCACCCATGTTGTCACAAGTTGAAGAATTTCCTTCCTTTTTTAAGGCTGAGTAGTTTTTCATTGTATGTACATATAACAGGGAAGAGCCAATCCTGTCTCCATGTTGGATCTGTTTCTTTACTTTAACCTTTGCTTCCTGTTGCTTTTGTTCATTAAAAGGACACTGTGTATACATAATGGCCTGCCTTTGGGAACCCTGCCCCTCTGCCTGAATGTTAAACCAAAGTGCCTTTGTTTAGGGAAGGAACCTGACCCTGTCCACCTGGGAACAGCTGCAAGAAAGAAGAAATTAGCATGTCCCCTCTCCGAGGCTGGCCATTCCAGGAGATATTTGCAAGACTTATGGCCTTTTTATTTTACTTCCTCACCTCCTCCCACCCTCTGTTCTATAAAAGAAACTGACATCCAGACCCCGATAAGATGTTTTTTTTTTAGACACTAGTCTGCCATTTTCTCTGTCTGCCAGGTTTCCAAATAAAGTCATTATTCTTTGCCTCAACACCTTGTCTCCTGATTTATTGGCCTGTCATGCAGCGAGCAGAGGGAACTTGGACTCAGTAACATATATACCATGTTTTCTTTATCCATATATCTATTGATGGACAGTGAGATTTCTTCCACATCATGGTTATTGCGCATAGTGCTTTAATGAACATAGCAGTGCTAATATCTCTTCAAGATCCTGATTTCAATTATTTTGGATGAATACACAGAACTGGGATTGGTGGATCATACAATAGTTCTATCTTTAATTTTTGTTAGAAACTTTATACTGTTTAATATAGATGCTGTAACTTACAGATTAATAAATGATGCCTTACTAAAATTGGTGAAACTTGTAAGAGGAAAATAAAGTGAGGAGGTGCAACAAAGTCAGGTTTAAGCCTCTGCAGTCAGGGAAATATGGATTCTGGTCTTAGCTCTACCCTCTACTGACTGTATGAACATGGCAAACTACTTCCCCAAGATTGTTAACCATGGACAATATCACACACTTAAAACATACTTTTTTTTTAATAATTCCAGATAATATGTGTAAGTTTTCCATACATAATAGACCCAATAATTAGTCATTGGTAACATTTTTTGGCTAGTAGAATATTAGTAGGGATCAGTATGATACATCATTTGGAGGTATTCTGTAAGTTTGGGGTCTTAAAAATTGTATATTACAAAGAGATAAAGTTATGCTGAAAAGGCTAAAAACATAACACCTTTATGAAAGCGTTGGTTATAAAAGGTGGATGCATTTACACTTCCAGTAATGATAGAAGAAGAAACTGAACTAACCTTTCTTTTGAGGATCACTAGAAATGCTGGGCGAAATTCTTTTAAAAGTCTCTTTCAAGGTACTGAAGAGATAATAAGACAGCGAAGAATCCTGAGACACGATTAGAGAAGAAAGGAGCCCAGGGAGAAAAACCTGGCTTCTGAAACCACTTGTTTAAAAGGGCACTTGCCAAGTCCAGAAAGGGCAGCAGGGAGGCTTGTGCTTTAGCACAATCCTGTGGGGTTGGGAGACATGGACTGGTATTCATGCTGGTGTGTGTGGAAGTGTTTAAAATATGATTGTAAAATTAAAAAGAATAAAATACTGCCATTTGCAGCAACACGAATGGATCTAGAGAATACTTAGTGAAACAAGTCAGGCAGAGAAAGACAAATACTATATGATATCAGTTACATGTAAGTAATCTAAAAAATAATACAAATGAATACATATACAAAACAGAAACAGACTCACAGACATAGAAATCAAACTTATGGTTACCAAAGAGGATACAGAGAGAGGTAGGGAGGGATAAATTAGAAGTATGGGATTAACATATACAAACTATGATACATAAAATAGATAAGCAACAAGAGTTTACTGTATAGCACAGGGAATTATATTCAATATCTTGTAATAACTTATAATGGAATATGATCTGCAAAAAAAAAAAAAAAAAAAACAGAAGCAGAACCAAATCACTGTACTGTATACCTGAAACTAATGCAATATCATAAATCAGCTATACTTCAATAAAAAATATATATATGGCTGTAAAATTTTTGACAGTTCCTCAATTTAGAGGTGGAGTCTATACTCCCTCCCCTTGTATCTGGACAAGTTTGTTAGG
Organism: Stenella coeruleoalba; assembly: GCF_951394435.1. Taxonomy (NCBI): domain Eukaryota; kingdom Metazoa; phylum Chordata; class Mammalia; order Artiodactyla; family Delphinidae; genus Stenella; species Stenella coeruleoalba. The sequence goes on from NC_137169.1 coordinate 113,615,660, forward strand.
TGCTAAGACCCAATAAAACTGTGGTGGAAGTGATACTGTAATTTTTGAATTAGTTGATGAGATGTTATAGATTTACTATCACATTTTTTTTTGAAGCTTAAGCCAACATATAAAAAGTCTGACTACCCTAAGGCCACCATGTTATGAGGAAGTCCAGACCACATTGAAGGGTCACACATACACACTCTAATTGACTGTCCAGGTTGAGGTCCCAACCTATAGCCAGCATCAACCACCAGACATGCAGGTGATGATGGCCCCTTATGATCCATATAATAGATCCAAGAATTCAAAAAGGAGTCACTGTTCTTGTCATGAGTTGGGTAACTGAGAAGAAATGGATAAATAAAAGATAAAATATTATACTAAGTTGTTTTCATTTATTTAAATAAAACTCTTAATTATATTTTACTTCATTGCATATAAACTAATTTTGTCTATTGAAAATTATTAAATTACATTTAATAATTGGACTTTTTATTTAAAAGTCAAGCATGGAGGAATGTGCTAATGGTTTTAGTCTCAAGTGACTACACACAGGGAAAAATGACAAATTGTAAAATTAGTAATATGGCAACGTTGCCCACTACATGGAGCCTTAGAAAATTGTGAAGCATGAAAATAAATGATCAGATTTTTGAAGGTTTTCATTTTTCTCTCTTTTTTTTTTTCAAATCCAATCTATAGCAGTAATGGGTCCTGGAATCCTTGCCAATACTATGCAGAAACAGTAAATATAAATTCATGTAAATTTAAGCATAGTGTGTACTTTTCAGGTTAGTGTGGAGAGAAGAAAAGCAGTCAGGCATTGAGGGAGCTCACCTTCTCCAACTCCCCCCATAGAGCAGACATCACCTAGACCTCCACCTATTTTCTGAAACCCAAGTATGGTACCAATAAAAAGCCATTGACTATAATACTACTCCTGTATCCAGGGACCATCAACCCACCTGAGATGGAGAGTGGCACCAGTTCACAGAACTGGGCCCCCAGGCCATTGTCAGCCTCACAGGAGTAGCTTCCAGAATGCCCTGCAGTTAGAGAGAGGTTGAAGGATGCTCCTTCTCCAGAGGGCACTGAGCTGCTACCCAGGTTGATGTCCTCATGATAAAACCGGTACAGGATTGGGGTGGGGGATGTAGGGGCAGCTCCAAGCCTCACAGCAAAGCTCTACCATATCCACCATGACAGCCTGGGTCCTGGGACCCCTGAGGGTGAGGACAGGACCAGATGTTGGAACTAACAGACCCAAAGGGGGCTATCAGAGAGGATTTGTGATGCTGCATTAGACTCATGAATTCCCATACCAGGATCTCAGCATCGGGCCTGGCTCTTGGTCATTGTGTATTCCTTCCATTCCTGTATCCCCATTAGAGCAATCAGAGGTTGTTTTTTCAAAGTGTCTTTAGAAATTTGGGGAAATATCAATTCTGGGTAATTGTCTAGAGACATGATCGTTTGTCGTTCTTATCTTATTTACTTCTAATGCCAACCCAACCACCTTTGTGTTTTCTGCTAGAAAAAAAAAGATGTCAGCAGTTTAACTTGTGAAGGTAACCCATCCTCAAGTTGTTGGTGGTTCTCCACAACACTGATCACTGGGATCTCCTGGAATTTCCTCATGACTCCTGGCTCTTGGTTTGGGGATTTCTGTCTGAGATGAATGGGAGTGAAATTTACTTCTCACAGAAATATTCACCACCTTGTTCTGGATGCGACTGTGGCCATTGTCAGCTCTATAGTAATATTGGCCAGCATTGTACTCCTTCACAGCTGGGATCTCCAGGTCTGCTGACAGGAAATGCTGGGCTTCTGTCCCAGACTGGTTCCTGTGGCCTCTCTGTGCTAGGAAAATGTGATGTCTCCTGTGCCCTCAGCCACTGAGCAGAGTAGGGTGAGATCCCCTCCTTCAGTCTCTTGTCCCCCAGGGATCTGGGTATCTAAGCTTACATTAGAGCCCAGGACTTCTAGCTGAATAGAAGATGACATATGAGAACCCTGACTATGAAAGACTCTGGGAACAGAAGGTAGACTTATTTCAGCCTCTAATACAAGGAGTGGGAATATGGGTATTTCTTATGTAACATATTACAAGTATACAATGGTAAGGAATCCATGGTAATTATCCTTGAAGAATGTGGATACAGATACTTTCAGGTCCTAACCCAGATCTGGGCTAATTTCATGGGTAGCAATCATTAAACAATCATGATGAATCATCCACTACATGAGAGAAGAAACATTTTTTTTTGGATGAGTCACTGTGCAGACACATACCTTTTGCATAGAATTAAGAAGTTCACTGGTAGCATCAATCTACCTTGAAAAAGGCACTGTTCCTAATAATGTCAATAAAAATTCCTCCATTATTCCCAATTTCAAGGATCAACACAAATTGTCACCCTCTCCTCTGACCACTCCAGTTCACTTTGATTTCTGCTCTTCTGACTCTTCATTTTAGCCCCATATGTGTTGCAATCCAGGATGTGGAGACATTTGGAGAGCAGGAGCCTTGTCTTTTAAAGTTCCCAACCCTCTACTAAATGTCAATGCACACACTTGGTGATCAATGAAGATTTGATTGATGATATTACTTTAATAAGAAGAGAAAGATTATAAGGAGCTTAGTCCATTTGTTATTCTTATGAAATGCCAAGAGCAATTTGGAGAGTTTCTCTAGTCCAGCTCCTACTTTCCACAAGGACAGAAGTTGAACAAAGAAACAAAAGACTAGCCATCCATGCTGAAGCTACAGTGTTCATGTTTTTCCCCATGCTCAGCCCCACTGATACTTATTCTGCCCGTGAATTTAAGATTGGAGGCTCCAGTTTCTGACACTGTGAGTCACTGTCTCTGCATGGCACCAGTAAGACCCTGAGTCTTCACTCCACATGGTGGGGAACTAGAGCTCTGGGGAGCTGCTCTAGCCTAACCCCAGGATCCTGCTATCTCTGAAGAAGCAAACTGGAGCTGGGCATCTGAGCTCTGTGGAGAGGGATGGGTCTTTCAAGAGAGATCAAGGTCACTGGGCCCTCCTCAATGGGCCCAGAAGAGCTGACTGTCAGCCCAGGACATGGAAACAGCTCTGGAGAGAAGGATCACAACAGTTTTCAGAGCAGTAAGATTTACAGTTCCTGCTGAAAAGTACCTGGTGAGAAACAACCCCAGCAAACAGGACATTCAGAACCAGACATGCCACGTACCATGTCTCCCTTACATGGTCAAACCACAAGCACTCCAGTTCATGTTTGGTGTATGGGTAGCTTTCCCCTATGAAGTACCCACCTGCTCTGCTACCACTGTCTCCTATCCACCCCAGCTCCCACAGGAGTGACAGTTTTACTTAAGACTTCAATCCTTACTACTCTTTACTATTTCTGTTTTTAGAGTTTTCTTCCAGTAACAGTACAGTAATATTTGCCACTGTCACTCAAAATGCATTTTGGATAGGAAAGCTTGAGACTTCATCTGTAAAAGCAATAATGCTTTTCTATCTTTGTAATAAGTCACTGTCTTTATTTTCCAAGCCTTTTCTCTCTGGCATATCAGAACTACACTGTTTCATTCAAAAACAGAAGAGGGAGCCAGGACAGTGAACCAGTCTGAAAGAGAGGGGAGGGGGGAACTGGATTTTTCATTTCTGCAGAGAATCCAATGTCTGACCATCTCCCTTATTCTTAGGCAATGAGATGTGTCAGGTGTAACCTCTTCATCTTTAGACAAGATAGAAGTTTCAACCCATTCCTTAGTCACTCAGAGATGCATCTTATTTTTCCTGAGGAGATATCTTATTCAACTTGGGCTGCTCTGACAAAATGCCATAAACTAGGGGGCTTACCAACAGCACAAATTTATTTCTCACAGTTCTGGAGGCTGAAAGTCCAAGATCAAGGTGCCAGCATTGTCCAGTTCTGGTGAGGACCCCTTTCCAGGTTGCAGACTGCTGACTTGTATTCTCATACAGCAGGAAGAGACCCAACTAGTTCTCCAGCCTCTTCTTATAAGGGCACTAATCTCATTCATGAAGAGCCCACCCTCATGATCTAATTACCTCACAAAGCTTCCACCTCCAAATACTATCACATCGAGAATATGGTTTTAACATATGAATGGGTAACAGGCTAAAACATTCAGTCCATTACAGGGAATGTCAAGGTAAACATAACTTTTTACATGGATACAGGGTGTTCTGCTAAAGCTCCTACTCCTTAGCTCACTCCATTGGTGACTTCACATAGGGGACCCTTGTCCTCGGTGGACATTTTGCTTTCCCACCCCTTATGCTTTCATCCAGTCTTTAACGGCACCACATTGTATTGTAAAATCATGTTCTGTTCCTTCTTCTGAGCTTGCTAGATGAAACAACCAAGTGGCCTGGATAAGGGGAATAAGCTGGTTACTGGAATAAGATCTAGTATCTTTGTTTTTTATCTTCTTTTAACATCTTTATTGGAGTATAATTGCTTTACAATGGTGTGTTATTTTCTGCTGTATAACAAAGTGAATCAGCTATACATATGCATATATCCCCATATCTCTCCCCTCTTGCATCTTCCTCCCACCCTCACTATTCCACACCTCTAAATGGACTCAAAGCACTGAGCTAATCTCCCTGTGCTATGAACTGCTTCCCACTAGCTATCTATTTTGCACTTGGTAGTATATATATGTCCATGCCACTCTCTCACTTCCTCCCAGCTTATCCTTCCCCCTCCCTGTGCCCTCAAGTCCATTCTCTACATCTGCATCTTTATTCCTGTCCTGCCCCTAGGCTCTTCAGAACTTGTTTTTTTGTTGTTGTTTTTTTGTTGTTGTTTTTAGATTCCATACATATGTGTTAGCATACGATATTTGTTTTTCTCTTTCTGACTTACTTCACTCTGTATGACACTCTCTAGGCCCATCCACCTCACTGCAGATAACTCAATCTCATTTCCTTTTTTGGTTAAGTAATATTCCATTGTATATATGTGCCACATCTTCTTTATCTATTCATCTGTCGATGGACACTTAGGTTGCTTCCATCTCCTGGCTATTGTAAATAGAGCTGCAATGAACATTGTGGTACATTACTCTACTTGAATGATGGCTTGATCAGGGTATATGCCCAGTAGTGGGTTTGCTGGGTTATATGGTAGTTCTATTTGTAGTTTTTTAAGGAAACTCCATACTGTTCTTCATAGTGGCTGTATCCATTTACATTCCCACCAATGGGGAAGAGGGTTCCCTTTTCCCCACACCCTCTCCAGTATTCATGGTTTGTAGATTTTTTGATGATGGCCATTCTGAGGTAATACTTCATTGTGGTTTTCATTTGCATTTCTCTAATGATTAGTGATGATGAGCATACTTTCATTTGTTTGATGGCAATCTGTATATCTTCTTTGGAGAAATGTCTATTTATGTCTTCTGCCCATGTTTGGATTGGGTTGTTTGTTTTTTTGATATTGAGCAGCATGAGCTGCTTGTATATTTTGGAGATTAATCCTTTATCAGTTGCTTCATTTGCAAATATTTTCTCCCATAGTGAGGGTTGTCTTTTCATCTTATTTACGGTTTGATTTGCTGTGCAAATCTTGTAAGTTTCATTAGATCCCATTTGTTTATTTTTGTTTTTATTTCCATTTCTCTAGGAGGTGGGTCAAAAAAGATCTTGCTGTGATTTATGTTGAAGAGTCTTCTTCCTATGTTTTCCTCTAAGAGTTTTACAGTGTCTGGACTTATATTTAGGTCTTTAATCCATTTTGAGTTTATTTTTATGTAGGGTATTGGGAAGTGTTCTAATTTCATTCTTTTACATGTAGCTGTCCAGTTTTCCCAGCACCACTTATTGAAGAGGCTGTCTTTTCTCCATTGTATATTCTTGCCTCCTTTATCAAAGATAAGGTGACCGTATGTGTGTGGGCTTATCTCTGGGCTTTCTATCCTGTTCCATTGATCTATATTTCTGTTTAAATGCCAGTACCAAACTGTCTTCATTACTGTAGATTTATAGTATTATCTGAAGTCCAGGAGCCTGATTCCTACAGCTCTGTTTTCCTTTCTCAAGATCGCTTTGGCTATTCGGGGTCTTCTGTGTTTCCATACAAATTGTGAAATTTTTTGTTCTAGTTCTGTGAAAAATGCCATCGGTAGTTTGACAGAGATTGCACTGAATCTGTACATTGCCTTGGGTAGTATAGTCATTTTCACAATGTTAGTTCCTCCAATCCAAGTACGTGGTATATCTCTCCATCTATTTGTATCATCTTTAGTTTCTTTCATCAGTGTCTTACAGTTTTCTTCATACAAGTCTTTTGTCTCCTTAGGTAGTTTTATTCCCAGATATTTATTCTTTTTGTTGCAATGGTAAATAGGAGTGTTTCCTTAATTTCACTTTCAGATTTTTCATCATTATTGTATAGGAATGCAAGAGATTTCTGTTCATTAATTTTGTATCCTGCTACTTTACCAAATTCATTGATTAGCTCTAGTAGTTTTCTGGTAGCATCTTTAGGATTCTTTATGTATAGTATCATGTCATCTGCAAAGAGAGACAGTTTTACTTCTTTTCTGATTTGGATTCCTTTTATTTCTTTTTTTTCTCTGATTGCTGTGGCTAAAACTTCCAAAATTATGCTGAGTAATAGTGGTGAGAGTGGGCAACCTTGTCTTTTTCCTGATCTTAGTGGAAATGGTTTCAGTTTTTCACCATTGAGAATGATGTTGGCTGTGGGTTTGTCATATATGGCCTTTATTATGTTGAAGTAAGTTCCCTCTATGCCTACTTTCTGGAGGGTTTTTATCATAAATGGGTGTTGAAAACTTTTTCTCCATCTATTGAGATGATAATATGGTTTTTCTCCTTCAATTAGTTAATATGGTGTATCACATTGATTGATTTGCATATATTGAAGAATCCTTGCATTCCTGGAATAAACCCCACTTGATCATGGTGTATGATCTTTTAATGTGTTGTTGGATTTTGTTTGCTTGTATTTTGTTGAGCACTTTTGTTCATCAGTGATATTGGCCTGTAGTTTTCCTTTTTTGTGACATCTTTGTCTGGTTTTGGTATCAGAGTGATGGTGTCCTCCTCCCTCTGCTATATTTTGGAAGTGTTTGAGAAGGATAGGTGTTAGCTCTTTTCTAAATGTTTGGTAGAATTCGCCTGTGAAGCCATCTGGTCCTCAGCTGTTGTTTGTTGGAAGATTTTTCAACACAGTTTCAATTTCCGTGCTTGTCATTCGTCTATTTATATTTTCTATTTCTTCCTGGTTCAGTCTTAGAAGGTTGTGCTTTTCTAAGAATTTGTCCATTTCTTCCAGGTTGTCCATTTTATTGGCGTATAGTTGCTTGTAGTAATCTCTTATGATCCTTTGAATTTCTGCAGTGTCAGTTACTTCTCCTTTTTCATTTCTCATTTTATTGATTTGAGTCTTCCTTTTTTTCTTGATGAGTCTGGCTAATGCTTTATCAATTATGTTTATCTTCTCAAAGAAGCAGCTTTTAGTTTTATTGATCTTTGCTACTATTTTTTCCTTCATTTATTTTTGATCTGATCTTTATGATTTTTTTCCTTCTGCTAACTTTTGGGTATTTTTGTTCTTCTTTCTCTAATTGCTTTAGGTGTAAGGTTAGGTTGTTTTTTTGAGATGTTTCTTGTTTCTTAAGGTAGGATTGTATTGCTATAAAGTTCCTGTTTAGGACTGCTTTTGCTGCATCCTATAGGTTTTGGGTCACTGTGTTTTCATTGTCATTTGTTTCTAGATATTTTTTTATTTTCTCTTTGATTTCTTCAGTGATCTCTTGGTTATTAAGTAGTGTATTGTTTAGCCTCCATGTGTTTGTATTTTTACAGATTTTTTTCCCTGTAATTTATATCTAGTCTCATAGCGTTGTTGTCAGAAAAGGTACTTGATATGATTTCAATTTTCTTAAATTTACCAAGGCTTGATTTTGACCCAAGATATGATCTATCCTGGAGAGTCTTCCATGAGCACTTGAGAAGAAAGTGTATTCTGTTGTTTTTGGATGGAATGTCCTATAAATATCAATTAAGTCCATCTTGTTTAATGTATCATTTAGAGCTTGTGTTTCCTTATTTATTTTCATTTTGGATGATCTCTCCATTGGTGAAAGTGGGGTGTTAAAGTACCCTACTATGAATGTGTTACTGTCAATTTCCCCTTTTATGGCTGTTAGTATTTGCCTTGTGTACTGAGGTGCTCTTATGTTGGGTGCATAAATATTTACAATCATTATATATTCTTATTGGATTGATGCTTTGATCATTATGTAGTGCCCTTCTTTGTTCTTGTAATAGTCTTTATTTTAAAGTCTCTTTTGTCTGATATGAGAATTGCTACTTCAGCTTTCTTTTGGTTTCCATTTGCATGGAATTTCTTTTTCCATCCCCTCACTTTCAGTCTGTATGTATCCCTAGGTCTGAAGTCGATCTCTTGTAGGCAGTATATATATGGGTCTTGTTTTTTTATCCATTCAGCCAGTCTGTGTCTTTTGTTGGGAGCATTTAATCCATTTACATATAAGGTAATTATTGATATGTATGTTCTTATTACCATATTCTTAATTGTTTTCAGTTTGTTACTGTATGTCTTTTCCTTCTCTTGTGTTTCTTGTCTAGAGAAGCTCCTTTAGCATTTGTTGTAAAGCTGGTTTTGTGTTGCTGAATTCTCTTAGCTTTTGCTTGTCGGTAAAGGTTTTAATTTCTCCATCGAATCTGAATGAGATCTTTGCTGGGTAGAGTAATCTTGGTTGCAGGTTTTTCTCCTTCATCACTTTAAATATGTCCTGCTAGTCCCTTCTAGCTTGCAGTTTCTGCTGAAAGATCAGCTGTTAACCCTATGGGGGTTCCCTTGTATGTTATTTGTTGTTTTTCCCTTGTTGCATTTAATATTTTTTCATTGTATTTAATTTTTGATAGCTTGATTAATATGTGTCTTGTTTCTCCTTGGATTTATCCTGTATGGATTTATCCTGTGCTTCCTGGACTTGATTAACTATTTCCTTTCCCATATTAGGGAAGTTTTTAACTATAATCTCTTCAAATATTTTCTCAGTTCCTTTCTTTCTCTCTTCTTCTTCTGAGATCCCTATAATTTAAATGTTGGTGTGTTTAATGTTGTCCCAGAAGTCTCTGAGACTGTCTTCAATTCTCTTCATTCTTTTTTTTTATTCTGCTCTGCAGTAGTTATTTCCACTATTTTATCTTCCAGGTCATTTATCTGTTCTTCTGCCTCAGTTATTTTGTTATTGATTCCTTCTAGAGAATTTTTAATTTCATTTTTTGTGGTTTCATCATAGTTTGTTTGCTCTTTAGTTCTTCTAGGTCCTTGTTAAACATTTCTTGTATTTTCTCCATTCTATTTCCAAGATTTTGGATCATCTTTACTACCATTGATCTGAATTCTTTTTTAGGTAGATTACCTATTTCTTCTTCATTTGTTCTGGTGGGCTTTTACCTTGCTCCTTCATCTGTTGTGTGTTTCTCTGTCTTCTCATTTTGCTTAACTTACTGTGTTTGGGGTCTCCTTTTTGTAGGCTGCAGGATCGTAGTTCCCATTATTTTTGGTGTCTGCCCCCAGTGGGTAAGGTTGGTTCAGTGGGTTGTGCAGGTTTCCTGGTGGAGGAGAGTAGTGCCTGTGTTTTGGTGGATTAAGCTGGATATTGCCTTTCTGTTGAGCAGGACCTCATCTGGTGGTGTGGTTTGGGGTGTCTGTGAACTTATTATGATTTTATGTAGCCTCTCTGCTAATGGGTGGAGTTGTGTTCCTGTCTTGCTAGTTGTTTGGCATAGGGTGTCCAGCACTGTAGTTTGCTGGTCATTGAGTGGAGCTGGGTCTTTATATTGAGATGGAGATCTCTGGGAAACTTTCACCATTTGATACTATGTGTGACTGGGAGGGCCCTGGTGGACCAGTGTCCTGAACTTGGCTCTCCCACTCAGATGTTCAGGACTGACACCCAGCTGGAGCACCAAGACCCTGTCAGCCACATGGCTAAGAAGAAAAGGGAGAAGAAAATAAATAAATAAATAAAGTAAAATAAAATAAAAAGTTATTAAAATAAAAAATAATATTAAAAATAAAACAGTAATTAAAAAAAGGAAAGAAGAGAGCACCGAAACCAGAAAACAAATCCACCAATGATAACATGCACTAAAAACTATACTAAAAATAAAAAACAATTAAAAAACAGTCACACAGAATCCTAGGACAAATGGCAAAAGCAAAGCTATACAGACAAAATCACACAAAGAAGCATACACACACACTCAGAAAAAGAGAAAAAGGAAAAAATATATATGTATAAAAAGAAAGGAAGAGAGCAGCGAAATTAATAAACAAATCTACCAATGATAATAAGCTCTAAATACTAAACCAAGATAAACATAAAACCAGAAACAAATTAGAGGCAGAAAGCAAACCCTAAGTCTACTGTTGCTCCCAATGTCCACTGCCTCAATTTTGGGTTGATTTGTTGTTTATTAACGTATTCCAGAGATGCAGAGTGCATCAAGTTGATTGTGGAGATTTAAGCTGCAGCTCCTGAGACTGCTGGGAGAAATTTCCCTTTCTCTTCTTTGTTTGCACAGCTCCTGGGGTTCAGCTTTGGATCTGGCCCCTCCTCTGCATGTAGGTCACCCTCTGGCATCAGTTCCCTGCCCAGACAGGACAGGGTTAAAGTAGCAGCTGATGAGGGGGTTCTGGCTCTCTCAGGCTGGGGGGAGAGGGGTACAGAATGCTGGGCGAGCCTGTGATAACAGAGGTTGGTGTGACATTGCAACAGCCTGAGGCACGTCATGTGTTCTCCCCGGGGAAGTGTCCCTGGATCACGGGACCCTGGCAGTGGGAGTGTGCACAGGCTCCTGGGAGGGGAGGTGTGGATAACGACCTGTGCTTGCACACAGGCTTGTTGGTGGCTGCAGCAGCAGCCTTAGCATTTCATGGCCATCTCTGGTGTCCACGCTGTTAGCCGCAGCTCACGCCCATCTCTGGAGCTCGTTTAGGCGGTGCTCTGAATCCCCTCTCCTCACGCACCCTGAAATAATGGTCTCTTGCCTCTTAGGCAGCTCCAGACTTTTTCCTGGACTCCCTTCCGGCTAGCTGTGGTGCACTAGCCCCCTTCAGGCTGTGTTCATGCAGCCAACCCCAGTCCTCTCCCTGGGATCTGACCTCTGAAGCCTGAGCCTCAGTTTGCAGTGCCAACCCACCCCAGCAAGTGAGCAGAGAAGCCTCTCAGGCTGGTGAGTGCTAGTCGGCACCGATCCTCTGTGTGGGAATCTCTCTGCTTTGCCCTCTGCACCCCTGTTGCTGCACTCTCCTCCTTGGCTCTGAAGCTTCCCACCCACCCACCCCCTGTCTCCACCAGTGAAGGGGGTTCCTAGTATGTGGAAACTTTTCCTCCTTCACAGCTCCCTCCCAGAGGTGCAGGTCCAATCCCTATTCTTTTGTCTCTGTTTTTCCTTTTTTCTTTTGCCCTACCCAGATAGTTGGAGAGTTTCTGGCCTTTTGGAAAGTCTGAGATCTTCTGCCAGCATTCAGTAGGTGTTCTGTAGGAGTTGTTCCACATGTAGCTGTATTTCTGATGTATCTGTGGGGAGGAAGGTGATCTCCATGTCACACTCCTCCACCATCTTGATGGTCCCCCCAAGATCCAGTGTCTTTAATTTTCAGAACTTTCTAGTTGTTCCACACGTAGCTGTATTTCTGATGTATCTGTGGGGAGGAAGGTGATCTCCATGTCACACTCCTCCACCATCTTGAAGGTCCCCCCAAGATCCAGTGTCTTTAATTTTCAGAACTTTCTACTGAAATGTTTCAAAATTTTTTGTCCATTTATTCAACATACAATTAGGTGGAAATGAGTTTAAATCCAGGGTTCAGTTCTTAGGTGACTGATTATAGTGGAAAAAAAAATCATTGCCAAGGACAAATATCCTCCCCTGGGGCTGCTCTTCTTAGATTGGTCACAGATTCTCTAGTTTCTACCTTGTCTCTTCACTTATTTATGGTACCAGACTATGTTCTATCTGTGACATCTGCATTATATTTTAGGATTATAGTTGAGGGTTTTGACCTCAAGGTAGGGAACTAAGTTATATCTCAGATGAAAATATTCTTTCTATCACTGTTCAATTATACCATGATTACCAGAATTTGGATATGTAGTATCAGGAAGCAGAGGTCAGTCATATAAGAGAAGCGGTAACTCCAAAAATATCACTGCAAAGCCAGAGCCAAATGCCACAGGAAGTGTCGGGAGCAGAAACTGTGTGATGCTGGAGCAGGTTGGCCCGGGGAGCAGTAACATGTAGACATCTCTCCAGTCTTTCTACATCCATCTCTACAGGACCTTGTGGTAGCTGGGTGGCTGATATACCACAGATCAAAATCAACAAACACAAAGTGTGACTCACCTGCCTGTTCACTGAGCAGAGCTGTGAGGGGATCAAAAATCCAAGGTTAACACGGAGCATTTGCATCACAATTTAGAAATTTATATTACTCTGCTAAATTGCTCAAAACATTCCATCTTTCCCTCCTTTTCTATTCCCCTACTCCATTATCACCAACAATTCAATCTCCCTCAAACATACAACCAATCCGCATTCGTTTTATTTGTTTTTAATTAATTTTTGTTGGAGCATAGTTGCTTTAACCCTCATTAATTTTACAATCATGAGGCAAATTGCAAACCTTCTCTTCCCCAAAGGGATTGCCAGAAGCAAGTCCCATGGATGTTGGATGTTTAGTGATTCTCTCCATTTCATTTTGCTTCCCCTCTTCCCCACCAACTGCCTTCTCACCCATGCTTTTCAAGGGGTAGACACACTGCTACATGATAACATGGTCTCAAGTCACAAAGAGTTCATCAGGAAACATACCCAGTGAGAGTTTATGAGAGTTGAACCCACCCTGAACTGATGTTTTCTCTAGTCATATTTTATGTGAGAGTCCTTTTACTCAATTAACAAATATTTATTTAGTGCCTACTGTATGTAGCGAAAGGAATCTTGTTTCTCAGCAGCAGACTTCCTCTCCCTCATAGCCCATGATTAAGCAAAAGGACATTAGCAAAGGGTCTCAATTTATCTTTTAAGCCAAAATCTTGTAGATAACTATCTAAATACTTTTCATGGAGGACTATTAAGCATTGAAATTATGAAAATTTTATTTATGAGAACGTATTACTCTCTGAGATCTAAGAGAATCAGATTCATTCATTCATTCAATTCATGATCAACAAATGGTAAAGTAGCCTGCCTTAAACATTAACAATTAGGATGTATGGCAATATGATTTTCCTGGGGCAACTGTTTTGTATTTGACTATGAAATCTAAGCAGGAAGCAGAGAACTGAGCATTTCTACTGGTCCCTGGGCTCTGATAAATCCTTAGACCTTTCAAGAGTTGGAGATCTCATCTTGCTTCCACCTCAGTTCTAACTCATATTAACTCACTGAAGATGATTAGTAATGACCACAAGAGCGTGAAGGCTTAGTTTAGCTATTTGAGAAGATGTTCCCTCAGCCACCTGTTGAGTCCCATGTTCAGGAAATGAAAACTACTTTTTAAAGTAAGTCTTGCACAATTAGCAAGAAAAGGAAGTAGAAGAGCTCTTCAATGTCTCACCACTATCTTCTTTTCCATAGGTGCTAGAGAGTTAAAGACGATCCTCTCAATGCCAGAGAAATTCCACATCTTGACACTGGTGATAGCTAACACTTATATATGGCTGTTAATAAGTTGAATAAGTTCAAAGTGCTTTATGCCCACAAAGTCATTAATACCCTCAGTAAGCTTGTGAAGTCAGCACTATCCCCTTTACGCAATTGAGGAAACAGGCACCAGAAAAGGCAAGTAAGTTGATCAAGATCAATATGGTCAATTTCTAGTAGTAACAACTGGGCAAACCTAGGCAGTCCAGTTCCATAGTCTGACTCTTAAACCCTTTGATGTCTTGCTATGATATAGCATCTCTCAATGTTTCTTAAGATAACAGGGCCGTTGTTGCAATGGCTCAGGTTTCTTAGGTGAAATTTTTCCTTAGTCAATTTTTAACTTCGTAGAATGGGATTTTTACTAAGATTCAAAGCACTTGCTCTATATCATTGCATTATCCCCTTCCCTATTTCTAATCCATACTGCTTTTTATATCATGAGCTGGTCTTAATACGGTTACACCCTGCAAAGCATGCATCATGTCAAAGCCTATTGTCACTCTCATTCTGATAGTATGTAGTCCTCAGAAATGTTATACAGAACAATCTGCTCAGATCAGGCTGTCCAGGCAGATGCAAGTTGCCTTTTTGGACCTTTTGCTGCATGAAACTTTAAATCACAAAATCACAGGTGTTTGTAACCTGGAGACTGATAGTGAAATAATAATCATAGACTCAATGTTATCTGTTCAGGTGAATACTTAACAGTATCATTCACTATAAACTTAGTTTTACTTTGGGAAATGCTGATGTATGTATGTGATGTGATGAAGCATTATAATCATGTAAAAAGAAAAGGCTAAAAACACCTAACAAAGGCAGTTTGAAAATAAATTATGTATGGATTACCAAGCTGCCATTAAAATGTTTCTGTAGAAGAATATTTAATAGCAATAAAAGATGCTCATGATATATTGCTAAGGGGAAAGTGGCTACTAAATGCAGTTTATCTGCTGCACACCACTCTCTTGCTCTCCAGTAAAAAAATGTCTGAGACAATAAACATCAAGTCTTTACTGTAATTATATCTGAATAATGTAATTAAAGGTGATTTTTATTTTCCTCATTTTGCTTATTAGTGTTTTCTAGTATTCCTACAATAAACATATGCTATTTATATATTTTTAAAAGATTCATTTAAAAAATGGCCTGGGTTTTTTGACCTTTCTAACCTTAAAGTATATCAAGCAATGCTACTTTAACTTTCTGCATAAATGGCTTATTTATGTTTAGAAGAGGGGCCAGAGCTGATCTTCAAGTCCTTGCCTACTGGAAAGGTTCCTAGGTGGCCTGTAAATTCCTCCTCATCCCGGCCAGCCAGGAAGTCATAGGATTCTGATGGATGGAAGCAAATTAGGGAAGAGAGTAGAGAGAGAAGCAACCAAAAGTTGGTGGAGGAGTTCATGGTAAGTATAAGTTTTTCATAAACAACTGAGGAGATTTTTCAAAATATTCACAACCTTTCATTGATTCCAATATGTCTTCTATGGAAATGTATCCTGTTTGGTTGGAAGTTAATATTTCCTAAGGTATTACCAAATGGTGTGGGGCGGAACTCATGGTTTGTGTGAAGTGAGTGTTGCAGGTAGAAAAGAGAAATAACGAGTCGTTAGAGACAAGTGTTGTCATAGTGAGGTTGATGGGTCACAGTGGTGACAACAAGTCCTCTGAAATGATTGACATGCTCCATCTGGGTGCTGCTCTGTATTTGACAGATGGTAGGCATTTACATATGGATAGACATAGACTGGAAGCATACCTAAAGTGGGAAGCAAACTAGGGACCACATTCAGAGACTAGGAAGCTAAATGGTTCAGTGGAGGGAAAGGTAACTTAATGTTTAAGACTGTAATGGCAAAAGTGAAATTGTGTGTATATATGTTTAACCAAAGTGAGAGATAAAACTATCCCTCTGCAAAGATATTTAGCTACCAGTCAGATGGAGTCACAGGTACCACAGGGAAGCAGAGTTACACATAGATATAAAAGCCTCTTGGCACAGCCATGTAGACTCTTGACTTAGAGATTCCACAGGTAGCAGCAGGCAGAAGGATGCTATCTTGGACGCAGAGCAAAAGCAGTCTCTGCAAATTCTGTTCAATGTCTTGAATGGGACACAGAGCATAGTGCCAAGATGGGGGATGCCAGGATTGAAACAGAGAAGAAGAGAATCTTCATGAAATACAATTCAGAAGAAAATAAATAACATCTCCCATTTGAGGAAGTTGACTACTAGGACAGTTAAGGTAGAAAAATGAGGCTGGTAAACTTCAGAGATCTCTGAATATATCTGGTTGAACTTGGGGCTCCAAGGTCACTATGGCAGAATAAGTGTCATAATGTATATAAATATGCTGCATACATGGCCGTAGAAGTACTCATTGTCATGGTCATCATCATTGTGTGGTAGTAGTTATAGTAGTAATTTTAATAGTTACTGTAATTATCTTGAACAACATATGTCTCTCTTGAGTGGGGCTTGACCTAGGAATTTTATGTCCAGGGTAATAAATATATACTTTTGGAGGTGATAATGTTTGTTGGAGACCTTCTGGAGCAGAATTGGCTAGTGGAAATATTGATTTTGTCTTAATAGACAACACCTAGACGTTATTTAGGCAGAATCAGACCCTTCTGCCCAGCAGATTCTCTACAATGCAATCAATTAATTTCTAGAAGTCTACTGGGGCCCTGCATAGGCCAAACAGCATGACATGGAATTCAGACTGAGTAAGAATGCCTGGGGCTTCCCTGGTGGCGCAGTGGTTGAGAGTCCGCCTGCTGATGCAGGGGACATGGGTTCGTGTCCCGGTCAGGGAAGATCCCACGTGCTGCAGAGCAGTTGGGCCTGTGAGCCACGGCCGCTGAGCCTGCGTGTCCGGAGCCTGTGCTCCACAATGGGAGAGGCCACGACAGTGAGAGGCCTGCATACCGGAAAAAAAAAAAAAAAAAGAATGCCTGGAAGCTGTTCTATATCACCTCCCTGGCAGATATAAAGATGGAGATGCTCCAGAGACACAGTTTCTAAAAGAAGTATCCCCATATTTGCTTAATTAGAGAAGGGCAGGAGGAAGTTTTAGTTTCAATAGTGATTGTTCTTAGAGATTGGAATTTTACCAAACTCAAATTTTTCTTCTTCATGAGGAGTACCAGTTTCTTCAGTATTAGTAGAAGTTTCTATAAACCCCTTCTAAAGAAGGCATTGCTATTCCTGGGGTGGGGAGTAGAGGTAAACCTAGTCTTGAAGAGGAGGGGAGACAGAGGCACAGGAAGACTTAGTGAGTCTCCTGGCAGATATCTGAGCAGCATCTGCAACAAGGAACCATCCTCCCTCTATGTGTGAAAATACCGCCCTGTAAGTGACCTAGACTCCCTGGGGACGGCAGGTGCAGAGGGGCCCCCACGAATCAGACAAAATTCAATCTGAAGCTTTCTATTTTCTGTTCTAATTGTATGTTTGTGGGGTTTCCAGAAATGTGGATGGGATATGACTTTCTATGGAGGAAGGACATTACCAAAAAGAACTGTGGACCATGGGTCATTGACTATACCAACCCTTAATAGCATCACCCAGAGCAGCTTCCTGTGCATATCTTCCAGGCAGTTGAACATCAGTTGTTGGTGACAGAAAATAAACAAGTACCACAAAATTATACCCTGGCTTTCAATCTCAATTTCCCTTCAGAGGTTTTTGCTCACTCTTCTAACATGCTCTCCTAGAAACTCTTTCCCAGTTCACAAAGGTATAATTCCCAGTCAGAAAAAGCATTCATACATTCATTCAGGGATGCATAAATTTTACATAATTTTTAAAATGCATAGCCAAATAGGTAAGAAGGGAAATTCCCCTATTACAGATTAAAAAAGGAAGTGAAAACAGAGTGTTATGTAAATTACATTACTGTTCCCCTAGGAGGAGTGGGAGATAAAATACTACACTAAATAATTTGTATGAGCTTTGCACTTAAAGTCTATGTGGAATCAACAGACAAAATTTTGGACCTACGAAAGGCAGAAACTTGAAACTAAAACATCACAAGACTTTCTTTTTAATAAATGAGTGGTTTGGTGAGGGAAAAAAAATTACCCACAAACACAGATAGATGCCAAGTGAGCTTGTGTTTGTACAAGCTTGGGGAAAATAGAAAGTTTCCTCTGAAACAACAAAACCCAGGACTGTGCCATGCTCCTGTGTGTGCCCTGGGAAATCCCAAATAAAGAATTATTATAAAAATTGGTCCTGGGCCAGTGACCACCCAGGGCTTAGAAGAAGTAAATACAAAATGGCTTTTGAGGGACACAGTCAGAAACCCAGGTCACATGGAATTCCTACACTGCACAAAAAGCTTCTTAATCTAAAATCACAAAACTCATCAACTTATGAAGAACAAGATTCAAAATATACAATAAATACAGGCTTTAAATACCTAAAACTTCAGAAGAACTATCTAAGAATTATAGTATATTAAATGTATTTAAACTATTTTAAGGTTGTTAAAATAATAAAGTACAGTTGACTCTTGAATAACACAGGTGTTAGGGGTTCCAACTCTCCATGCAATCGAAAATCCATATATAACTTTACAGTTGGTCCTCCATATCTGTAGTTCTGCATCTGCAGATTCAATCAATTATGAATCATGTAGTAGTACATGTATTGAAAAAAAAAAGATATATAAGTAGACCCATGCAGTTTAAACCCATGTTGTTCAAGAATCAATTGTATTAAGCACATAACAGTAAAATACTATAAATAATAAAAAGACAAATTTGAAAAGTTATAATAATAATATTTTTGAAAACTTAATGTGTGCCAAGTATACTTTTAAGCATTTTAAACAAATGATTTTACATAATTAGCAAAACAACGTCATATATTAGATACAATTGCTATCCCAATTTTAAGCATGAAAACACACAAAGGTTAATTAAGTTGACCCAAACTGCAGGACTAGTAAATGGTGAGGTCAAAATGTAAAACCAGACAACTCTTCAGAAACCATGCTTTAAAAATTTTGCTACTAATATCTCTGAGAAGAAAAAAAAAAAGGGGGCTTCCCTGGTGACACAGTGGTTGAGAGTCCACCTGCCGATGCAGGGGACACGGGTTCGTGCCCTGGTCCGGGAAGATCCCACATGCTGTGGAGTGGCTGAGCCTGTGAGCCATGGCCACTGAGCCTGAACGTCCGGAGCCTGTGCTCCGCAATGGGAGAGACCACAACAGTTAGAGGTCCACGTACCGGAAAAGAAAAAAAAAATGTAGTCATTGAAATAAGAAAGAAATTGGTTAAACTGATATAGCTGAAGAAACTGAAAGATAGAGATTAAGAAATTGCCCAGAGAGAGAGTCATGGACATATACACACTAACAAACGTAGTAAGGTAGATAGCTAGTGGGAAGCAGCCGCATGGCACAGGGATATTGGCTCGGTGCTCTGTGACAGCCTGGAGGGGTGGGATAGGGAGGGTGGGAGGGAGGGAGACGCAAGAGGGAAGAGATATGGGAACATATGTATATGTATAACTGATTCACTTTGTTATAAAGCAGAAACTAACACACCATTGTAAAGTAATTATACCCCAATAAAGATGTTAAAAAAAAAAAAAAAAGAAATTGCCCAGAATGCAACAGGGCTAATAAAGAAATGAAAAATTGGAAGACTAATTAAGAGTCATGAGAATAAAGTCAGAGGGTCCAGAATAATATGAATTTCTGAAGGATAGAATTAAAACAATGATGAGGCAATATAGTAACAGAGATAATGATTAAGTATTTTCTAAATTTGAAGAAAGCCATGAATCCTCAGGTTTAAGAAACATTTATCTCAAGCAAAATAAATTCATATTTAGACACAGCAGAGTGAAACTACATAAGACCAAAGATAGAGAGACTTAAAAGCAACCAGTGAGAAAAGACAGATTAACTACAAAGAAACAACAATTAAACTGAGGGAAATTTTCTCAAAGGCAACAATAGAAGCAGGAAGACCATGGAATAAAGTATTAAAACTATTGAGAGCAAATCTAAGCTATCAGTCTTAAATTCTGCTTTTGAACCTTCTGGACAAATGAACTCACAGATTGTAGCAAAAAGAACTAGAAAGTAAAAGTTCATAAAGAAAGAAATTGGACCACAGTGACATTATCATCATAGCAGAATAAGAATTTTCTTCTGTCTTTCCTCCAAGACCACCAGTTTAGACAATCACCAAAGAACAAGAGAGTCTTGTGGAAATCCAGGAGTCCAGCAGAGAATTTCTGACACACTCTCAGAGCAAAAAACTCAGATATTGGATAGATTGAAGGGGAATATTGAGGTGTGCTGTGTGACTGAGTGGTGGGGAGCAACTGGGAAAGTGGCAGATAGGGCTCTCAGAGAGGACCAGAGGGACATGAGTGCTACTAACTGCATCACAGAATCCATCAGGATGTCTGCCTGTGAACCACAGGGGACGCCTCACCTGCAGATCCCTCCAACTGGCCCACAGGAACCAATAGCACTCCGCAGGCCTCACTCACACATTCCCCCGCTGCAGGAATGGTTCTTTATGTATGTTCCCAATAGCTGCAAGAATCATCCTTTGAAGATGCCTAGTGAGCACACACAGAAAGCTGAACCAGCTCTATGGACTTGGGAGAAATGACACAACTTAAGCATTCAGGACCACCCTAGAGAAAGCAAAACCCGGCCTGGCAGATCAAGAGAAGTCATACAAACTTAAGAATTCTCTTACAAGAGAGAAAACGAAATGTGGATCAGGTGCACCCATAGAAAAGTTCTAAGAAAGCCTTAGAATTCCTAGCAGGCTGACAGAAAGTATTTTTCTCCCAAAGTCAGCCAGTAAAGACTGGAGAAGGAGACTGCTTCCTCAAATGTGAAGACAGCAATGTAAGACCCCAAGAGATATAAAAATAAAGGAAATATAATACTACAAAAGGAATACAATCATTTTTTTCAATAACCAGCTCCAAAGAAATATGGATCTGTGATTTATGCAATAAAAAATTCAAAATAACTATTCTAAGGAAGTTCAGTGAACTATAAGACAACACAGAAAGACAATTCAATGAATTCAGGAAAATAATACATGAGCAAAATGCAAAATTTAACATAGAGTCAGAAATCTTTAAAAAGAACCAAACAAAAATCCTGGAGCTGAAGAATACAATAAATGAAATAAATGCAACAGAGAGCATCAATAATCGACTAGATCAAGCAGAAGAATCTGTGAAGTATAGAAGACACATCCTTTGAAATTATCTAATTAGAGGAGAATAAAGAAGTAAAGAATGAAAAAGAGTGAAGAAATGCTATGTGAACTATGAACTACCATTAAGAGAAATAATCTATTCATTATTGGAATCCCCAAAGAAGAAAGGGAGAATGGGGCAAAAAGCTCATTTAAAGTAATAATGGCTGAGAACATCCCAAATCTGGGGAGAGATTTGGACATCCAGTTCATAAAGCTAATAGGTCACCCAAAACTTCAACCCCAAACAATCTTTTCCAAAACACATGGTAATAAAATTGTCTAAAAGCAAAGGCAAAGAAAAAATATTTAAATAGCAAAAAAAAAAAAAAAAATCTCATACATAGGAACACCCATAATATTATCAAACCTTGCAGGCTAGAAGAAAGTGGGATGATATATTCAAAATACTGAAAAGAAAAAACAACAACAACAACTAAGAAAACTACTGGGAAAAGTTGTCCTTCAGATACAAAGGTGAGATAAAGACTTCAACAAACAAAAGCTGAAGGAGCTCATCACCCACTAGACCTGCCTTATAAGAAATGCTGAAAGAAGTTCTTTAAGTTGAAGTGAAAGGATGCTAATAAAGAACATAAAAACATATGAAGACATAGAACACATTGGTAAGGGTAAATATATAGTTAAATTCAGAATACTGTAATACTACAATATGGTGATGTGTTAATAACTTAACTCTAGTATAAAGTTTAAAGGACAAAAGTATAAAAATAAATATAATGATAATAATTTGTTAATAACTACACAATACAAAAAGTGGTAAATTGTGACATCATAAACATAATGTGGAAGGAGTAAAAGGGTAGACATTTTGTATGCAGTTAACTTGTTATCAGCATAAAATGGACTGTAATATCTATAAGATATTTTATGTAAGCCTCATAGCAACAACAAAACAAAAACCTACAGTAGACACACAGAAGACAAAAAGAAAATCTAAGCATACCACTATGAAAAATCATCAATTCAGAAAGGAAAACAATGACAGGAAGAAAAGAATAGGAAGCTACAAAAAGGCAGAAAATAATGAATAGGATGGCATTAGTAAGTTCTTACATATCAAGAATCATTTAAGTGTAAATTAATTCAATTCCTCAATCAAAAGGCTGAGTGGATAATAAAACAAGGCTCAACTATATAAGCTCACAATAGAAGCATGTCACCTATAAGGACACACATAGGATCAAAATGAAGGAATGAAAAAAATATTCTGAGTAAATGAAACCAAAAGAGAGAAGCTATATTTATATCAAACAAAACAGACTTTAAGTCAAAAGCTATAACATGAGACAAAGAAGGTCATTATATAATCTAAAAGGGGTCAATTTATCAAGAAAATATAACAATTGTAAATATCTACGTACCCAACATTGGAATGCCAAAATATGTAAAGTAAATGCTAACAGAACTAAAGGAGAAAAAAGCACTAACACAATAATAGTGGGGGGCTTAACTATCCCATTTCTACAGTGGATAGATCATCCAGAGAATCAATAGGGAAACAGCGAATTGGAACAACACTACAGACTTAATAGACCTAACACACATATATAGAACATTCCACCCAACAGCAACAGAATACACACAGTTATCAAGTACACATAGAACTTTTCCTAGGCTAGATAATATGTTAGGCCTCAAAACAAGTCTCAACAAACTTAAGGAGAAATAAATTATATCAAGTATTTTTTTTCCTACCACAATAGTATGAAACTAGAAATCAATAACAGGAGGAAAGCTGGAAATTTTACAAATAAATGGAAATTAAACAACACACTTCTGAACAAAAAATGGATGAAAGAAGAAAGCAAAAGAGAAGTCAAAAAATATCTTTAGACAAAATAAAATAAAAACATAACACACCATTACTTGGGAATGCAGCAAAAAGAGTCTAATGAGGAAAGTTTATAGCTATAAAAGCCTACATTTAAAAAAACATAAAAGAAAGACCTCATATGAACAACCTAGCAGTGTACCTCAAGGAACTGGAAAAACAAGAAAAAACTAAGTTCAAAGTTAGCAGAAGTAAGGAAATAATAAAGATTAAGCAAAAATAAATGAAATAGAGAATAGGAAAACAATAGAAGAGAATAAGAAAGCTAGAGCTGGTTCTTTGAAAAGATAAACAAAATTGACAAATCTGTAGTTAGATTAATCAAGAAAAAGAGGACTCAAATAAATAAAATTGTAAGTGAAAAAAGGAGACATTACAATTAATACCACAGAAATACAAGGGATCAGAGGAAACTACTATAAATAATTATATTCTGACAAATTGGACAACACAGAAAAAATGAATAAATTCCTAGAAACATTCAATCTATGAAGACTGAATCATGAAGGAACAGAAAATCTGAAGAGATCAGTAATAAATAGGACATTGAATCAGTAATCAAAAACTTCCCCAAAAAGAAAAGCCCATGACTGTATAGTTTCACAGGTTAATTCTAGAAAGCATTTAAAGAAGAATTAAAGCCAATTCTTCTCAAGCTGTTCAAAAAATGGAAGAGAAGTAAACATGTACAAAAAAATTTTATGAGGCCATAATTACCCAGATACCAAAGCAAAACAAGGGCACTACAAGAAAAGAAAAGAAAAAAAAAAACCTACAGGCCAATATCCCTGATGAATATAGATGCAAAAAAAAAAAAATCCACAAAATACTAGCAAATTGAATTCAACCACACATTAAAAGGATCAAATATCATGATCAAGTGAAATTCATTCCTGGGATACAAAGATGGCTCAACATATGCAAATCAACAACTGTAATATATCAATTTAATAGACTAAAAATTAAAACTATAAGATCATCTCAATAGATGCAGAAAAGACATTTGACAAAACTTTTCATGATTAAAAAAACTTTCAAAATTGAATATATAAGGAATGTATCTCCATATAATAAAGGCCATATCTAACAAATCCACAGCTAATATCATACTCAAAGGTGAAAAGCTGAAAACTTTTCTTCTAACATCAGGAACAAGCAAGAGTGGTCATTCTCACCAATCCTATTCAACATAATACTGGAAGCCCTAGCCAAAGCAATTGCACAAGAAAAAGAAATAAAAGGTATCCGAATCAGAAAGGAAGAAATAAAATTTTGTATGTGAATGACATGATTTATATATAGAAAACCCTAAAGACTCCACCAAAAATCTTCTGGAAGTAATAAAATACAGTTAAATTTCAAGATAAAAATAAACACACAAAAAATCAGTTGCATTTCTACACATTAACAACAAATTATCTGAAAAGAAATAAAGAAAACAATCTCATGTATTATAGCATCAAAAACAATAAAATACTTAGGAATAAATTTAACCAAGGGGGTGAAAGGTCTGTATATTTAAAACTATAAGACCTTGATGTAAGACATAGAAGAAGACACAAATAAATGGAAAGATATCTCTTGTTCATGAATTGAAAGAATTAATATTGTTAAAGTGTCCATACTACCCAAAGCCATCTATACATTTAATGCAATCCTTATCAATATCCCAATGATATTTTTTCACAGAAATATAACAAAGAATTCTAAAATTTGTTTGGTGCTACAAGAGTCCCCAAATAAGCAAAGCAATATTGAGAAAGAAGAACAAAGCTGGAGACATCACACTTCCTGATTTCAAACTATATTGCAAAGATATCATAATAAAAACAGTATGGTATTGGTATAAAAACAGACACATAGACAAATGAAACAGAATTGAGAGCCCATAAGTAAACTTAGGCATAAATGGTCAATTAATAATTGACAAGAGAGCCAAGAATATTCAGTTGAGAAGGGATAGTTTCTTCAATAAATGATGTTGGGAAAACTGGATATTCATATTAAAATAATGAAACTGGACTCCTATCTTACATTACTCACAAGAGCAAGACAAAAACAAACACATAGATACAAAGAACAGATTAGCAGTTACCAGAGGAAAAGAAGGTGGGGGAGAGCAAAGTGGGTAAAGGGAGCCAACTATATGGTAGTCGACTGAAACTAAACTTTTGGTGTTAAGCTCACTGTAGTGTAAATGGAAGTCAAATTATAATATACACATAAAATTTATATAATGTTATAAACTGTTACCTCAATTTAAAAAAGAGAAAAATAGAAGAAACACAAATGAGGGGAAAAAATGAATAAAAAGAATTTAATAACTGGAAAATAAAGAAAAACATGGTTAAAATGGTAAATTTTATGTTATTTATATTTTAGCAAAAGAAAAAAAAAGAAAAAATATATTATGATTTATCATATAACAGGATACTACACAGCTTTTAAAATAGTACAATAATCTACATACAGACTTTAAAATATTTCATGATATTTTATTAAATAGGTATACTTCTAAATACCTATATATTCACATGTATGTAGAAGTGTTTCTACAGAAAAATAGAAAAATATCTGCAGAGCTAAGATTTTAACAATGCTAAGCTTTTAACAATGGGTACCACTTGTGGTAACTTATAGGGAAGACTTTAACTTTTACATTATATACTTTTAAAATGTTTTAATTTATGTGTTAGCTTATGATTGTTTTAAAATTAAAATACAGACTTCAAACCATATTATCACGTTTTCAAAAAGTTTGTGAATTAAGGAAGAAAACATATTCCTAAAGCTTTCAGAGGTTGCAACAAATACAGAACTTTGGATGTAGTGAAACTTACTGAGATTATATCTCCTTATAAATATGGGGGCATCTAGATTGGCACCTAGATTGGCCTGACATACAAAATATGTCATTAAAATTTAGTATAACTGCAATGGTATTTTATGTAACTTTGCTTTCATTTTAGTTTGATAACAAATTCACTGAGTCACATATTTTATGTAGAAACAGGATGATTAACATAAGGGGCAGGGCTGGAACTCTGTACTGTCTAAGCAGAGAAAGCACTTGGACAAAAAATTATGGACACAGTTTTCTGTATGGAGCAGTCCCACACAATCACTAACTTTGGGTTCATGCTTTCTAAGCTTCATTGTCCCTCTACCCCATGACCTCAAGTTCTTTTATTCCTGTCCTGTTTCCTCTTGTAAAAAGAACTCAGAGCAGAGTTTGACCTGTACCTGAAAGAACCAATAGGAATCCGGTTCTAGTAACAAAGTTCTTCCCACTCCTGAGTTCATGTTGGTTCTCCTGGGTGATCTCTTCAAAGCTTGAGCCAACTTCACTTCACAGTAGATGCAGGAATAATCTCATGGAGGTAAGCACCTGGATGAGGTGTACTGGAACGCTGATTCTCACAGGATCTCTGAAGGACATATTAGTTCGGAGGTATAGGGTCATGCATGGTTTCCCAAGAGCAGAATCTTCTATAACTTTACATAGCATCTTCATAGTCCACATCTGTAAGATCCGCCTTCTTCAGCCTAGAATAGATGGCTGAGGAGTTCTAAAAGAAAGATACATGGATAGAACCTGAGCAGGGAAGACAAGTCGAACATGTTTCCCACAGGTCCTCTTCCCCAGTCCTCTTCCAGTCAGCCTGGATGCACCCTATCATGGAGCACCACTCAAGACAAAATCTGGAGCCTCTTGGAAGACTGTGGCCCTAGGCCACCATTTTCAAAGGGCCTGCGTCCCACTGTTGGGCTACTGAGACGCTCCTGATGAGCTGCAAACTGACCCATACAAAGCCTTCTCTCATTTTTATGAGTCATTGTTAGGCTGTTCCATGGACTATAATTTTTCAAGGATGTCATAATTTTGTATTCATAAACTAAATTTAGCCTGTTACTGGAGTTTATCAAGGACTTGAACTCTGTCCTGAGATATTTGGCTGCCACACCATACTAGACTCAAATACAAAGCACCTACTCTATTTGCACATATGCAGAGTTGGAATTTATGCAATTTTCTGAAAGCATTTTTTTTTTTTTTTTTGCGGTACGCGGGCCTCTCACTGTTGTGGCCTCTCCCATTGCGGAGCACAGGCTCCGGACGCGCAGGCTCAGCGGCCATGGCTCATGGGCCCAGCGGCTCCGCGGCATGCGGGATCCTCCCAGACCGGGGCATGAACCTGTGTCCCCCGCATCGGCAGGCGGACTCCCAACCACTGCGCCACCAGGGAAGCCCCAAAAGCATTTTTGTATCATCAGTGAAGTCTTGAATTAATCAAGGTTCAGAAATTACTGATTTTTTAATGACAAAAATCACTTAGGTTAGCTTTATTCAATATTAATTTAGTTTTTGACACGTTGTTTGGTTAAACACAAAATGATGTATGTATGGTTCAACAGTATTTCAGGATAAAGATTTTCAAATCTATAGAATTTTTAGACTAAGCATGCACTACAGTTTAGCTACGAACCTTCCATATGTCCATTGCTAAAAAAAGTATACGTGAGCCTCTAAAATTACCTTGTACAATGACACTTTACTGTTATAATAAAATATTTTTATCCCTGTGGTGTGAGGAGATAAGGTAGGAGATAGACCATGAGATATCTTGTTTTTCCTAAGTGGCCATAATTTTAAAAATTTGAGCACCTGTCCCCAGAAGAAAGAGAGAAAGAGCATGGAGGAAAGAACAGGGATTCTAACTCACCTTATCCCCAGTATGCATCCCAGGAGGTTCTTCTGTGGAGACAAAAACATATGTGAGATTCCATTTAAAGTCCTTCATTAAATTAGTGTTAAAGGCTTCTTTCTGTCCTGTCTATTTCCCATGGACTTACTTCCATTAATATTTTCTGTCTCACTTTTCTGCCTATCACAAATATGACTCCTTACTATACAGAGGAAAACTAGTACCTAGGGGGAGTGAGGGTCCGCCAGCCCCTCCTGGCATTTGTATCTCTCAGCATTTCTGTGCCTACCAGGTACGGGATGGGACAACAGCCACAACTAGGCAGCTGTATTGGGGTGCTACAGGGAGTACATAGCTGGTACTGTCTCCAATGCTGCCATCTGACTGGGGAGTGAGATATACAGGAGGCCAAGTTAGCATTAGCACTGGCATCTACTCAAGACAGCAACCAGACCAAAGGCCAATCTTCATAAAAGGCACAGCAATGCTCATAGTCAGCTCCGAGAGCAGAAGCAGCAGTGCCAAAGAACAGAGCCATGTTGCCATACACAGTCACTGATTATCCTCCCGGTTCCAGGAAAGACAAAAGTCAGAGACAAATTCACTCCCTCATGTCTCACCTGCTGCCGGTTGCTGTTCCTGCTGCACACAGTACACCAAAGAATAAACCTCATCCCCACTTACAACATTCACTGAAAGAGAAAAAAGGAGGCATCGTGACATGACACAGTCCCTTCTTCCTGCCATTTAACTCACTCCATACTTACCACCTATCACAGCCATGAAGATAGATGAGTCATTTATTTGTAGAGGTGGCTGGGACACAGCAGGGTCAGATTTGGTTAATAGACATCACGTTATTGCTTCTTCCCCAGCTTGGTCTGCCTACTTTGGCCCAGGTCATTTGGGAAGCCTCACCATTTTCATAGTTATGGTGTAGTTGCTCTGGGGCTTGTGAGTTGAGGTAGGTGGATTCTTGGGGTACAGGGCTGGGAAGGCTCCTGCAAACACAGAAACACATGCTATCTATCTGGGATAGCATCCTAGATGTCCCAGACACAACTATTTAGGATTATGAGTAAAACACTGAAGGAGAGAAGCATGTTACAAAGTGTCCTGAATAGAATGCTAATTTATGGGGAAATCAGAAATCAGCACAGCTGTCTGATACAAGCCCTATACTTGCGCTGAGCAGGGCATTGCAGAGTATCACTGGAGTATATATTCCACAAGTGTACGGTTCTTATTTGACAGCTTACTGTGGAGTTGCCCACACCCAGAATAGTGCCATTCACATCATAAGTGCTCGGTAAATATTGAATGAAAAATTATTGATTCACTCCAGATGGAAACCGGTTGCTAAGCAGAACAAGCAGCTTGAGGAAGGGAAAGAAGAAAATGCTCTTGCATGTGCATTACTGAAAAAGTGCTATTCTGATTTGGAAAAAAATATGGTTTTTGTTGGCAAAAATAATAACAGTATAAAATGTATCAACTAAACACTGATATCCCCCAATGGAAGTATTTTAAAAATCTTTTCCTTTTCTAACCAACAAGGACCTATCGCATAGCACAGGGAACAATACTCAGTATTTTGTAATAACCTATAAGGGAAAAGAATCTGAAAAAGAATATATAACTAAATCATTGTGCTGTACACCTGAAACTAACATGACATTGTAAATCAACTATACTTCAATAAAATAAAATCAAAAATAAATTTAAAAAAATCTTTTCCTCTTCTAAGGAACTTGATCAACAATTTTTCAGTATGTTTATTACTTATTCTCTGGCCTGCATTATGGAAATGTGTGTATATCTTAACTACTCTAGGATACTGAAAACTCTTAAGATCTCTCCATATTTTCATGCTTTCTAGCACTCAACAAAATGACTTACAGACTCTCAGATACTGGTTGATTGAATAAACGCATGAAACTGGTCAATATAACAGAAGTGTCTTATTCTGTAGATTTAGTGAGGGAGACAAATTAGGAAAAATGATGAAAGGATTTAAATTAATTAGTTAATATATAAAAGAAGAGGAATAGCAAATGAAGTTACCAGTGGAAGAACACTGGAGTAGCAGTTTTGCATATGACAAAATATGGAAAAAAGCTCATGAGAGAGAACAATTCAAAAAATTGTTTGAAATAGATTTTTCTACATTAACTGTGCACACAGAGATAGCAGAGGTCTCACCTGAGTGGATCCCTGGCTGAACGACTTCCTGCAAGTCAAACAAATGAACATACATGTCAATGAGGGAACTCTCTTTCTCAGTGCTTTCATACAGCCCCTGTGCAGGGAATGTGCCTTGTTCCAGGATGCCCATTGCAAGATGTCACTGTGTGCTCAGAGGACATCCTGGCAATTATTTGGGCAGATCCTTCATATTGCAGATGAAGAGATTTAGGTCCAGAATAGTTAAGCGAGCTTCCCAAAGACAGTTAATACCAGAATTGGACTTGAGCCCAAGGCTCTGTACCCACACACCTATAACATTTTTGGGTTTTGGTTTTAGAACCATAAGACCTAATCCTATCATGACAAAAGGCACTTCCATAGACACAGTATAGTTGGGGTGACGTCTCCAAAGATGCCCAAAAAGCTTGGAATTTAAGTAAGAATCTCACATTGTCCTCTCTTGCCCCATCTCCAACTTGCTCAATG
Organism: Stenella coeruleoalba; assembly: GCF_951394435.1. NCBI lineage: Eukaryota > Metazoa > Chordata > Mammalia > Artiodactyla > Delphinidae > Stenella > Stenella coeruleoalba. The sequence continues at coordinate 113,645,870 of NC_137169.1, forward strand.
GAGAACAGGAAACCAAGATTAAACATACAAATAAATAGGTAATAATCAATTGTAATAACGTGTGAAGTTGTTGGTACTCTGAGGAAGCATAATAGAAGAGAATTGTAAGCTGTGTGGTCAGGTGAAGCCTCTTGGAGAAAATGACATTTAAGCTGAAAAGTGAGAAACACTCAGCAAAAAGCATATGTCTGGATGTGTGGGTAAATATTTCAGGGAGAAGAAAAACCATGTGACAATATTCTAAGGCAAATAAGAATTAGTGCAATGACTTTACCTGGGAGATTGTCAGTATAGCTGGAACTGCTAACTGTATTTCTCTTCTAAGTGGCTGATTAGTTATTTTAAGTAGTTACATTTTTGTATAAAAATTAAACCACAGAAGTACAAGGTATCAGTTTAACCTCAATTGATAATATGTGGGGATGAAGGGCTTTACTAAAAACTTTCACTACTTTAATAGGTGCCATTCCATGTGCTGGGGCAGTGGGGATGGCTATGAGCAGATCTATAGGCAAGGTGGCTAATGGGATATATTCATCCTTATTAGTATATATGTCACAAATCTTGCCTTATCTCAGTGAAAACAAAGGTCACAGTAACAAAATACCAATCTCTATAAATACAAACCTATTTTTCTCTTGAGCCAGCAGCAAAATAATAGGGTCATAGTGGTGGGACCAGAGATGCCAAGCAGCACCTCCATGACTCCTGAAGTAAGAACTTCTTTTCTGTCCTCCGTAGGCACTGAAGGGAGAGACCTATACATGAGCTGCCAAGGAGAAGGGCTTGGGTTTGGAGAGCAGATATCTTGAGTGTGGGTTGAGGAAAGGTCTGCTCTTCCTGGGGGAGTTGGGGAGGTAGGACTTACTTATGCACCTAGAGACTTGCAGCTTATCACATTGTTGAGAGAAGAGAGGCACCAGTTTTGGTGTCCCCCATGCCCCCTCGGATATATCTCCCAGGACAGGACTACCCATAGAAGCCTCATCTTGGGTAGCACATCACCAGAAACTTTGTGGGGTCAGCAAAACTCTCCCAGAATGCTGAGAAAGAGACATTGACTGAAGTAGTTCCACAGCATGAGCTATACCTATGATATTGAGTGGTACCACCTCACTGCACTGGGCCACCAGGCCATTGTTGGCCTCACAGTAGTAGTTTCCATAATGTTCTGCAGTCAGAGAGAGGTTGAAAGTCACTCATCCTCCAGAGGGAGCTGAGCTGCTCCCCAGGGTGACATCCTCATGATAAAACTGTACAGGATCGGGGGAGAGCCTCTCCAGACCTCGCAGTGAAGCTCCACCACATCCCCCAACACAGCCTGGGCCCCAGGAGCCCTGAGGGTGAGGACAGGGTGAGACACTGGAACTGAGAGAGACAGTAGACTGTCAGAGGGGGTCTCTGATGATGACAGACTCACAATCCCTTCCCACAGAGGCTCAGCGCCAGTTAACTTCCTCAGGGTGTCCCAGGGGAACATGCTGGCTGAGCAGAAAGGCAGTGGAACTTACTTCTGACAGTGATACTCACCAGCTCACTGAGCCTGGGGCCATAGCCATTGTCCTCCGCACAGTAATATTGCTCAGAGTCACTCTCCCTCACCACAGAGATCCCAAACGTCACCGTCAGTCTTCATTTCCAGGTTTAAACCCGGGGCCCCTTTGTACCAGAAGAAGGTGATATCTCCTGTGCCCCCAGTGACCAAGCAGACAAGAACCAGCTTTTCTCCCTCCATCATGTATCCGCCTGGAGGTTGTATCTCCAAGCTCACATTACTGATGGGGAGTCCTACATGAACACAAGATGACACAGGAAGGCCCTGAGTAGGGAGGGTTTCAAGGACAGGGTATGTGCGACAGTCCTGAGAGCAAAGGCCTCTGGTGAAGTCAACAGCTTATATTGTTTAAAGGTGGGGCAGGGAGCTAGTGGGCAAAGGGGGTCCTGCTGATTTGGAATTGGCATTGGTTGGGTTGATGGTGGTAGGGTAAGAAAGACACCGTAATATTCCCATGGAGGCTACAGTGTCTTCTCCCTGCCTAGGACAGTGTGATACCCTGAACGCTGATCTCTCAAACTCTCATTTTTCAAGGCACAATAGTATAATTTTTACAAGCCTAGGTTACAAATCACACTGCCTGGGTTTGAATGTTGGTTCCAACTCTTCTTGTGCATGCTTGATCAAATTACTTAACTTCTCTGAGACTCAATTTCCCATCTGGAAAATGGAGAAGATAATGACAGTTATCTCCTACAGTTGTGATGCTTCAATTAAACAACATGTGGGTCAGATTGGTTCAAGATGACAGAGTAGAAGGACATACACTCACTCCCTCTTGCAAGAGCACTGGGATCACAACTAACTGCTGAACAATCACTGACAGAAAGACACTGGAACTCTCTAAAAAAAATACCCCACATCCAAAGACAAAGGAGAAGCCACAATGAGATGGTAAGAGGGTCATAATCACAATAAAATCAAATCCCATTATGCTGGGTGGGTGACTCACAAACTGGAGAACAATTATACCACAGAAGCCCACCCACCAGAGTAAAGGTTCTGAGCTCCACATCAGGCTTCCCAACCTGGGGTTCTGGCCACAGGAGGAGGAATTCCCAGAGAATCAGACTTTCAAGACTAGTTGGATTTGATTGCAGGACTTTGACAGGACTGGGGGGAAAAGAGACTCTACTCTTGGAGGGCACACACAAAGTAGTGTGCTCATCAGGACCTGGGAGAAGGAGCAGTGACCCCATAGAAGACTGAACCAGACCTATATGCTAGTGTTGGAGGGTATCTTGCAGAGGCAGGGGGTGGTTGTAGCTCACTGTGGGGATAAGGACACTGGCAGCAGAAGGTCTGGGAAGTACTCCTTGGCATGAGCCCTCCCAGAGTCCACCATTAGCCTCACCAAATAGCCTGTAGCCTCCAGTGCTGGGTTGCCTCAGGCCAAACAACCAATGGGGAGGGAACTCAGCCCCACCCATCATCGGACAAGTGGATTAAAATTTTACTGAGCTCTGCCCACCAGAGCAATACCCAGCTCTACCAACCACCAGTCCCTCCCATCAGGGAGCTTGCACAAACCTCTTAGATAGTCTCATCCAGCAGAGGGCAGACAGCAGAAGCAAGAAGAACTACAGTCCTGCAGCCTGTGGAACAAAAACCACATTCACAGAAAGGCAGACAAAATGAAAAGGCAGAGGGCTATGTACCAGATGAAGGAACAAGGCAAAACCCCAGAAAAACAACTAAATGAAGTGGAGATAGGCAACCTTCCAGAAAAAGAATTCAGAATAATGATAGTGAAGATGATCCAGGACCTTGGAAAAAGAATGGAGGCAAAGATCAAGAAGATGCAAGAAATGTTTAACAAAGACCTAGAATAATTAAAGAACAAACAAACAGAGATGAACAATACAATAACTGAAATGAAAAACACACTAGAAGGAATCAATAGCAGAATAACTGAGGCAGAAGAACGGATAAATGACCTGGAAGGCAGAATGGTGGAATTCACTGCCATGGAACAGAATAAAGAAAAAGGAATGAAAAGAAATGAAGACAGCCTAAGAGACCTCTCAACAACATTTAAAGCACCAAAATTCACATTATAAGGGTCCCAGAAGAAGAAGAGAGAGAAAATATTTGAAGAGATTATAGGTGAAAACTTCCCTAACATGGGAAAGGAAATAGCCACCCATGTCCAAGAAGTGCAGAGAGTCCCAGGCAGGATAAACCCAAGGAGAAACACGCTGAGACAATAGTAATCACACTGACAAAAATTAAAGACAAAGAAAAATTATTAAAAACAACAAGGGAAAAATGACAAATAACATACAAGGGAACTCCCATAAGGTTAACTGCTGATGTCTCAGCAGAAACTCTACAAGCCAGAAGGGAGTGGCATGATATATTTAAAGTGATGAAAGGGAAGAACCTACAACCAAGATTACTCATTCAGCGAGGATCTCATTCAGATTCGATGGAGAAATCAAAAACTTTACAGACAAGAAAGACTTAAGAGAATTCAGCACCACCAAACCAGCTCTACAACAAATGCTAAAGGAACTTCTCTAAGTGGGAAACACAATAGAAGAAAAGGACCTACAAAATCAAACCCAAAACAATTAAGAAAATGGTAATAGGAATATACATGTCGATAATTACCTTAAATGTAAATGGATTAAATGCTCCAACCAAAAGACACAGGCTCGCTGAATGGATACAAAAACAAGACCCATATATATGCTGTCTACAAGATACCCACTCCAGACCTAGGCACACATACAGACTGAAAGTGAGGGGATGGATAAAGGTATTCCATGCAAATGGAAATCAAAAGAAAGCTGGAGTAGAAATACTCATATCAGATAAAATAGACTTTAAAATAATGTTACAAGAGACAAGGAAGGACACCACATAATGATCAAAGGATCAATCCAAGAAGAAGATATAACAATTATAAATATATATGCACCCAACATAGGAGCACCTCAATACATAAGGAAACTGCTAACAGCTATAAAAGAGGAAATAGACAGTCACACAATAATAGTGGGGGACTTTAATACCTCACTTATAACAGTGGACAGATCATCCAGATGAAAATTAATGAGGAAACACAAGCTTTAAATGACACAATAGACCAGATAGATTTAATTGATATTTATAGGACATTCCATCCCAAAACAGCAGATTACAATTTCCTCTCAAGTGCACGTGGAACATTCTCCAGGATAGTTCACATCTTGGGTCACAAATCAAGCCTCAGTAAATTTAAGAAAATTGAAATCACGTCAAGCATCTTTTCCAACCACAATGCTATGAGATTAGAAATAAATTACAGGGAAAGAAAATGTAAAAAACACAAACACATGGAGGCTAAACAATATGTTACTAAATAACCAAGATCACTGAAGAAATCAAAGAGGAAATCAAAAAATACCTAGAGACAAATGACAACAAAAACAAGATGATCCAAAACCTAGGGGATAGAGCAAAAGCAGTTCTAAGAGTGAAGTTTATAGCAGTACAATCCTACCTCAAGAAACAAGAAAAATCTCAAATAAACAATCTAAACTTACACCTAAAGTAACTGGAGAAAGAAGAAGAAAGAAAACCCAAAGTTAGTAGAAGGAAAGAAATCATAAAATTTTAAAGATCAGAGCAGAAATAAATGAAATAGAAACAAAGATCAATAAAACTAAAAGCTGTTTTTTTGATAAACAAAACTGATAAAATATAGCCAATAAGAATTAGATTAGAAATGAAATAATTTCTAATACTCAATGATTAGAAATGAAAAAGAAGTTACAATGGACACCACAGAAATACAAAGGATCATAAGAGACTACTACAAGCAACTCTATGCCAATAAAATGGACAACCTGGGAGAAATGGACAAATTCTTAGAAAGGTATAACCTTCCAAGACTGAACCAGGAAGAAATAGAAAATATGAACATGCCAATCAAAAGTAATGAAATTGAAACTGTAATTAAAAATCTTCCAACAAATAAAAGTCCAGGACCAGATGGCTTCACAGGTGATTTTATCAAACATTTAGAGAAGAGCTAATACCCTTCTCAAACTCTTACCAAAAAATTGCAGAGCAAGGAACACTCCCAAATTCATTCTACAAGGCCACCCTGACCCTGACACCAAAACCAAAGATACTACCAAAAAAGAAAATTACAGACCAATATCACTAATGAATATAGATGCAAAAGTGCTCAACAAAATACAAGCAAACAGAATCCAACAACACATTAAAAGGATCATACACCATGATCAAGTGGGACTTTTCCCAGAGATGCAAGGATTCTTCAATATATGCAAATCACTCAGTGTGACACACCATATTAACAAATTGAAGGAGACAATCCATATGATCATATCAATGGATGAAGAAAAAGCTTTTGACAAAATTCAACACCTATATATGATAAAAGCTCTCCAGAACGTGGGCATACAGGGGACCTACCTCAACATAATAAAAGGTATATACGACAAACCCACAACAAACATCATTCTCAACAGTGAAAAACTGAAAGCATTTCCTCTAAGATCAGGAACAAGACAAGGATGTCCACTCTCACCACTATTATTCAACATAGTTTTGGAAGTCCTAGCCACGGCAATCAGAGAAGCAAAAGAAATAAAAGGAATACAAATTGGAAAAGAAGATGTAAAACTGTCACTGTTTGCAGATGACATGATACTATACATAGAGACTCCTAAAGATGCCACCAGAAAACTACTAGAGCTAATGAATGAATTTGGTAAAGTTGCAGGATACAAAATTAATGCACAGAAATCTCTTGCATTCCTATACACTAACAATGAATGACCAGAAAGAAGAATTAAGGAAACAATCCCATTCACCATTACAACAAAAAGAATAGAATACCTAGGAATAAACCTATCTAAGGAGGTAAAAACCCTGTACTCAGAAAACTATAAGACACTGATGAAAGAAATCAAAGATGACACAAACAGATGGAGAGGTATACCACATTCTTGTATTGGAAGAATCAATATTGTGAAAACGACTATACTACCCAAAGCAATCTACAGATTCAATGCAATCCCTATCAAATTACCAATGACATTTTTTTTACAGAACTAGAACAAAATATCTTAAAATTTGTAACACCATACACAAAAATAAACTCAAAAGGATTAAAGACCTTGATATAAGACCAGACACTAAAACTCTCAGAGGAAAACATAGGAAAAACACTCTTTGACATAAATCACAGCAAGGTCTTTTTTGACCCACCTCCTAGAGTAATGGAAATAAAAACAAAAATAAACAAATGGCACCTAATGAAACTTAAAAGCTTTTGCATAGCAAAGGAAACTGTAAACAAGACAAAAAGACAACCCTCAGAATGGGAGAAAATATTTGCAAATGAATCGATGGACAGAGGATTAATCTCCAAAATATATAAACAGCTCACGCAGCTCAATATTAAAAAACAACCAACCTAATCAAAAAATGGGCAGAAGACCTAAGTAGACATTTCTCCAAAGAAGGCATGGCCAAGAGGGAAAATCTGCTCAACATCACTAATTATTAGAGAAATGCAAATCAAAACTACAATGAGGTATCACCTCACACTGGTTAGAATGGGCATCATCAGAAAATCTACAGACAACAAATGCTGGAGAGGGTGTGGAGAAAAGGGAACCCTCTTGCACTGTTGGTGGGAATGTAAATTGCTACAGCCACTATGGAGAACAGTATGGAGGTTCCTTAAAAAACTAAAAATAGAACTACCATATGACCAGCAATCCCACTACTGGGCATATACCCAGAGAAAACCATAATTCAAAAAGACACATGCACCCCTATATTCTTTGCAGCACTATTTACAATAGCCAGGTCATGGAAACAACCTAAATGCCCATTCACAGACTAGTAGATAAAGAAGATGTGGTACATATATACAGTGGAATAAAAAGGAACGAAATTGGTTCACTTGTAGAGACATGGATGGACCTAGAGAGTATCATACAGAGTGAAATAAGTCAGAAAGAGAAAAACAAATATCGTATATTAACACATATATGTGGAACCTAGAAAAATGGTAGAGATGAACCAGTTTTCTAGGCAGAAATTGAGACACAGATGTAGAAAACAAACTTATGGACACCAAGGGGGGAAAGCGGTGGGCAGGGTGGGTGGGTGGGATGAACTGGGAGATTGGGATTGACATGTATACACTGATGTGTATAAAATAGATAACTAATAAGAACCTGCTGTATAAAAAATAAAATAAAATAAAATAAAATTCAAAAAAAAAAAGTAAAAACAACATGTGTGAATCACTAGAACAGGGCCTATGGCATATGAACTGTCCAGAGGTTTTTTGTAGTGGTCTAGGTTCACGGAGTTGAGTTTTGAGGAAGTCTGGGAAAGCCCAGCTTTCGGAATGTATTAGCAATTGCTTTATGGTATCATGGCTACGTCTTTGTCTGAGAGTGGGAGAGGATGTCAGAAACGTCAACCATGTTATATGGAATAACACGGTTCAGAATCACAAAACACCCTCATTCCTTTTTATCTGTCAAAATCAGACCTCAGCTTCTCTTCCATAAGCCCTTCCCCCATAGCCTTTTCCTCAAGGCCTCCTCTTACCGCCTCAGTCAGATTTCTCCCTTCTTTGTAGTTTCTATTAACAGTCGACCTTTATGACACCACCAATTTCACCCTAGTTGTTTAGGAGGCCAGTTAGGCATCAGCTTCTCATAGTCAGGGACAATATATTATGCAGCTATTTCCTCCACACCCTCCAGCACAGTGATGACACACGGTAAGGGCTTCCTAAAAATTCTTTTGTTTGCTTGAATGCAAATAGCAAGGATAAGGGAAGACCCCTTAAGAACTCTGATAAAAAGAAGCTCAGGTACATGTCTCAAACAGCATCCATGCATGCAGGAGCAGAACGCAACAGTCAGGGAAGACCAGCCTCGTACCTCTGCCCTTCTCAGCCCACCCCAGCAGAGGCCCCCACCGGAACTCACCGTGTACTTGGATCTGGACTCTGCAGCTCCTTTTGACTCCGAGTGGTGTTGCCTTTGCTTGACACCAGTAGGACCCTGAGTCTTCCCTCCACACAGCAGGAATCCAGAGCTCTGGGATGCTGTCCCAGTCCAGCCCTAGGGCCTGCCATCTTTGTAGAAGTGGAACTGGAGCTGAACATCTAACTTCTGTGGAAGGGCTGGGTCTCACAGGCCAGGGTCATTGACTTCCCCTCTATGGGCTGAGAGGGGCTGAGTATCAGGAAGAGCTCTAGAGGGAAGAGTTAAACACATATTCTAGGGCAATGGGGTTCAGAGATCCTGATGGGTGGCACTTTGTGTTCTCAGCATTTGCTCTCAGCAAGACTCAAAGGTCCAGCTCATTGGACATGCAGACCACTTCTCACATTACCGCCCTGCCTCGACATGGCACATGGGCTTTCAACTGCTCACCCCCAGCACCTCCTGCCCCTGTGCAGCATCACTTCCTTCTACAAGGCAACCCTTACCTTTGACTTGGTTAATACTCTTTGAAGTTTCTATCCATGGACTGAAAACACTTTTGGAGACAATGCAGGGATACTGATGACTGTCACTAGAGTTGGCATTGGAGATGGTGAAGCTTGAAGTTTTAGGAAAATATATTTTATTCATCCTTGTTATAAGCCATATTGGTCATTTTCTTCTGTTCCCATTCCCCTGATGTCTCAGACCCATGCTATCTCTTTCAGAGATAGAATATGAGACATGGAGAATCGGTCTGGGAAATACTCAGAGGAACTCTATTTGTTCCGTACTGTTTCTCTCCTGCCCCTTTTATTGCTATTCCTAATGGAAGGAAGAGGCATGCATTTGTCTAGAAATACCCTGCATCCATACATCCACATGGCCCAGATCCCTTGATCTGGGACCTCTATACAAACCCCTATAGGAAGCATGTATCCCTTTTTGGCCATAGGGGTTCTTTTCCGGATGAATTAAAGATGAGTAAAGTTGTGTTCTGCTTTCATCTCATCTCCTTATCTATCCCAGTTGCAGCAGACCATGAAACATTGAAAGCCCTGATTGCATTTGCTCTCGGGGCATTTGTTTATCCAACCCTCAGAGCCTCTGTTCTTTTGGAAGTTTTAAGAGTATTCCTAAGAAAAGCCTCTTTGTCTCCTCATCAGATGAAAATGCTAAGTGTTCTAGATCACTGAGGGGTGATTCCCAGTCCAGTATCTATAATCTCCAAGCCTTCCAACTGGAATGCTTTACCCTAGGACGTTTAAAAATTCAGTTGAACTGTGGTACCAAAATATTTGCCCTGTGCTGAGGCCTGGAATACCCTGTGCATTAATCACTTTCTCTCCTTGGAAAACTGTAGTCCCCAGAGGACTGAGGAGCAGCACAGCTTTGGGTGCATAGCAGAAAAAGTGAATAAAAGAGGCATCTAGGCACCTGTAACCCACTCTTTTGAATGGGTCTGGGGTGGGGATGGAATAGGACACTGGACAGGGCAGTTTGCATGGGTCCAGAGCTCAGTCTTGCAGCTTGGAGCTTGTTTCAGAAAATTCTCAGGCATAGAGACTACCTGGCAAATTCCTGGTGGCAGAAGCTTTGTTTCTTCATCCTGGATGTGGCTTTGGACTTTTGCTTAGGCTATGACTGGTCAGGCACATTTGCAGAGTAAAAGCAGAGCCAAGCACAAGGTATCATGGAATTAACATAAGGCATGAGTTAGACTTGGATAAACATCAGGTGAGGAAACCAGAAGCCTGAGTTGGTTCTGAGTATCTCTTGTCATAGGAATTCCAAACCCTGTGTTCCTAGTTGCACATGCAGCCTGTGTTGAAGTAGCAGGATAATCTCTTTTAACCCTGTGCTTATTATTTTAAGCACAAGACAGCAGTCCTCATATATATTAGATTTAAACATACTTCAGTGGAAGATTCCTTCTGGGGGAAAATTTCCTCCTCTCCTCATCTGGTACAAGTAAGACTGAATCAGGAGCAAACTAATGAAGTAAGTTTGCATGAATCAGAATCTAAGAGAGAAAACGCACCGGGGTAACAATTGTGGCTGCAGAGCAAGGTCGAAAACAGGAAGAAGGCAGCAGTCTACAGTTTGTACATGGCCCACGCATTGACTGTAATGTTGTTCTCCGTGGAGGCGTGACTTTGGCATTTTTTCCAACACTTCTGGTGGAGTACCCAGCTGGGAGTACACAGGGGCCTTGGAGCCCTTCTGCCAGAGGGCAGAGATTTTTCTATAACATCAACCTTCAGCACCCCCTGACTTCCTTGTGCAACCCTCCCTAAGCTGGGACGTCCCAGAAAAAAAAAGATTGTGGTCTTGAGAAGGTCAGAGCAAGATCTGCTCCATCAGCTGAGCATGTACATGTCACGTGCAGAGACTGCTGTGAACACAAGCACCCTGGGCCCAAGGGGGCTGCTGTCATCTGTATACTGGATATCAAACAGCTATCCACAGGCCTCCTGCACTGGCTCAAGTGACAAGATACCTGCAGACCTTGAAGAAGAAAAGGAAGTGCAACTCACCAGTTGCTTCACAGAGTGGAGCTGGGAGAGAATTTAGCAGAGATCAGTACAGGGCAGCAAATCCCAAACATACCCAAAGTTTAACTCCCACGAAGGCTTTCCCAACAACGCACCGTCCTTCTTTTGTGCCCTTCCTCTCTTTTTTCTCTCTTTCCCTCTCTTTTTCTCTTTTCCCCTTCCTATCTTCTTATTTTCTCCCCCTTCCCTACCCTGCTTCCTTCCTCCTTTCTCTCTGTTCCTTTCCCCACATTCCACATCAATCACCTGCCTACAAAATGACACAGAGTTCTGTTTTATGATTGTAATTTACAATAACTTCTCTCACCGTGGTTATGAGATGGTACCTTTGTTGTATAACTACTTAGCCGCTCCCTTCCTCAAGCCATCATCCTCATTCCCTCTCTCAAAAGTCTGATGATCCAGCTCTAGACTTGCTGACTCATGGTAACAGCAGTCAGGCAAGGAGGGTGGACAGGCTTATGCTCAAGACATGACACCTCTTTATTTAACAACTTCAGGGCAGAAGAGGCTTAGGTCCAGAGAAGGACTTCAGATTTCTCCAAAGATTCTCTCTTATCCCAAGGATTTGACCATAATATTATGGCATAATGGTCAAGAAAAGAAAATCCTGGGGAAAACGCAGGCTTTGTAGCCAGATGACATAGACTTGAATCCTGACTCTTTCTCTTACAAGCTGTGTGACTCTGGGAAAAATGCTTTACCTCTCTGTGCTTTAGTTTTCTGTAAAATGGAGATAATAATAGACCTACCTCACATAGTTTTGTGAAGATTAAATGAATTGATATCCACAAAATGCTTAGAAGAATGCCTGAAATTTATCTAGCATTTAATAAATATTATCTCACTATTATTATCTATTTTAGTTCAGTTCAGTCTGAGATGCCTACTGTTTATATTAAATGTTTATTTGAGGGCTTCCCTGGTGGTGCAGTGGTTGAGAGTCCGCCTGCCGATGCAGGGGACACAGGTTCGTGCCCCGGTCCGGGAAGATCCCACATGCCGCGGAGCAGCTGGGCCCGTGAGCCATGGCGGCTGAGCCTGCGTGTCTGGAGCCTGTGCTCCGCAACGGGAGAGGCCACAACAGTGAGAGGCCCGCGTACAGCAAAAAAAAAAAAAAAAAAAAAGTTTATTTGAATAATCAGTTCCTCAGGAAGGAGAAGGGAATCAATGAGGGCTAGCATGAAAATCACATTTTATTTATTCATCCATACTACAAATAATTTTGAATGCCTACTATATGCCAGACATTGTACATTACACTTAGTTTGCAGGAATGAACATGAATGACAATCTTTTCTGTCAAGGAATTTACATTATAGTGGGAGAGAGCCAATCAAAAAAATATATATGTAACATGATTTTAGAGAATGGTCAATGCTCGTAGAAAAATACAGTAGAAAAATAAGTTACAGAGTACCTTGGGATGGTCTTGACTATTTAGATATATGTCAATTGAGTAGAAACATGAATGAAATTAGAGAACAGGCCTTCTGAATATTTGGGAAATAGCATTCCTGGCAGAGAAACAGCAAGTGCAAAGACCTTGAGAAGGAATGAGCTTGTCCAAGGAAGAATGAGAAGGCAGGTACACTGGGAACTGACTAGGTGAGGGGAAGAGTGGTTGATACTGGTGTGTGAGAAGTAAGCAGGGGCCAGTCACAGAAGGCTTTGTGGGCTTGGTAATAGCTTTGGATTTTGTTCATGATGTAATGGAGAGCGATGGACAGTTCTGACTTAATTTGCATTTGTAGAATCATTCTTCCACTGTAGAAAGGACAGACTACAGACATGCAAGAGTAGCAGGGAGAACATTAGTGGGAGTTTAGTCTGGAAGAGTGAGGATGGTGGCTCAGGCTAGGCAGTATTGGTGCTGTGAAGGGGACAGATCTCAGTATATATTCAGAAGTAGAATCAATAGGAATTACTTATGGATTGGATATAAAGTGTCAAAGACAGAGAGGAATTAAATATAACTCCTAGATTTTTGGCCATAGCAACCAGAAGAATGGTGGTGACATTTACAAAAATGGAGAAGTGGTGGGGAGAAATAGGTTAAGTCCTATGGTGATGGTGATTCATGTGGAAGATCAAAGGATCTGTTAGGACATGTTGAGTTTAAAATGCACATTAGACAGTTGAATGGCAGTTGAATATATGAAAGGTGTTCAAAGGTGGGATCGAAGTTGGATAAATAAGCTTGATTTTAAGCTGTTTAAACTTAAAGTGACTGAAGTGTATAACTTAGGGAATGAGTATGGATGGAGAAGAGAAGTCTACGTACCAATCTTGAGAAACTCAAACATTTCAAGGTCAGTAAAGCAGCAGGTATTAAGTTAGAAAGAATACCAGCAGAATACAGTATTTAGAAGCCAAGTGAAAAAGTATTTCCAGGAGAGGGAATGATCAACTTATGTCAAATACCCCTGAGATACTGAATAAAATGAGAAATAAAAATTGAATCCTGGGTGAGGCAACATAGAGGTGGTTGATGATATTAACAAGAGCAGTTTCAGTGGAGTGGTGAGGACAAAGATTGATTGAAGTGGATTCAATAAAGGATAAGGAAGAACAATAAGGACCTAAAACAGTTTAGCAGTTTACAGGGGTTAGGAATGAGGGAGGAGTTGACTCTAAAGGGATTGAGGGCATGAAGGAATTTTTGAAGTGATGGAAATCTTCTGTATTTTGATCGTGGTGGTAGTCATATGACGCTAAATCTTTGTCAAAAATCATAGACGTTGCATCAAAAAAGTGTATCTTATTGTAATGTAAATTAAAAATGAATTTTAAAAAGAAAGGATGGGAGGAGATCAAGTAAAGATAATGACTCACTGAAAACTATAAAAGGATGTGCAGAATGGTGAAGCAAACGGAGGTCACATTTCTATTATTTTAAGATAGAAGATATTATGGCGTATTTGTATACTCATAGGAATAATCCAAGATGGAGAAATATTTTGATGATGGAGCAAGGGAGTCTGGGACCCAATGCACAAGTGGAGAGTCCTGTCTTCAATTCGGATGAGGGAAAATATATCCATAATAGGGAGAGAAAAGGCAGAGTATGTAAATGCAGAGGTGGACAGGTTGATAAATACAGCCGTATAAAGATGAGGAAATTTTATTTCGATTGCTTTTATTTTTCTCACGTTATAAACTAAGAGTAAGAAGAGAAAAGTTTGAGGAGAAAGGAGTGGGTATGAGGAAGTGGTCATCAAGAATGGAAGAGCAGGGCTCCCCTGGTGGTGCAGTGGTTGGGAGTCCGCCTACCGATGCAGGGGACACGGGTTCGTACCCCGGTCCGGGAAGATCCCACATGCCGCGGAAAGGCTGGGCCCGTGAGCCATGGCCGCTGAGCCTGCGCGTCCGGAGCCTGTGCTCCGCAACGGGAGAGGCCACAGCAGTGAGAGGCCCGCATACCGCTAAAAAAAAAAAAAAGAATGGAAGAGCATTGACTCTGAAAGAATGGGAGGATTGCATGGCACCCGAGATTGGTGGTCCTACATTTAAAGAAAGATACGTCAGCAGGATTGTACCTTTTGCTTAGAGTCACATTCAGCTGCTTAGGCACGGGTGTGAAGCATGCAGAAAAGTGTATTAGTCAGGAAAGTGCTATGGGGAAGAGGGATGAAGGTATATCCAAGGGGAGTATTGTGATAAACTACAGAATCTAAGTACTGTGAGAAGTGAGGACATGGAGTGTAGTAATTTGACAGTGGAAACCTAAGCCTGGGGAGGGGAAGACATGTTGAATATGGAGCATTAGAGAAAGTGAGCTGGAAATACAATGTAGTCGGGTAGGGAGGTGGATGCTGAAGTCAAATATTTTGGAAGTGGGACCGTCGTTGGTAATGATAAGTTCTAGGGTTTGATGGTAGAAATGGGGAAGTCAAGGAAGGATATAGGAAAATCATGTTGATTATAAGAAGGGCAAGGAACTGAGAGGCCAGTTTGTTGTTTGAATTATCTTTGTGGCTATCGAAGCCACCAAGAACAAAGTCAGAATCAAAAGTGGAAAGAAAGAGAACACTTCCTATGAGATAAAAACTAAAAGGATAGTTTTCTTCCAAAATCTGGCTTTCCAGTGTCTATGACTTTCTGCCCAACTCTAAGCCCTCAGTGGGAAGTAAAGATCTGAGCGTGCCTGACCATTGCCTGGCAGAAACTTAGTCCTGAGAAGTTCCAATGCTCTTCAGGAAGCCGGGCACCAGGGAATGGAAACCCATACCCTTTTCTGAGTTGTCCTACTCACCACAGATCAACAGCAAGCGCCTCAGCAGCATGAGGACCGGGTCAGGGGACTGGAACTGGAGGTGCTCTCTCATCGAAAAAAGAATTCACCTTAGAATCAGGAGGCAGTGGCTTGTCAGAGGTTTGAGGAAGTCGGGATCAGAAGTAACACAACTGAAAGCACACATTTACAGAAATAGAAGAAGGAACAAGAGCCTTCTGATGGCCAATCTCTATTTCCTCAGCTCTGGAGGCCAAGAAAATTAAATATAATCCTGTTTATAGTTTGGTTCTGTTTCCAAAATGTGAAGATAATGCATATTAGTACATCAGCTCCTTCTTCAAGAACACAGGTAGCTCAAAGGAAGTTTCCCAAAGGCAGTTTCTGACTTTGATGAACATCTCATCAGGCAGTGGTTCTGCTGAAATTCAGACGGCATGTCTGTCATCTTTGATAAAGATGTCTCCTCGACCGTATCTAATCAGCACATCCTTTTGTCTCACAGCAGCCTCTATCGTAGTCACGCTATGTACAAGAGTCAGTAAGGTGGGGACCGATGGACTGTCACCCAGGTTATGTGTAATGTCTGACAGTTGTTACACAGGATGATTTTCAGGGTCAAGCTATCCATAAAATACTAGCTTGCATATTTAAACATTCACAGTGTACCAATAAGTGAGCGTGAAACAGCTGAAAAATAAAATCATGGGAAATTACAACCTGGGCAACATTTATAAGTGAAATACAGGAAACAGGCATATGCAAATTATCTTCTGGGCATTTGGGGTCAGTTCACCATTATCACTAACCCTGGCGCTTGCAATATTGTTCCCCCCCTCACCCGAAATCAGGATATTTATAATCTCTTCCATTTCTTCCTTGAGCACCTGTGGCTACCAGTTCTCCACACTTGAAGCCTGTATTTAATTCTGATTGTGGATTAGAGGGGAATAAGACATCTTAATTTTCAACATTTCTTGAATCTTTGAGTATCTAGGCATAAGAATGTGTAGAAGCTAAGATATTAAGGACCTGGGAAGAGGCTATTCAGTAATGACTTCCAAGTCCAGGTATCCAGTCCGAAGAGGAAGACTGAGAAAAGAAACAAATGGTCTTGTAATAACCTAAATGGGAGAAGAATTTGAAAAAGAATAGATATATGTTTATGTATAACTGAATCACTTTGAAACTAACACAACATTGTAAATCAACTATAGTTCAATATAAAATAAAAACTTTAAAAAAGAAAGAAACAAATGGTCAGTGATGTGCAAAGCTGGAGGGAAGAGGGAGCAATGTTGGGGACCAGACCAAAGACCCCTAGGAAATTGCCAAAAACAGGAAAAGTGTGCCACAGCTTTGTTTATTGACTTGGGAAAGCCTGTGTGGGGACGAGTTTGACTGGTTTAAAGTTTCAGGGCCAAGGCATAAAACTCAATGAGAAATGTGGAACCCTCTAAACTCAGAGCATAAGGGTATGTTTCTGCATATACTGTGCTGTTTAACACCTTTTCCTGTGCTCATGTGTGTGCCTTCACAATTTCTTCAGATTAAAATATCTGTTCCAGTATGGAGGTTCCTTAAAAAACTACAAATAGAACTACCATATGACCCAGCAATCCCACTACTGGGCATATACCCTGAGAAAACCATAATTCAAAAAGAGTCATGTACCAAAATGTTCATTGCAGCTCTATTTACAAGAGCCCGGAGATGGAAACAACCTAAGTGTCCATCGTCGGATGAATGGATAAAGAAGATGTGGCACATATATACAATGGAATATTACTCAGCCATAAAAAGAAATGAAACTGAGCTATTTGTAATGAGGTGGATAGACCTAGAGTCTGTCATACAGAGTGAAGTAAGTCAGAAAGAGAAAGACAAATACTGTATGCTAACACATATATATGGAATTTAAGGGAAAAAAATGTCATGAAGAACCTAGGGGTAAGACAGGAATAAAGACACAGACCTACTAGAAAATGGACTTGAGGATATGGGGAGGGGGAAGGGTAAGCTGTGACAAAGCGAGAGAGAGGCATGGACATATATACACTACCAAATGTAAGGTAGATAGCTAGTGGGAAGCTGCCGCATAGCACAGGGAGATCAGCTCGGTGCTTTGTGACCGTCTGGAGGGGTGGGATAAGGAGGGTGGGAGGGACGGAGATGCAAGAGGGTAGAGATATGGGAACATATGTATATGTATAACTGATTCACTTTGTTATAAAGCAGAAACTAACACACCATTGTAAAGCAATTATACTCCAATAAAGATGTAAAAAAAAAAATCTGTTCCTCCTTCTCCATGGGTTTAAAGATTGCATTATTTATCAAGTTCTCACACTTTTATTTTTATAACATTAATACATACATATATACCAAGAAATGGAACACGCCTTTAAGTTATGCAATACTATAATGAAATGAAAAACCATGAACCCACTCACAAAGATTCTAGTGAAGTAAATGGGGATAAGAGCTGATTCAGGAGGTGGTAAGTGAACAGGTGCACCACTAGAAAGGAGAGGAATGTGAAATCCTCTGGGGGAAATCACTGGGGCTCCAACATCAGGATACGAATTTACACAAGAAGATGCTTCTGTTGGGAAATCAGCACCTTTTGCTCCATGGAGCAGTGATGAGGGCACAGAGGTGATTTGAACTCAAATGCAATAGTTTGGAGAGTGAAGTAACAGAGCACAATGCAGAGAAAAGATCTGCAATGCTCATGGGTTATATCTAACAAACCCCACTTTCTGCAGGGGAAACTGTGATGGTTAATGTTCCATGTCAACTTGTCTGGGCTATAGTGCCCAGATGCGTGGTCAAAAACAGGAATCTTCATTCCCATATATTACAGATGAAGAAAATGTGGTCCATAGAGGAGAAGAAATTTGTTTCAAGTCACTGTAATAGATTGGATTACTACTTCCAACTATTGGCTCCCTACCTATAAGAGAATTATATATGCTTTCTCATTGTCAGGTGACTTGCTCAAGTATCCTTTGGGAGAAGTGGACATCCCTGATTCACTGGCTTTTGGCTTGGCTATGGGACCTGCCAAAGTGATGTAAATGTACAAGGTACTTGCTGCATCCATTCAGACACTTCATTGAGGTTTCATGGTTTGATTTGACTGCTCCTTCAACACACTTCCTAGAATGAGATGACAGAGGAAACTTGAACCCAGCCCACAGCCTGTAGCTAAGCCCAGCTGAGCCCAGAAAAACCTCAGCTGACCTGCAACCCTCAGTTAGCCTGGGCAAGAAATAAAAGTTTACATTGTAAGTCATGAGATATCAATATGGTTTATTACCATAGCAAACGCTAACACAGTCACACAACAGATTTGTGGCTGGGTACTACTAATATGCATTGTCAATTTGATTTCATCTTCAAATTAATATTACTCATTTACTTATTGGATCTCTGCTCTGGACTGTTAGGAGTACACACCCTCTATTCCTCTGTTTTCATAAAAGGAAGAGATTTTCTGTCCATACTTCAGGAAGAATATTATCAAGGAGATGTGATTTATTTGATTGATAAATTTAGGAGAAGCAATTGAGCGAGCTTGCCCTAGTGCCACCTGGGTTTTCTCTTTGTGCTACCAGACTTCTCCATGCTCTAATCTGCCACTGTCCATACAAAAGGAGTCTGTCCCTGTTGCAGAGGCCGATAAGTGTCTAAACTGCGTGTGGCTGGCATGGTAAATCTGCCTAGTACAGCAGTGAGTTATCAGAGAACCCACTGAGGTCACACAACTGAAGCCACTTCCTCCAAAGTACTTTTTATTGGTGAGAAAGCTGAAGTTTGATTCCCTCTGCATGACTCTTGCTACTTTCAGTTTGTTCCAAAATTGGGTGAGTAAGAAAGGAGTATTACTTATTGGTCTCTAAAAACGGTAATATGTGCCATGCACTGTACTGCATGCTGGGTTTACAGTGATTTTTTTTTTTAAAGACATGTTTAAGTGCCAGGAACCCACAGTATAGTAGAGAAGAGAGATATATAAGCAAACAAAACACAATGAAGTGATTAACATGATGACTGGAATAGTCATGGGTATAGAGGTAACAGAGTGGAGAGTCTAATTGAACTTATATCAGGAAAGGGGTGGGGTAAGGGAATTAAGCAAACCTTTCTAGAGGATGTGATGTGTAAGCTGAATTTCCAAGAATGAGTAGTAGTTCAGCTAGCTTCTAGGTAGGGAAGAACATTCTAAACACACAAAATCATCAAGTCATGAGTAGTGAGGCATTTTTGCTGAGATATTTGTAGTTTGATTTTTATTTATTTATTTAATTTATTTTTGGCTGCGTTGGGTCTTCATTGCTATGCACGGGCTTTCTCTAGTTGCGGTGAGCGGCGGGTACTCTTAGTTGCGGTGCGCAGGCTTCTCATCGCGGTGGCTTCTCCTGTTGCAGAGCACGGGCTCTAGGAGCACAGGCTTCAGTAGTGGTGGCACGCGGGCTTTAGAGCGCAGTCTCAGCAGTTGTGATGCACAGGCTTAGTTGTTCTGCGGCATGTGGGATCTAACCGGACCAGGGCGCAAAACTTTGTCCCCTGCATTGGCAGGCGGGTCCTCAACCACTGTGCCACCAGGGAAGCCCTGTAGTTTGATTTTATTGGAACAAAATATGAAGAAGTACTAACATGAAATGAGGCTGAAGAGACACAGAGGATAAATCATGAAAGACTTTAAATGCAATCCTAGGAATTTTGAATGTACTTTCCAGGTGGTGAGTTGGGCCAGGTGGGGCTATGATGAGCTGGAGAAAGAGTTCCTCATCCAAGGGAGCAGTTGCTACTCTGTTTCAGTTGGTCATTGCCAGGAGGTTAAAATAACATGTTACTAGATCTTCTGACTGTCCAAGGAAATCAGAGTTTGGGAATTTTATGTAAAATCTACTAATTTTTAAATGTTTAAGACTAATTTTAAAAATTTTTTGAAAACAAGCATTTTTGTAGAGCCCCACAGCTTTGTGACCTCTGCTCTAGGTCATGGTCAGGGGACAGACACTACTAATCATACAGAAAATGAACTAGGGAGAGGATAACCTGGACATTATGAAGCTCTGAAGCAGGAGTAGGAATGGAGAGAAGTGGACTTAGTTAAGGAAATGTTTGAGAGAACTTGGCGACAGGCTGGACATGCAGGGAGAGAGACTTTTTTTGTTGTTGTTGTTGTTGTCTTTTGGCCTAAGGTGGAATGACAAGGCCACCAACTAAGATAGTAATAGGGCAGTAACAGAAAGTTCAGGAAATAAAGAGAAAATATTATAAGTTTTAGATATGATGAGTTTGAACATTTTGAGGTAGAAAAGTTACTCATTTTACTCATGAGGAATCTACAACTCAGCGATGTTAAGTAATTTTCAGAATTTTACCTGTGATAAGAACTAAGGCTGATATAACCCCAATGACTTTATCTTACACCTACATGTGCTGTCACACATAATAGCCACTAAGGACGAATATTTTCTGAGCCACTTGAAATGTAGCTAGTTCAAATTGAAATGCACCGTAAGTGTAAATTACATACGGGATTTTGAAAACTTAGTAAGAAAAAAGGAGATTGTAAAGTACCTTGTTAATTTTTTATATTGATTACCTGTTAAATGATAACATTTTGGGTATATTGAGTTAAATAAAACGTATTATTAAAATTAATTCCACCTGTTCTTTTTTTTTTTACTTTTTTCTAGTGTGGCTACTAGGAAATTTTAAATTATATATGTGGCTCATATTATATATCTATTGGACAGAGCTGCCCTAGACCATGACCCTCAACAAGAAGGTGCTTTCTAACTCTGCCCACAGCCAGTCTGTAGAGAACACATGGGCCATTAGGCACACCTATCCCATTATCATGTGTTAAGCCCCATGAGAGGATGCCTTCACCTCAGAGTAAAAGAAAAGAAACCCAAGAAGGGGGGACTTCCCTGGTGGCACAGTGGATAAGGCTCTGCCCTCCCAATGCAGGGGGCCTGGGTTCGATCCCTGGTCAGGGAACTAGATCCCACTTGCATGCTGCAACTAAGGAGCCAGCAAGCCTCAACTAAGGAGCCTTGGAGTCGCAACTGAGGAGCCCGTCTGCCACAACTAAGGCCCAGCACAACAACAAAAAAAAGGTAAATAAATAAATAAATATTAAAAAAAAAAAGAAGAAGAAACCCAAGGAGGGGAAAGCATGGGTTAGGGGAAGAATAAAAGTGACATTATCTAGTTTCCCACGCACCTCCAAGGAGCGTTTTGGATCTAAGTCCTGCATTAGGAGGACATCATGAGATGAGGACCTTCTTACAACTTTCAGAGCATCTTCATGAATTTAAATAAAATTGTGGGCCCATCTTACTGATTGCTTTAGGTCTAGGTGACCTTCCCCTCAGAATAGATTACTGGGTGGTCCTGATGAAGAAATACTGAGGACCTAAGTGAATCCCATGAGGCAAGATCTGAGCGGGACTCCTGCGAAGCATCTCGCAATGCTGGGGAGCTGGATACCCACCTTGGGCTCTCTTTTCCTACTGGAGAAACCACAGGCTCAGGGAGACCCTCTCAGTGTGGCACAGTGGCAGCCTAGGGGAGGGATGATGCAAAGTGAAACTGCTCCTTTACCCTTCTAATGTAGTCCTTCTCAGTCTCTGTGGTCCAGGGGTTCTTTTTCAGCCTCACCTCCAGGTTCTGGAATTTTCACAATGACGTTCTTATCTATGGATAGTTGCTAGCTGTTTTTCTTATGAGGACTGAAGTCTGGAATGACCTATGTCGCCATCTTGATGACAGTACCTCAATTCATCTGTGTTTTAATAAGGAGGGCATGAGCTATAAATGTCACCTGTGTAAACAAGTTGATTGGTCATCCAACCGATCAGAATCACTCAAGGGTAATACGTTGTAGTGGTACCTCTGTTATAGACCTTAGTCCTCATCTTTTCAGATCCATAAACTTGATTTTATAAATGCAGTGAGAATTGATTCATTACTGATAAATGGGCTTATCTAACTAAACTTACACAGGACAGGTAAATTACCACTTTATTAAGTTAAAACAGGAAAATTGGTTAGGGTTATTATGGTTAGAAATACAAAAAGCAATGAGATAGGGACTTCCCTCATGGTCCAGTGGTAAAGAATCAGCCTTCCAATGCAGAGGATGAGTGTTCGATCCCTGGTTGGGGAACTAAGATCCCACATGCTGCGGGGCAACTAAGCCCATGTGCTGCAACTACTGAGCCCACACGCCTCAATTAGAGAGCCCACATGCCACAAACTACAGTGCCCACGTGCTCTGGAGCCTGTGTGCCACAACTAGAGAGAAGCCCATGCACCGAAATGAAAGATCCTGCATGCCACAGCTAAGACCTGATGCAGCCCCCCCAAAAAAAGAAAAAAAATGAGATAATTCAATAAAAATTTAATATATATTAATATGTATACTATAATATATATTACATATCATGATATGTAATATACATATATTATAAACCTACAACAGTTTGTCACAGAACCCAAGACCAGGAATGCAGTTGGATTCCAGGAAAAGATGAGAACCAGAAATTGAAAATGTTGTTCGGGTTCTTTGTCTCTCATCTATGTCCCTCTCTGTGCATCTCGTTCGTTCATTTCTTGTATCTCTGCGGAAGGGCTTCCTCTCATTCTCTGATCTATGTGGAAAATGACCACCCACAGCTCCTGGGTTAATTTGTTACAAGTCTAGCTACTTGGAGAAACTAACCTGATTTCAATCAGAGTTCCTGTCTCCTGGGAAGGGTTGATTGATCTAGCTTGGACATAAGCCCACTCTTGGTATCAATCAACTGTAGCCAGAATGGCATGCTCATATTGTTGAAAAATGCTCCTTAGTATTTACCCAAAAGAGTTTAAAACTTATGTCCACACAAAAATCTGCACACAGATGTTTATAGCAGCTTTATTTATGATTGTCAAAACTTGGAAGCACCAAGATGTCGTTCACTAGATAAATGGATACAAAAAACAAAGTGGTACATCCAGACAATGGAATGTTAGTGCTAAAAAGAAATGAGGGCTTCCCTGGTGGCACAGTGATTAAGGATCCGCCTGCCAATGCAGGGAACACAGGTTCGAGCCCTGGTCCAGGAAAATCCCACATGCTGTGGAGCAAGTAAGTCCCTGCACCACAAATACTGAGCCTGCGAGCCACAACTACTGAGCCTGTGTGCCTAGAGCCACCACAATGAGAAGCCCGCACATTGCAAATAGAGAAAGCCCACGTGCAGCAACGAAGACCCAATGCAGCCAAAAATAAATAAATAAATAAAAAATTGAAAAAAAAATTTTAGAAGTAGATTGTAAAATAATACAAAAAAAGTTTTAAATAAATAAATAAAAGAAATGAGCTATCAAGTCATGAAAAGACACGGAGGAAACTTAGATACATATTACTAAGTGAAAGAAACCAATCTGAGAAGGTTATATACTGTACAATTCCAATAATATGACTTTCTGGAAAAGGTAAAACTATGGAGACAATAAAAGGATCAGTGGTTGCTAGAGGTTAGAGGGGCATGAGGGATGAATAGGCAGAGCACATAGGATTTTAGGTAGTAAAACTATTCTGTATGATACTCTAATGGTGAATACACATTTATAAATTTATCCAGACCCATAGAACAACATCAAGAGTGAACCCTAATGTAAACTATGGAATCTGAGAGATAATGATATTTCAGTGTAGGTTCAAATATACTACTCTATTGGGAATGTTGAGAATGGGGCAAGTTATGCATATGTGAGAGCAGGAGGTGTATGGGAAATCTTTGTACCTTCCACTGTGTTTTGTTGTGAACCTAAAATTGTTCTTAAAAAAAATAATAAAGTCTTAAGATACACAACAAATAATGTTGGCAAGGAATTCTCCAGGAGCATCTTGCATAGTTTTTAGAAAAAAACATATGTGTGGGGGGGTGTGGGTCAGAAGACCATCAAAAATAAATATCCAAAATAAAATATAATTTATAGTAAAAATAAAGTGAGTGAGCCAAGTCTCACATTTCCTGATTAGCATGGAATATTAGATATCTAGGAGCTTTACAGGAAGCCAAATGATCATCAGAAATTTTTTTGGTGAGCTTTGAAGGAATGCAATTGATTTTTTAAAATACTATTTATATCTGTTTTACTCCGGCTAAACTAATTGCTGTAAAAACCTCCTCAACACCTCAGTGACTTAACACAAATAAGCTTTATTTCTTATTCATGACACAATCAGCAGAGTGTGTGTCATTCAGAGATCCACACTGTCATTCAGAGATCCAGGCTCCTTCCATCTTCTGGGTCTGCCCTCCCCTAGGTCTTTGGGGTCTTCTCTAACAAGCCAGCAGGTAAGGAGAGAAAGAGCATTGAGAAGGCACACTATTGTTAACTGCCTTGATATGAAAGTGTCATAAATTATTTCCACTGTGAGAATGAGACATATGGTCCCACTTAGATCAAAGGGACACCTGGGAGCCCTAGTTACTTGAGAAGCCTGGGACCATCAGGCAGCAAGTCCAAATGGAGATTGATTGTGGCCAATTTGCAGCTGCAGCCTCAGGGTAACTCCCAGTGGTGGGTCCCCTCCCCACTGGAGATTATGTAGGTGCTTAGTGTTAGGCTCTGGCTCCACAGACCTGGAGGCCCATTGCTGCCCAGGACTCTTGTAAGAAGGTGTAGTTAGCAAGTGCATGCTGAGCACTTCGTGAGTAGCTAGGGATCTGGAACTGGGCAAGGGTCAGGAGAGGCTGCTTACAGGACAGGTACTTGGAGGATAAGGTGTATGCCAACTGGCAACTTCTAAAATACCCAATGGGTAAAATTCTCATTGAATGAAGAGCTCCAGTTTACTGCACTTCTTTGCTAGGGTTGGGGCAGGAGTCTGGTTGGGGTATCTTCTATAAGACAAACTTGGGATAGACTAGTGGCATGTCCAGGAAGAAGAAACAAACATGAATATTTGTGAGCACTGTCAGTCACTGTCACTATGCTAACTTCTTCAGGCTCTGATATACTATTTCATCCATGTCCACTTTGGAAATCAAGATAAACAGCCATATTCTTGGGTCAGGGAACAACTTTCTCCTGGACAGTGCTAATAGGCTAGTGTCAACTTTGACTTTCAGCTTCTCAGTTTCCTCTATTTAAGTGACACATTCTTATTAGATGTCCAATGCTACCTATTAGGCTACTGTCATGTCTTGCGTTCTGCGTTGGATCACCCGGCCTCCTCTAAGAGGTATTATTTTTATCTAATTTGTTCTCAGGGGTCTTGTTAAGTAGGAATTTTACAAAAGAAATTTTAGTGTAGAAATTAAGGCGAAATCAAAGTTCCTTTTGTGAAATGCCAACCCTGTTCTACTCTACTTAGGATAAGAGAGCTTTCCAATGACTCAATCAAGGCAGTTCAGCAGGCCTCTAGATTCTAGATATAATACTGTGTGGTTTAGGGAACATGATACTAGTCTGTAGGGAAAATCAGGAAGACCTGAGATAACTGATCAGTTAAAGGCAAAATCTCTTTGAGTAGACAGGATAGATCTCAAAATGTCTGTTAAGGCATTTTCTTCTCTTCTATGAAGCTAGGTTTCTTTACATATTTTCCCATTATAGGAAATAGACAGGGAGAAAGTTCTCCATCCAGAGGAGAAAGCTATATTACACATAAGATTGCATCTGCTGGCAGATTGCATCTTCTACCTAATCCTGCCTAAAAGGTCATCCCTGTAAAGCTGAGACACCTGCTTCCTCTTGGGTAGAAAGAGTATATCACAGAGAGAGGCAACTGTTGAGACTGTGAGAACTACTTTATTAGAAAGCATAAAGGTAGGCATATTACAGGTACTCGACTCGGCCTCAGAATCTAAAGTTGTCAGTTTTTAGAATTAAGTCATGATTCTCTCCTTAGTATCATTCTATCTTGCCTCAGACTTGCAGATCCTAAAGTCCGAGTTGACAGAATTAAAATTATATCATCTGGTTGGCATGAGGCATGACTCTGGACCTCCCTAAACTCTTTCTGCATCTCTTCCTTTCCCTTCTCCTAGTGGCAGCTCCATAGCCAATACATTTTTCCTTGGAAAAATTATAGTGAATTTATGAGATTCTTCTTGTTCAATGTACACCATGTTGGCAAGATGTATATGGATGGTCAACAAAGATATTTTATTATGGGCATTCAGGGAGTGTGATCTTTTTTTCCAAGTGTCGTGAAAAGGTCTAGGATTACATGATACTGCACTGCTCTTGAAAGAATGGTCTACTCTCATCAAAGAATAGGAGAATATTCAGATGTTAATTGTTGTGATCACCTGAAGGTTAAGAAAAAGCGTTCAAGAAGACTCTAAGCTTTCCCCCAACTTTCATGTAATTGTTAACCCATATTCCCCTTCAAATGTTCTTTTGTTGTCTCATTCCTTTCATGTTCTTTACAGACATAGATCTTGTCTTGAAAAGGGCCTGTGTGGTCGAAGTAACAGGCCTGGGAATGCCAGGCTGGTTGAGAAGAAGCAGGAGAAGCTAGAACCAATGCCAAAGGGTCAGCAGTGAGGAGAGAGCAACTGGGAGCTCATCTTCCCCAGCAAGAGAGAATTCAACAACTCATATCTCCAGGCAATGATAGGGGTGCTTGGCTCTGAGAGCAAAGTATAAGCAGAGTGTTCAGATTCCTGCTGAGGGGCTGAGGGAGTGGTAGCTAAGCCTGCAGTCTCAGTGCTCATGCCAGGCCATTCTGGCCCAGAAGAAAGCAAAAGACACAGGGATCCTGCAGGGATCAGGTCAAGCATCAAGAAGGCCAGGCTACAGTTCTGTAAAGAGAAGAAGAATGTACAGTAAGGATGGGGACGTGCCAAGAGGGGATTATTTCATTCAGACCCAAAGAGGCCAAGGAAGAAGACTGGGTTCCAGAATAGGAAACAGAGACCCTCCCAGACCTAATCACACACATATCTCACACTGATGTGGACCATGTCAGAATCTGGTACAGTGTCCCAGGCACTTAATTCAACCAGCTCCCCTATGAGTCACAAACAGTATTCACATATATTAACACTTCTCACCCTCACACAATCACAAAACTCTTCAAGAGGAATGGGACGAGTGTCTCCCTTTTTAACAGTGAAAATACTGAGGTCTTGAGTAGTTAAGTGACTATCTAAGATTAACTAGCCTCAGAATGGCAGCAGCAAGGCTCAAACCCTAGTCTTCTGTCACTAAAGCCCTCCTTTTCTGGGCACTAGCTGCTCTTCATATCTTTGGTCCACTATCAGCTCTTACCCAGTTCCATAGCTGAGCATTTAACCAGGCAGCCCTGCATGCCAGTTTCCCACCCTGATTAAAAAGCTGGGCTTCAGAACTGTGACTCTCTTGAGTCAGTCACCCAATGGCTATGCTTGCATTTCCGGACTCACATCGGGGACAGGATCTCTTCCTTCACTCCCCCATAGAGGTCTACAGTTCAGGGTTAGTATCCTGGCTTCTCTAGAAAGACACTCATGGGCATTCCCAAAGAGCCCCCCAGCCCAGCCCCATTCCCACAGGTTAACTTAATATCTGGGGAGTGACAATAGGTAGAATGAGATGGGACAATTTTCTATAGTTTAAACTTAGAGTTTGAGGACTGAGGTCATCTAAGACAACTAATTCTGAGTTAAGAGTCAATACTGGTCATTTTAGTTCTGCCCTATCATTTGAAAACAATTTTTATGATTTTGGAAAGTTACTTATTGACTGACTCTTACTTTCTTCATGTTTAACATAAAAGTGTTAATTCAATAATTTTCAAAATGCTTTTTGTTCTCATATTCAATAACTGTATGGTATGGGGTTTATTATTATTATTATCATTCTATTCACTACTAGAATGTCTCAATTAAATTCCTTGAAGAACACACAAAGTAGGTGACAATTATGGGCAGCTGTATGGCACTGGTAGAATAACCCTTATCCTCAGAGTTCACCCCCACCACACTCTTCTTCAACTCCCTCAATGTCAGTCCCCTTGGGTTCCATCTACAGGACTTACCTAAGCAGGTCACGGCCACATCTTCCTTGTGGTTGCAGTTGTGATGCCCCCAGAACCTGTGCCGACATTGCTCCAGGGACTGCTCCTTCCCTGAGCAATGAACATCATCTAGCCAGATGCGGCCAGCTCCAAGGCCAAAGTTTCTCCGGGCTTTGGCAGATAGAAAGATTGACTCCCCACAGCCCAGTTGCTTGCACACCACCTGTTCCTCCTTTTCTCCCCAGCCATCATCACAGACAGAGCCCCATTCGCCCTTGTGCAGCACCTCCAGTCTCCCAGAGCAGCGGGTGTCTCCTCCTACCAGCCTCAAGTCAAAGGAATCTGCAGGGTCAGGGGATGGAGAGAGGCAAGGAAAGAAGAAAAAATAACATCATCTACATCCTCATTCAAATCCCATCAGCACTTTTGAAACTCTTTACCTGTGTTTCTGTGATTATATGATTAGTTTCTGTGATTATAGCCCTTGCTCTAGGTTCCAATCCATGTGGCCCAGGACTGTTTCCTTAACTAAGATCTTTTCACTTTCCCATTTATTTTATAAAAATCTAATATTTATGAATGACTTTCTAGTCGTTTTTTAAAATTGGAGACTTCAACAAGTACATGGAATGGTGTGTCCTTTTCCTATTATATAGAATTCAATATAATAATAGTTCATATTAATACATCGCTTAATATCATTTAAAGCATTTTCATATACAAAGGTAAGTATCATTATCTCCATTTTAAAAACAAGACAATTGATGAGCAGCACACTTAAATAACTTTGCCATGGTTATGTGATGCATGAGTAGTTCTCTGTAAACATTGGTTGAATAGAATTCCATTTAATCAAATTCATGAATGAACCTAGTCGCTGGACTTATAGGCATTACCTTCGCATTCGACCCATGTGTCCTCATCATGGGTGCAGTTATTGTTCCCCCAGAGCCCAGAAGGGCAATCATGAAGGTTTCCTTCTTGTCCTGAGCATGACACCTTGCTCAGCCAGATGGGCCCTTGGCCCTGTGTATCCTTGTTGCAGCATCTTTGGGTCAGTGTGGCCCTCCCACACCCCAGCTGCCGGCACACCACCTTTGCGGCTGAGAGATTCCAGCCTGCCTTGCACACGGTGCCCCATTGCTCTCGGTGCTTCACCTCCACTCGCCCTTTGCAGCGACCAGGGCCACCAACCAGCCGCACAGTCTCTGGAACTATGGGAAAAGAAAGATGAAGCGTCTGCTCTTTGTAAGAACACATCTTTCCCAGAAAAGGGGGCTCCTAACACTGAATTTTTCTAAGAAATAAGAATGAGACCTCAGTATCAGGGCGCAAGCATTTAGTGATTGTTTATCTGATAACAAACTGTGGGGTAACAAAGAGAAGACATGAACTAGTCCTTTAGCCAAATCACAGTCTAATGGAGGAGGAGATAGACACAGAGAGAGAAATTATTAATACATAGAAAGCAAATATATGAATGGAGCAAAGGAATACAACAACAACAACAATTATATATATATATATATATATTCACATATATATGTATGTGTGTGTATATATATAGCTAGATAGATATACACACAGTTGTTGTGTGTTGGTTTCCTATGAGTGTCTCCTGTCTACCTAGCTAGATGGTGGACCCCTTGAGAACTGAAAAAGCATGCATTATACTTTGGGAGCTCATTTCTTCCCCATAACTCCACCTGAGCTCTAGATGCAAATGTTTAGTGGTTGTTGGATTTGTGCATGTTTGTGTGTGTGAAGAAGAGAAACAGGTTCTCATATAGATTGAAACTAAGAGAAAATCATTAGCTCAACCAAGGATGAGTAGCAATTCTACCTGAGGATAATGTTTGTCTCCAGTGTCCACAACTGAGGAAGTGTAAGATGTGAAGGACAAGGAGCCAATTAGCCATTAGTTCATGGTGGAGAATAAGGACAAAGAGTGGTCATGTGGGGTGTGGGCAGCTGGCAGATAGTTCTTGAGCCCTGCCATACTCACTTTCACACATAGCCCCTGCATCCTCATTGTGGGAGCAATCAAAAACATCTTCCTCTTGCTCACAATGAATCAGTTTACTTTCCATCCCACTGCAGTTGACCGCTTGGATGAGGACTTTTTGGTCTTTTTCTGCCAATGGCTTATATAAAGTACCACTGGGTGTCCCTGTGGCTGCTCCACAGCCCAGCTCCCGGCACACCACTTCCACATCTTTCATGTCCCAGCCGTCATCACACACGGTGCCCCACTGGCCGTCCCGTTCCACTTCCACCCGCCCTTCACAGCGATGGCGACCTCCCACCAGTCGCGTTCTGGATGAAGACTCTGCAAAGAAATGAGATATTGGCTGGAGATCTGGGAGGAGCCCAGAGAGTACTCAGGCATGTATGCAGTATTCTTAGAATTCTTCCACCACTTCCAGTGCATGGAAAATTGAGGGATGAGAAAGGAGGGGCCAAAAGGGAAGAGGAGCTTCAGAACTCCATCTCTGAGTTCTAACCCTGCTACACTCTTAATTGTACCCTACCAAGAAACTCCATTTCAAGACACCTAGATATGACTGCTAGTTTTTGAAAACCAGCGGTCATATCTAGGTGTTTGAAGATTAAGAGAAAGAGGTTGGTTGAACATCCAGCAGAGTTTTTAGAATCGCTGGCGGTCAGGATAAGAAGGACCTATAGAGATCATCAAGTCTACCCCACCATTTCACTGATGAAGAAAATGATCCTCATGAAATTCAAGGTCATATGGCCACACTGTCAAATAGTGGAAAACCCAGGTCAGAACAGGAGTGTAGAGATGATATCTGTTTTTGTCCTTTCTTCCTCATGACTCTGTCTCCCCCCATGGCAGTTAGATTGAGGCAAGGTGTCTGGATATAATTTGCGCTGAACAACCTAACTCTCTCTCCCAGTATCAATGATCCACCACCACTCATCCTTGCTACTTCTATGACATTTTCCCATGTCCAAGAACCCAGCTCAGAAGAAATACAGAGAATACTGGGCAAAGGAAGAATCAGAGCCTCAGAGTCTCAGGACCCCAAAACTGAGTCTAGAGGATTCAAAGGGTTGGGAGTAGGAGATATGCTTCACAGAGCCTCCAGATAATTTCTGAGGAATCCAGGATGTGTTTCTACTTCTTGACTACAACTGTGAGGTAGAAAAGACTAATAGAAATTCTTTCCCTTCTACTAAGACTTAGACATGGAGTAGAGATGGTTGTGTAGGGAGCCCAGGGAAGAGCCCACCAGGAAATAAACTTCTGGATACTACATTCCAGGTATTGTTTTATGAACTCAGAGAATAGTGATGACAAGATAGTTAGCATTGTTGCCCTCAAAGAGATTATATTTAATAGGCTTGAGGCAATCCCACCAAGTCCTCTCAGCCCCAGAGTGATAGAGTGAGAAAAAAACCTAAATTTGCCATGCATCCATGGAGAGGTCTGTTGAACCTGGAGGGGCCACATTCAGACTGGTGGTCTGTGATCTGTTAGAATATGAACAGTATAACATGTGACAACATGGGCCACATGGAATGACCCAGATCCCTGCAAAAATGGAATACAATTTCTCAGGACAAGATTTTCCACTGCCTACCTTGTCTCAACTCTGCATAAACTCCCTAGAACTTGGCATCAACCCCAGAAGAAGCTATTGAGTGAAAAAAGTCTGACATGATTTTAAATCACACTGGGAAGTTTATGTTTGGTTTGTTCATTTGTTTTTGTTCTTCTCCTTTTCTTCCATAATTTCTTGAGGGAAGCAATATGAAGAATGGAGGTTAGAGATAGAAATTAAAATAAAACTATAAAAACTAAGAAAAGTCTCCATTTTTGCACACCAAAGTTTAAGGCATGTATATCTGAGTACAAATATAATTCAAGAAGAGTCATCTAGGAATAATTTTTGGGTCATTGTAACTAAGATTAGAGCTTGGATAGGCATTATTGTGTACTCCAGCAAATATTAGCTATCAGAATCATGCATATGTTATTTCATTTTATTTTGAATGATAAAACTCTGGTATTAAATAAATGTTCATTTTCATGAAGTGGAGGACTAGAACACCTCCTAAGAAAGAAGAAATATGTTTTTAAAAATAGACAGAGAGGGCTTCCCTGGTGGCGCAGTGGTTGAGAGTCCGCCTGCCGATGCAGGGGACACGGGTTCGTGCCCCGGTCCGGGAAGATCCCACATGCCGCGGAGCGGCTGCACCCATGAGCCATGGCCGCTGAGCCTGCGCGTCCGGAGCCTGTGCTCCGAAATGGGAGAGGCCACAACAGTGAGAGGCCCGCGTACCACAAAAAAAAAAAAAAAAAAAAAAAAATAGACAGAGAGACAATGAGAGAGAGAGAGGAACACAGAATAAGTATAAAAGAAATCCAGCTTGAGGGGAGAGAAGGTCTGAGAAAAGACTTGAAAGCTAGAGAGAAGAACAGAGGGGCTCGTCAGGGCAGTGTGTCCTAGGCAGTGTGTTAGCTTACTTTATTAGCTGAGGTCTTGAAAGAGGGACCCAGGGGTGGAGGAGAAACATCTTAGGATGTGAGAAGGCTATAAAGAGAGCAGGTGTCTCCCGGCACTTGCAGTAAGGGATAGCCCTGGAGGTCAGAGAAGAAGGACCAAGTAATCTGAGTATTGGACTGAAACCCAGAAGCAGCACTCCTTTAAGGAATCAAACTGCATCTATCAGGGTGTAAAATCCTCCACATTCATAGAGGAGTTTGTAGCTGCCCCTCTCTGGTAAAGCCTCTACTATCAAGAGAAAGACTAGGCTGAAGGGATAATGTCAAAGAAACTCATAATCCACAGCCAATCCCCTTGATTTTGGACCATCAGAGCCTTCCTCTCCCACAGACTAATTCTCTCTGTGCAGCCCCTTTCTCTCCTCAGTTGAGCTGTTTGTGCTCCGCCCAAAGACTCCTCACAGAAATGGTGGCTGAAATCCAACCTGCACTTTGCTGGTGAAGCCATGTGCTGCACAGAAGCTGATGCATTTCTAGTTCAATGGTACCATTAAAGCTAGCAGAGAGAACTGGAAATGGTAGAATTCAGCAGGGCAAAAGGAAGTTTGTTTCCCAGGGGGTGAGGTGTCTTCTGAGCCTGAAACAAAGCCATCTGCTACTTAGATGTGGCCGAGAGCCTTGGGTCACAGAAGCCAAGTGGAAAGGAATCCCTTTGCAAGATAAACCACCCAACTTTTTTCTTATGTGGAAATCTACCCACATAAGACTGAGTGGGTGGGTTGGGAAACCAGAAAGGAAATCTACTTGGGCTTTTTTGAACCAGAGGCTCTCTCCATGGCCCAGAGAAGTTTCAGAATTTCCACTCTCCAGAGCTTAAAGTCCTCCCTCTTAGGAACCCAAAAATCTTACCTGAGAGGCCAAGTCCAGTACAAAAGGCTGAGGAAAAAAGATAGAAGTGAATGAGATCATGTAGTCAATTTCCAAGGCTTTGTTCAAAAATGCAACTCTCTAGAAAGTCTTTGCCAAACTTTGTGGGACAGTTAGGGTGGTAAATACACAGCCTCCAAAGTTAGTCCTTGTTGGGACCTTTTCTTCCTGGAATGACCAGTCTCTAAGGGCACATGGACACTGACTAGGAACCACAAAACCAGTTCTACCATAGCTAACTGACCCATCATGTTCCCTTTACATCTGATGTTGGCTCTACCCCAGGCATGGATGGATTTGGTTTTCTATTCTAGTCAATTAGACTGATTGGTGATTACCACCTAAAGTAAAAGTGTGGTGATGCAGCATCTGGGCTCAAAAGGAAAGCATGCTAGAGGTCTCCGGGCAGACACACTGGTTGGGGAAGATAAAAATGTCATAGGAAACAGCACAGAGCATAGGGGAAAATGGCAGGATATGTCTGTGTTCACTGACACAGCATTTAGACCAGGGTCAGCAAACTTCTTCTGTAAAGGGACAGATTGTAAATATTTTAGGCTTTGTGGGCCATATAGTCTGTTTTAACTACTCGACTCTGTCATTGTAGCATTAGTGCAGCCATATATATATAAATGAATGAGCATGGCTGTGTTCCAATAAACCTTTATTTATGGACAACGAAATTGACATATTTTCATGTGTCACAAAATATTATTCTTCTTTTGATTTTTTTCCACCATTTAAAAATGTAAAATCCATTCTTAGTTTGCAGGCTGTAGTTTGCTGAATCCTGATTAATAGGTCAGAAAGCAGTTCTACATTGAGTTCCAAACTTCCAGGTTTAAGCACCAGCACATCTTTGAACCACCAGAGTTTCTCCCTACAGGATGTCTACATGATCAGACTCTTCTATTCATTAGGCTCCCTCCTAATGCTGTAGAGAGAGTCCTGAAACCTGTTGCATGTCAGTGGCCTTTGAACTGCAGAACTCATCATTCCCAACCCCGCCTGCCATCCCATCTTATAGGATCTTTCTGAAGGAGTCAATATCTTTGGACTTCCAGCCTAGAGCTTTTTAGGTAAATCTATGTATTTCATTGGCTTGTCCTGGAATATTTTCTTCCAAATACTTGCTTTCCAAATAATTTCTTAATAACCCCATGTCCTTAGTTTTCAGGATATGGCCACTCCCAGACTCAACGAGACCTTGTGTGCAATTGTCTAAAACTCAAAATTATATTATACATAACACCCTACATGTCTAATAAAGAACACAAAACATGTGTACATGCAAAGGAAACTGAATGTGATGAACCTGATATGTAGGTGTGAAAGTGACATAGCCCAAAAGTGACTTGAATACTCTGTAGCAGGGTGGATGACTATGGGTGTCACAGATAAGGAAAGCTTCATGAAGGAGGTGTGACTGAAGGTAAGTCTGAGAAATTCAACAGCACCTTCATAATGGGTGGGACTATCTGTTAGGTGATATAAGGGGTATATAGATGTTTAAGCATGTGGCCAGCACCCTGCATAGAGCACACAAGTGTCCAACTGAGAAACCAGTGTGGGCTTCAGTGATGTACTGGATCAACAAGATAATTAAAATGGATGTGATTGATTAGGGAAGGGACCTAGCAGGCACTGTTATCTTGTGAAAACGTGCCTAACAAACGTCTGAGGAACATACCATTATCTTTATTTCATAGATGAGAATGAGATTTCAGAGAGATACAGTAACTTTAAAATTCAGACAGCTAAGAAATCAAAGAGCAAGGATTGAAACTCAGATCTCTTTGATTCCAAAATCCCCATTTACTCTAAATTAATCTAAGCAATAAGAAACTGGGAAAAGCTAGTGAAACATTATATGTAACACATTTGATAAACGAAACACAATATGATAAATGAAAGTTGTTTGTCCTGCAGTTCTACTTCCTTTTCTTGCTTTATCTGCTGCTAACCTTGGTCCATTTATTTGTCTTTTTATAAATAGTGCATTTAGGAAAATTTATGTACAAATTTGTTAGTGCAAATATAGGGAAATAGGACATTTTCTGGTAATCAAGGTGGATTATAAATTGGGTATAGATTAAGTGGCTTTGGGGATTTAGAATAATTGCCAGGTATAGAGAAAGGAGGAGAGCAAGGAAGAGCCTTTCCTTGAATGATACATAGATCTGCACCAGATGGGCAAGGAGAGGATTCCCCCAATCAAAGTTCCAGAGTATTCTGAAGCCTAGACCAAAAGGAGCAGGAATACTCACCAAGGATCAAGAAGAATAGCAAAGCCATGACCCAGGTAGCTGGAGATGGTGAGCTGAATCGTAAGGCTGGCAGGAAGCCCCAGAACAGCAATATTCAGCTTTGGTTGCAAGTGTGCTGGGAGGAGGGAAGGAGGAAGGTCCTGCCTGCACCAGAGGCTTTATCATATGACCAGAAACCAATGGGCTCAGGGGGCAGAACTGATAGAGCTGGACTTGCTGAATTCAGCATGTCCCCAGAGAACGGGAGGTGGCCGGAACTGGCAGAAAGATGCTGAAAACCAAAGAAAACAAACAAAATATTCCCAAGCTGTTATGATTTGGTTCAGCTGTAATCCCAGCTCCATCAGTCTCTGCTTCAGTCCCTTCACTATGTAAACAGGGGAAACAACTCCCATAAGGAAAGGCAAGTACCAAGAATGGGGTCACTTCACATTAGAATATCAAGCAATGCTTGTCCCCCATGTATGGTGTGTGGGGGGCAATAGGCCATTTTCAATTCTCTCCTTCCAGGTGGAAGTGACCAGAAAATATAGAAGCCAGAGATCACAGAACAACTCCAGAGTTGCCCTTGTGGGTACCATGATCCAGAGTCAAGATGGTAATCCAGAGTCAAGGTGTCAGTCTCTGCAAATAGGGCTGGATTTATTTCCTTCAAACCAGCTTTTCCAGTGATAAGCAGAGGACCTAGGACTTGGGTCTGCTTTTCTTCTATGCTTGTCCTCATTTATGCCCATCTTTGGAAGTTGAAGGGAAACAGGTCCTTATGGTAATGAAATCAAGTTGTTCTTAAGTCTAAGATATGGTGGGCAGGGATTGAGTAGCAAGACCCTCAGTATTCCCAGGTCCCCCTGCCTTGCTATTAAGTATAGCTTTTTTGTTTTTGTTTTTGTTTTTGCGGTACGCGGGCCTCTCATTGTTGTGGCCTCTCTCGTTGCGGAGCACAGGCTCCGGATGCGCAGGCTCAGTGGCCATGGCTCACGGGCCTAGCCGCTCCACAGCATGTGGGATCTTCCCGGACCGGGTCACGAACCCGTGTCCCCTGCATCGGCAGGCAAACTCTCAACCACTGCGCCACCAGGGAAGCCCTTAAGTGTAGCTTTGCTTCAAGAGCTATTCAACTCTAGACTACTCAAGAACTCAACTACATATGCTAACATCACTCCCTACTATTTCAAACAGGGTAATTTTGTCTCTATAATGAAACATCTTAGCTTCTTTGTAATATTTGGATCACTCTATACAAAGATTGGTTCATTATAGGTATTTATTTTTAATCCTGTTTTTCTTCCTATAACTTCCATATTATTATATTCAGTAGAAATTTTTTAGCTGCCATGTGTGTTAGGTGAATGCGATGGGTCAAGGGGGTACATTGATGAATAAGGGAGAGTTTGGTGCTGCAAAATGATATGGTCTAGTAATTGTAATAGCACGTAAAAACAGCTGTAAGAGACGAAAGTATAAGAAACTTTGGGAACACAGTGGAGGAAATGGTCACCTTGACTTGGTGCAAATAATAGACTTTAGAGAGATGATGACAATTGAACAGGAATTAAAGGATGAGTAGCATGGAGAATCAGAATGGGAAAAGACTTTGCTGTGCATATGCAGACAAATGAAACAGTATTACCTATTTAAGCAATGACAGGTAGTTTGATATGGCTGGTCACAGCCTGCTTGGTGGTCAGGTGTCAGGAGATATTGGTGTGGAAATGTGAAGACACTAGGTGATATGAAGGTATCAATAGGATCCAGATGATGGAGAGTCCATTATAAATGTTTTGTAAATGCTAATTACTCACATTCCACCCTCTGCAGATTCTGAAATGTTGCAGTAAGAGACACAGAATTCAGAAAAGGCTCAAAACATCAGCTTTACTTTGAGGAATCTAGATTAGTTTGCAACTGGGATCCAAGATCCTATGTTTTTACCTTCAGCCTTCAGAAGTCAGACCTGCCCTACTGAGTTTACCCGTGGAGGAGAAAAGACTTCATGTGGCCTGTGGGCAGACAAATCCACCAGAGAGCTCAGGCTTCAAAATTGAGATATATTTCTCCACATATAATGTAGAAGATTAAGTGAAAGAAAAGGAGAGAAAAAAATAAAGACAAAAGCTTTCTCCCAACTATAGTATTTTATTAACAGAGTCAAGAACATGAAGAAAGGAAAAGGAAGCTTTTTCAATCAGAAAGAGCATTATGCTAAGGGAACAAAAAAACCATTGAAGGATGGTATGCATTTTAGAGCATGCATTCTGACTGCAGCCTGAAGGAGGAATTAGAATGGGGGAAGTCTGGAGTCAGGGAGATTCATGAAGAGACCACTGCACCAGTCCAGAGAGAGCAAAAGAGAGTCTAAACTGTCAGGGTGCCAAAGGGTGTCCAGGGGAGGGGATGGATATGAGAGAGAGTTAATTGTAGAATCTATAAGAAGACTTTGCTCTTTGGATGTGACCATAAGGAGTAAGTAGTCATTTAAGATGATTCTCAGATTTCTGGAAGGAAAAAATGTGACAGAAGGTGAAAATAAAAATAAATGTCAGCTACGGTAGGTAGAAAATAGGGCACTACACCTCATAGTGTTTTGGGGGTGAAATGGAGGATAAGTTGCTTAACAGGAGTCAGGGAGTCTGGATTGGAGAGGAAGCTTCTGAAAAATGGTAAGGGTCTGAAATAATCACTGAGAGGGAAGGAGACCCTGGATAAAGACAAGCACTGGATTGAAAACCTGCATTTGCTAAGCGGCACCAATGTGCCCTGTCAAGCTACAATCAAGAGGTCAGTGTGAGATTATCAGCCTGACCGATTCAAAGTTGGAGCCTTGTAAGAAAAGTGTGTTGGGAGCCTGACAGAGTCAGGGAGTTTGAGATGAGAAAGCAACTCAAGTGGCTGGCAAGACTTAGAGATCAGAAAATGGGTTGATACAAAGTGAAAACAGAAATAAGTGGTAGGAAAGAGGATCTTACTGAGGAAGGGCTGGGGAAAAGGAAAGTGATAGAAAGTTCAAGTGATGGAAAGTTGTTCAGAGATTTCGAGAGGAGTGGTTAGGGTTTTAGAGGAGAAGCAGTTCTGGGCAATGACAAGTCCCAAGTCAGGGAACTGAAAGAGAATGAAGGTAGAAGTTTCAGAAGCTGAGAAGTTTAGGGAATTAAGAAGGGGTTATCAGTAGGAGGCTTATCCAGGTGAAGAAGATGGGGTGGGATGCAGGGAGTGGTAAGCCCAAAGCAGTGGAAGTAGATAATTGTCTGAAGAACATCAGTATATAACACACGTAAGAACATAGAAGACCCTCTCTGGGATACTGTAATGAAGGATGAGCTACATGCTCTGCTGGTTTAGCATCAAGGTGAAATCCCTCTGACAAATAACTGAATACGTCAATTATTAGTGGTCTCTGTGAGAATAGGAAACCATCTGAGTTGTTCCCCTTGCATTCCCAGTGTTTGACATGGAATAAATGATTGTTGACTCTGTGAATGAATAAATGATTATATTATCAGGCAAAGAACATCACTGAGCAGTTAGAACCATAAGAAACATCGTCTCGGGACTTCCCTGGTGGCTCAGTGGTTAAGAATCCTCCTGCCAATGCAGGCGACATGGGTTCGATCCCTGGTCTGGGAAGATCCCACATGCCGTGGAGCAACTAAGCCCATGTGCCACAACTACTGAGCCTGCACTCTAGAGCCCATGAGCCACAACTACTGAGTCCACGCACCACACCTATTGAAGCACACATGCCTAGAGCCCGTGCTCCGCAACAAGAGAAGCCACTGCAAGGAGAAGCCAGTGCACCACAACAAAGAGTAGCCCCTGCTTGCCACAACTAGAGAAAGTCCACACACAATAACGAAGACCCAATGCAGCCAAAAATATAATTAATTAATTAATTAATTTAAAGAGAAAGAAACATATCTCTTGTCCATCATGTCCACATTGTCTTGTATGGGCTGGGGGATAGAGACTTTAGAGTCCCTAAGAGAAAAAAATGGCATGAAATAATTACTCTGTCTATCTGGGGTGTGCATAATCAAAGGATGATCTGAAGAGCTAATAGGATACTAAGTCAATCAGGTGTCTACCACCATAATAATGGGATAGATATTTTCCAGGAAGACCCATTTCAGTCACTCTTGGCGGGACAAGGTTTTTAATGTGCACCTATCTCATGCAGGATTGGCTTTAGAACTGGGTGGGGCTGAACTCACAGGTAAGAGTCACTGACGTATGCTTCCTGGGTGGGAGAAGGTAAAGCCTGACATCCTGAGATGGTTGTCAGAATGACTGGGGCTCACAGGCTGCCTTTCTATAATAATTGATCTGAAATCAGGCTTCTGGTCGGTGTGGCTGTCCTTTCCTGTGTACATCTGTAAACCCCTGTAAATAGCACCACTGATTCCCTTCTGTTGCTCTCATTTGTTTATCTGCCTCCCTCTCCCATAGCGACCAGGATGGAGAAGGAGCTCAAAATAAGGAATAGATCCAGGACTTGGGATTGAGGGAGCATGAGCACAGTCTTCAGGTATTTAGAAGAAAATTTCTTTGTGGTATTCCTGAGGAGATAGCAAGACTTACATATGGACACTTCTGGAAAACATTTATTTTCAACTCATCATGAGAAAAATCTGAAGACAAAATAGATTGTCCCAGAGGACATGATCTATAACTGCAGATGTTTATTCATATGGCCTGTTAATAGATTCCATTATTTATGGTTGGGTGATTATTATTAATTATTTTGTTGCCACCAAGTCTCAAAATTGCAAAAATATTCTAAACATGGTCAGGAAAAAGATCCTAAATCCTTATTAAAATACCAGCATCACCTCTGTTGGGCTGAGGGTCCTTGTTCATGCTGAAGGACAGGCAGGACACCTGGGCTGTGGCCTCTCTCAGGATGTGATAAAGGCTTAATGGCCTCTCACTCTTCAGGTACCAGAGGCAAGAAATCCAAGAGAGAGGAGAATGGGTGATGGCAGCCAAAAGAGTAGAGTATGCAGGGAGGAAAACCTGTAAACCTGGCTGTCCTGTGTGTATCCTTCCTGGCTGTCCACTTCCTGCTGGCAGAAAACTGGCCCTAGCTGTTCTTATGTCCTTGGTGTGTGCTCTGGCCAGGGCACTTCAACCTGCTTTTCTGGACTTTCCTGGAATCATCCTTAGAAAGAGGCATTACAGTGCAAAGGCTAAGAGCATGTGCTTTGGAGGCAAGTGGACCTAGTTAAAATTCCAACTCAGTCACTTAATAACCATGTGGCCTTGAACAAGTTACTTTGACCCTTTGGGGTAGTTCTGTTGAAGAGGATTTATACCTTTTTTGCTAGAATGATCAGTTTTCATTTCTGCCTTTTATTGAATAACTATTTAACTAATTTAATCTTGCTTAATCTACTTTCATGTTCCTTTTTTAAATGGGAAATCAAAAATGACAGCAAAGCAAGTAGCTTATAGAGTGACTCCTCAGATAAGCACCAAGCACAGAAGGCCAGCTCATTTCCTAATAGTAATTAGCCTTTATTAGTTTTTCTGTGCCCCAAAGTTGGTTCCCTGGACATCCCTGATCCTAAACCTAGTCCCTATGAAAGACAGACATTCCCATGTTTTAAAAAAAAGCCCATATTCTGGTAGCATAAGGATAAATGGTCAGTATGGGGCCCACGAGAAGACAGCAAGAGGAGCTGTCTGATGAACCAGCCACAGATTGGGCTGTTTCCCAGGGGTTACTAGACATCACTGCACTATGCTGCCTCATCACTATACTTCAGTAAAAAAAAAAAAAAAAAATTTAAAGTATATAACAATTGTAAATATCTATGTAGCCAACATTGTAGGACCTAAATTTATGATATAAATATCTACATATATGAAAGGAGAATTAGACAGCAAAACAATAGTAGTAGGGAGGAATTCCCCAACAGTCCAGTGGTTAGGACTCCACTCTTCCATTGCAGGGGGCACGGGTTTGATCCCTGGTTGGGGAACTAAGATCCTGCATGCTGTACAGCATAGCCAAAAATAATAATAATAGGGGACTTCAATACCTCACTTTCAACAATGGATAATCATCAAGACAGAAAATCAATATGGAAATATCAGATGTAAACTACACATTAGACCAAATAGACCAAACCTAATAGATATATGCAGAACATTTCATTTAACATCAGAAGAAAGCACATTCTTCTCAATAGCATGTAGAATATTCTCCAAGATAGAACATATATTAGGCCTCAAAGAACTAGAAAAAGAACAAACTAAGCCCAAAGTTAGTAGAAGGTAAGAAATAACAAAGATCAGAGCAGAAATCAATGAAATAGAGATTAGAAAGGTGATTAAAAAAAAGATTAATGAAACTAAGAGCTAGTTTTGTAAAATAGATAAACAAAACTGACAAAACTTTTGCTAGACTAAGGAAAAAGAGAGAAGACTCAAATAAATAAAAACACAGATGAAAGAGGAGACATTACAATTGATAACACAGAGATACTAAGGATCATAAGAAACTACTATGAACAATTATATGCCAAAAAATTAGAAAACCCAGAAGAAATGAGTAAATTCCTAAAACATACAACCTACAAAGACTGAATAATGAAGAAATATAAAACCTAAAGAAACCAATAACAATGGAAAAGATTGAATCAGTAATCAAAACTTCCCATAAAGAAAAGTTGAGGACCAGATGGCTTTATAGAAAAATTCTACTAAACATTTAAAGAAGAATTAATACCAATCCTCCTCAAATTCTTCCAAAAGATTGAAGAGGAGGTAACACTTTCAAATTCATTTTATAAGACCAGCATTACCCTGAGACTAAAGACAGACAAGGAAACTACAAGAAAAGAAAATCACCAACCAATATCACAGATAAACATAGATGCAAAAATCCTCAACAATTTATACTAGCAAACAGAATTCAACAAATTATTAAAGGATCATATACCATGATCAACTGGAATTTAGCCCTGGGTGCAAGGGTAGCACAACATTACACAAATCAATAAATGTGATACAGGGACTTCTGTGGTGGTGCAGTGTTTACGAATCTGCCTGCGAATGCATACAGCAAGGGTTTGAGGCCTGGTCCGGGAAGATCCCACATGCCGTAGAACAACTAAGCCCCTCAGTCATAATTACTGAGCCTGAGCTCTAGAGTCCGTGAGCCACAACTACTGAGCCCCTGTGCCACAACGACTGAAGCCCACGTGCCTAGAGCCCATGCTCCACAACAAGAGAAGCCACCACAATGAGAAGCCCGCGCACTGCAATGAAGAGTATCCCCTGCTAGCTGCAACTAGAGTAAGCCCGCACGCAGCAATGAAGACCCAACATAGCCAAAAATAAATAA
The DNA here is from genome assembly GCF_951394435.1 of Stenella coeruleoalba. Lineage (NCBI taxonomy): Eukaryota > Metazoa > Chordata > Mammalia > Artiodactyla > Delphinidae > Stenella > Stenella coeruleoalba. Next base: position 113,689,225 of record NC_137169.1, read on the forward strand.
ATTTTAAAAAGAAATGTGATACAGCTCAGAAACAAAATGAAGATTAAAAGTTGTCTGATCATCTCAATAGATGCAGAAAAATCATATGACAAAATTGGATATCCTTTCATGTTAAAAACTCTTAAATTAAATATAGATGGAATGTACCTTAACATTAAAAAGGTCATACCTGTCTATCTATCTATCTATTTATTATATATATGACATACATATATATATATATATATATATATATATATATATATATATATATATATATATATATATGAAAAACCCATAGTTAACATCATATTTAACAGTGAAAAGCTGAAAGTTTTTTCTCTAAGATCAGGAACAAGACAAGAATATATAACTGCCCCACTCCTCACAGAAGACTTTGTCTTTTTTCATTAACTCTTCCTACCCTGCTCCTCCTTACTTCCTGAGGGGTCCCAAAGAGCAGCTAATGTATTGAGAAGAAAGTGAAGAAAAAAAGAAAAATGACACTGATTACATCTCATTTCCTTGCTGCAGACTTCCAAATAGGAGTCATCCCTAAGCTGAGAGAGGGGTGAGGAAGACACCATCAGATGAGAAAGTCAAGTTCTAGAATGGACCAGATTTGTTCCATCATTTTCCTTTCTTTTTTTAAAAATAAATAAAAGAATTATTTATTGATTGATGTTTATTTTTGGCCATGCCATGCCATGGCATGAGGGATCTTAGTTCCCAGACCAGGGATGGAACAGGTGCCCTCTGCAGTGGAAGCCTGGAGTCCTAACCACTGGACTGCCAGGGAATTCCCTGTCATTTTCTTTTCTTTTCTTTCTTTTTTTTACTATCTGAGGAGACGACTACTTATTGATACCTGAAAGTGATTGGAAAATTTAGAAGATGTGCTAGAGATTTCTTTTAGTGGTGAAAAACCAGAAGATTCAATAAAGTTAGGGTAAGTTATTGGAAATAATAAAATTAATTTGTTTGCACCCTACCAAGAAAGTTAATAAACTGAACTTTAATAAACTCAGTAAAGTTATACTCAATAATGCTTTGTGGAGAGGATGTTTACCTTGGAAATGAGAAGAAGAGATGAGTACTGTAAAATTGGCCATTGGGAGAACAAAGTTTGCAGCAGAGATGACCACCGTCCAGGTTACAGGGGAGAAAAGGACAGGATACAAAGTGCATGCTGATCATAATGTGACTCCCATTCAAAATGAAAACTCTGGTTTATGCTAATAAATGTTTATTTTGAAAACACGTATAGTCTGGTATTGGGTACTTTACACTGAGTTTCAATATCAGACATATGTGAAGGATAGAATAAAACTTTCATACCACAACTCAGATGTGAAAGAATTTAAACTGTCCTTTTTATCTATATAACCAATCACATCTTAATTTTGAGTTCTCAGCCTTGATAAAGTCATAAGAAAAATTTATGTCTGATCTGAAAATCAGTGTGGTTTTGGTGAGAATGAGCCAACAGTGAACACTGTCTTCTCTATTGGGTAACTGAGAGTAGCAACAAATTTTACATATTTCTGTAATTTAGCAAAACAACTGGCTACTAGGGAAATCTTGGGAGAAATTTGTACCCAAGAAATTCTAAACATTTTCACCACATTAGGGCATGATGTGAATTGTAGATCCAAGGGAGATAATGGAGATGTTTTGGTGGCAGCTGGTAGCAACAGGGTAGTCGTTTTGCCTCATTTGTATGGAAAACTTTGCAAAGGCTCTGTGCTGCCTGCCCTGAGGTAATTCAGCAAGCCGGGGGACTTCAAATCTGAAAAAGTTCTATCCAGTCTTGGAGGCTCTGATACTAAGAACTGGAGATGGCAAAGTCCATTTAAGGCCCAAGTCTCACTCAAAGTGAAGCGCACCAACATAAGAACCACACCCTGGGCAGGGTCCAGCTGTGAAGGCTCAGATCCAGAAGATTGTTCCTAAGAACTAACCATGTCTGCACCTGCTCCAGGGGACTTCCTTCTGGATCCTTTCTCCAGAAGTTGTGCAACACTTGAACAACTCTAATCCATACATTTCTGTCACAGTGAAAGAAATCTGTCACAGTGAATTATATTTCCAGAGCCCTTAACACTGTTCTAGGAGCTCTATATGAATTAACTTATGTGGGTAATTTTATTACCCTATGATAAGCAAACTTGGTGTAGTAACTAACAGACCTTAATTAGATGAAAGAATTTCAAACCTCCTAAGGACCAAAGGGAAGATCTTCCCCCATATTCAGAATATTGGAGCTGGAAGGAAACTTAGAAACTAACTGGTCCAGGGGTTTTATTCCACCAATAAAAGAAGGACTAGGTTCAGCCTTGTAGAAAAGAAAGTGCTGATGATATTTTAGAAGTGGGGGAAGAAGAAAGAGGGAAAGAATAGGAGAGATTTTTGAGTCAGAGAGCCCTCCCAATGGCTTATACCTTACTGTTTCACTTCTTTTAAGGGGACTATATGGTGGTTTTTAGCCTATAAACCATCCATTAAGGTCTCTTGGTCTAATTCAGGTCCCTTCTCTTCAAATGGAAACTGAAGGCCATAGAGGTGCAATGACAGTGGCGAGGGTCACACAATGCAGCAGTGGCAGAGTTGCCTCTAGAGCCCTGGATTCTGATTTCTTCTAGCACACTGTGGTACATTTTCCCCACGCCCTGTTACACAACACACAACTGTAGGTGGGTCTTCAGCAGATTTGCATTAACTGACCAATGTAATAATTCTAACATGGAGGGAGTGTTCTGGGTCAGGGAGCACTGGTATAGATTTGTGGGACAGTGACCACAAATGTCCACTTTTTACTCTCTTCTCTGTTTATATTACAGTCTTGCATTTACACTGCTTCTTGAGGACATATCAAGTGTTAACAGCTACTACGTTGACATGTATGATCTTGAACAAGTTAGATAATCTCTTTGGACCTTAGTTTTCTCATTTAAAAAAAGACAAATAATACAACAAGCAAAACTCTTGATGCTTCTCTCTGCTAAGTTCTGTTCACTTCTCTCCACCAGTCAGATCTCTCACATGGATGACCCGTATGGGGTTCAGGGAACATAATTCAAGCATTCTTTATTCCCACACACTCTAGGAGAATAAGATCCAGAGAGTGGAATCCTCTCAATAGCTACGTTTAATCTCAATACATAATTAAAAACAAAACCAAAAACTCTCAGTAAACTAGAAATGAAAGAAAATTTCCTTAAGCTGATAAAGGATAACGTTGAAGAAACTGTAGTTAACAGTCTACCCTCACCACTTGTATTCTACATTGTACCATCTTTCCTAGCCAGTGCAATATGACAAAACTGATAAAAAGCATACAAATTAGAAAAATAAATCAGTAAACTTATTGCTTTTTTTTTTTTCTTTCGGTACGCAGGCCTCTCACTGTTGTGGCCTCTCCTGTTGCGGAGCACAGGCTCCGGACGCACAGGCTCAGCGGCCATGGCTCACGGGCCCAGCCACCCCGCGGCATGTGGGATCTTCCCGGACAGGGGCACGAACCTGTGTCCCCTGAATCGGCAGGCGGACTCTCAACCACTGCGCCACCAGGGAAGCCCCAATATTGCTATTTTTAAACAATATGATTGTGTCCATAGCAAACCTATGTAACCTACAAAAGAAAAACACCTACTAGAACTAATAATTTAATAATACTAGAGGATTCAAGGTCAAAATACAAAGTCAGTTGCTTTTCCATATACTGGGAAAATAATGGAAAATAAAATTTCAGGGAGTGGTTAGGTCCATTGGTAGGACTTGGTGCTTTCACTGTTGTGGGACTAGGTTCAATTCCTGGCTGGGAAACTGAGATCCCACAAGCTGTGCAACGTGGCCAGAAAAAAAAAAAAGAAAGAAAGAAAAAAATTTCGAACAACACCATTTACAATAGCGTCAAAATACATTAAGTACCTAGTAAATGATCTAATGACATATATAGAACACCTCTACACCAAAAACTACAAAATATCACTAAGAGAAATTAAAGACCTAAATAAATGGAGAGGTAGACGGTGAAAGGGTAAGCTTTACACTGGTAACATGTCTATTTTCCCTAAAGAAATAGAAACTTGAGATGTGTCACAATCTTAAACATAAAACACAATCTGTCAAACTTCTGAAAGAAAACTTAGGAAAATATCTTCATGACCTAAGATCTGCTTAGAGACTTCTTAGGACACAAAAAGCTCTAACCACTAAAAACATTTGATGTTAGACTTTATCAAAATTAATTTTTTGCTTGTAAAAAGACACAATTAAGAAAAAATAGACAAGGCAGAATAGGAAAAAATGTTTGTACCTAGACTCTACAACAACTTGTCACAAAAAATTAAAAATGAGCAATCCAATTAAAACTGGGCAAAACCTTTGAGCATGATTTGACAAAAGAAGATATATGAATGATCAATATATGCATGAAAATGTGCTTAAGACCATTCATTAATCATTAGGTAAACTAAGGCCACAATAAAATATACAATGAAATATTTATCAGAATGCTAATAATTTTTAACCTGATAATATTAAATGTTGGTAAGGATGTGGAGCAACTGGAACTCTCATACATTGCTGGTGATAGTATTAACTGATCTAATTACTTCGAAGGACTGTTCAGCAGTTTCTAAATTCAAACACATCTACCTTTTCACCCAGCAATTATGTTCCTTGATATTTATCCCATATTCCATAAAAATATATATCCTCAAAAAGACTTGAGGACTTCCCTGGTGGCGCAGTGGTTAAGAATCTGTCTCCCAGTGCAGGGGACACGGGTTCGAGCCCTGGTCCGGGGAGATTCCACATACCACAGAACAACTAAGTCCATGTGCCACAGCTACTGAGCCTGTGCTCTAGAACCCACGTGCCACAACTACTGAAGCCCACGTGCCTAGAGCCTGTGCTCCACAATGAGAGAAGCCACCGCAATGAGAAGCTTGCGCACCGCAACGAAGAGTAGCCCCCACTCGCTGCAACCAGAGAAAGCCCGTGCACAGCAACGAAGACTCAACACAGCCAAAAATAAATAAATAAATTTATTAAAAAAAGACTTGTACAAGAATCTTTGTAAGGATCTATTCATTATAGTCCCAAACTGAAAACAACCCAAACATTTGTCAACAGGAGGATGAATAAATAAATGATAATATATTCATATAGTGGTAAAATACTAAGCAATTAAAAAACACAAAGTACTGATATATGCAGAAACATTTATTCTTCCCAAAAACATTATGTCAAATTTTTTTAAAAAAGAAAAAAGAGAAGATAATGTATGATTCTATTTATATAATATCCAATATCAGGCAAAACTAATTTGTAGTGGTAAATCAGAAAGAGATTGCTTTAGAATGGGGATTGTACACTGATCAGAAAGAGGTATATGGGAACTTCTTGGGGTGATGGATATGTTCTATATTGGAGGGGAGGTAGATATATAAGTAGATGCAATTGTCAAAATACATCAAACTAAACATTTGAGATCTGTGCATTTTATTCGTCACTAATAAGTTTTTGTAGATTCTCATCATTAAAACAGAACTACGTTCATGTATAAACGAGTGTCACAAATTATAATGTAAAAAATCAAAAATACACGTGAATTTAGTATATGGTAATGATGTAATATTAATGGGGGAAAGATTGATTACTCAATTAATCAGATTGGGAACTCTAGTGGAGACCTGAAAAGAACAAAATTGTGTCCAAATTGGGGGAAGCAACAAAATTAAGAGACAATTTAAAAAATTAAAAATATCTATGACACTCAGCTTCAGTCATATTAGGAAAAATGTAAATTAAAATACACTGAAATACTATCAGATTTGCAAAGATAACAATCTTTTGCACATGGGGAGAGGGAAGGGTAAGCTGAGAGAAAGTGAGAGAGTAGCATTGTCATATATACACTACCAAATGTAAAATAGATAGCTAATGGTAAGCAGCTGCATAGCACAGGGAGATCAGCTCAGTGCTTTGTGACCACCTAGAGGGGTGGGATAGGGAGGGTGGGAGGGAGACGCAAGAGGGAGGAGATATGGGGATATATGTATACATATAGCTGATTCACTTTGTTATAAAGCAGAGACTAACACACCATTGTAAACAATTATACTCCAATAAAGATGTTAAAAAATATATGCAGTAATATCTTGAAAGGCCTCTTTTTTTTCTGAGCAGAAGGTCTCAACAGTGGGCTTAAAATATTCAGTAAACCATGTTATAAATAGATGAGCAGTCATTCGGGTTTTGTTGTTTTATTTACAGAACACAGGCAGAGTAGATTAATCACAATTCTTTTTTTATTATTAATTTTTATTGGAGTATGGTTGCTTTAGAATATTGTGTTAGCCTCCACTGCACAACAAAATGAATCAGCCATACACATACAGATATCCCCTCCCTTTTGGACTTCCCTCCCATTTAGGTTACCACAGTGCATTAGGTAGAGTTCCCTGTGCTATACAGTATGCTCCCATCAGTTGTCTATTTTATACATAGTATCAATAATGTATATGTGTCAATACCAGTCTCCCAATTCCTCCCTCCCCACCCCTTCCCCCCTTGGTATCCATACATTTGTTCTCTAAATCTATGTCTCTATTTCTGCTTTGCAAATGAGATCATCTATACCTTTTTTCTAGAGTCCACATATATGCATTATTATACGATCTTTTCTATTTCTGACATACTTCACTCTGTATAACACTGTCTAGGTCTATCCTTGCCTCTACAAATGACCCAATTTCATTCCTTTCTATGGCTGAGTAATATTCCATTGTATATATTTACCACATCTTTATCCATTCCTCTGTTAATGGACATTTAGGTTGCTTCCATGTCCTGTCTAATGTATATAGTGCTGCTATGAACACTGGGGTGCATGTGTCATTTTGAATTATGTTTTTTTCTGGGTATATGCCCAGTAGTGGGATTGTCGGGTCATATGGTAGTTCTGCTTTTAGATTTTTAAGGAACCTCCATACTGTTTTCCATAGTGGCTGTATCAATTTACATTCCCACCAACAGTGCAAGAGGGTTCCCTTTTCTCCGCACCCTCTTCATCATTTACTGTTTGTAGATTTTTTGATGATGGCCATTCTGACTGATGTGAGGTGATACCTCATTGTAGTTTTGATCTGCATTTCTCTAATAATTAGTGATGTTGAACATCTTTTCATGTGTTTGTTGGCCATCTGTATGTCTTCTTCGGAGAAATGTCTATTTAGGTCTTCTGCCCATTTTTGGATTGGGTTGTTTGTTCTTTTGATATTGAGCTGTATAAGTTGCTTGTATATTTTGGAGATTAATCCTTTGTCAGTTGCTTCATTTGCAAATATTTTCTCCCATTCTGAGGGTTGTCTTTTCATCTTATTTATGGTTTCCTTTGCTGTGCAAAACCTTTTAAGTTTAATTAGGTCCCATTTGTTTATTTTAATTTTAATTTTCATTACTCTAGGAGGTGGGTCAAAAAAGGTGTTGTTGTTATTTATGTTGGATTAATCACAATTCTTATGGGCCCTAAGATTTTGGAATGGTAAATGAGCATTGCCTTCAACTTAAAATCACCAGTTACATTAGCCTCTAACAAGGGAATCAGCCTGTTCTTTGAAGCTTAGAAGCCAGGTATTGACTTCTCCTTTCTAGCTATGAAAGTCCTTTATGGCATCTTCTTCTAGTATAAGCCTGTTTCATCTACATTAAAAATCTGTTGTTTGACTAAAAATAGAGTCACCATGTGATCCAGCAATCCTACTTCTGGGCACATATCTGGAGAAAACTATAATTCAAAAAGATACCTGCACTACAATGTTCATAGCAGCATTATTTACAATAGTCAAGACATGGAAACAACCTAAATGTCCATGGACAGATGAATGGGTAAAGAAGATGTGGTATATGTATATGAATATTACTCAGCCTAAAAAAGAATGAAATAATACCATGTTGAGGCAACATGGATGGACCTAGAGATTATCATGCTAAGTGAAGTAAGTCAGACAGAGAAAGACAAGTAATATATGATATTACTTATATGTGGAATCCAAAAAAATGATACAAATAAACTTATTTACAAAACAGAAATAGACTCACAGACATAGAAAACAAACTTATGGTTACCAAAGAGGTTAGCAGGACAGGGAGAGAGATAAATTAGGATTGGACGATTAACAGATACACACTACTACATATGAAACAGATAAACAGCAAGGACCTACTGTACAACATAGCAGTCCATTTCCTGATCTTCTCTAAGCCTGAACCCATGGTAGGAAACTTGAGTTTCTCTCTCAACTTGATCCCAACTTATTGGGTATTTGATTACACAACATCCTACATTTTAACATCCTCAAGAAAGCAATAAAGTAAACATCTGCATCTAGACTCTTTTACTCTTGATTCAGAATCTGATGGAGCCCAAACCTGGCACCTACTCATCATTCCTAGCCTTAAATCAGAGCCAAATGTTTCATATATACTCAAATCTCAAGATATCAGTCCTAAAGCAAGGATATCACTGACATTTCCTACACTGCACTTGGTTAAAACACTACCTTTAAAACTCCCATAAATGTAATACTTACTCTATTATTAGAGTTTACCTGAATCTCACTGAAAAGTTGAAACCCATTCTTACATCTGCAGTGATCCTTGAGTTGTCAGCAACATAAAAGTGAGTTTATTCTAATACTAGACTCATTTAATTCAAAATCACATGGAAAACTTTCTAATGATACTGGTCATTAATATCTTCTAGAATATATCTTGATGCCAATCCAAATGCTAATCTTAATTACCATGAAACATACTGACACCAGAATGATTTCTGGATGATTCCTGTTCAATTAGATTTGTAACCAGATGTACAGAATAAAAATAGAATAAGTCACAAACTAAAATGTACAACAATGATAATTTTCTCGTATTTTTTATAATTTAACTTCTATTTCTAATCTCCATTCTCCATACTGCCAGATAAATAGTCTTTAATCTTGCCAATTCTGGTTAATTTCAGATATATCAGAGTTTTCTCACTCAATCGAATATTTCCCCCTTCCACTTATCTCTGAGAACAATTCCAGGATCAGGTGTGTGTGGGACACAGTGCAGAAAGGCATATATTGGTCTAGCCCTTTTTTAAAAGTCCCTTTTTAATCCATGTAGACATCTGGTTCATGCCATTCGGTCTTCAAGATCATTCCTCTATGTTGGCATCTCTTAAGATGTCCATATTTCTGTAGGTTTCAGATCATCATTCCATGCACTTTGCTTCTTTGTCTCAAATATGGTCCCTGCAGGAGACTTAGTGTGCTACCTTAAGCTCACTAAATATAAGCTCCTGAGAGGAAGGAATGCTGTCTATCTTGTTCATCATTGTTCTCAGAACATAGAATAACACCTCAAATGAAATACATACTCAATAAATGCTTGCTAGCTGAGGGACTTTTTGTTCCTTGATGTCCCCACCCAGCCATCTCTAACCTACTTCCGTGCTTTGGTAGAATAGAGAATTTCTATCATATTACTTATATGTATGTCTCTGGCCATGAATCAGCCATGAGTATTGGATTTCCCATAACTTATCTGGAGGTTTATGGAATCTACCCCACAATTGTGTCCTCACTGAATTCCCTAGAACAGATGTTGGGTACTACAAGTCATGACACTAGTGTACCCCAATAAATTGGGCTTCTAATATCTCTCAATATCCATTTTGGCAATTTGGCACTTTCAAAAACTACAGAAATTTAACCCCTCAAGTTATCAAACAGTAACACAGACCTTTATAGACTATCTCTTGAGTAGGTGGCAAGAGTGGGGAGCAGTAAGACGTGATGGATATTGCAACATACAGCACACAGTAAAACTTTCCAAAATTCCTCTTTAGAGATCTCTCCCCACAATGTGCATTAATCACAGCACCTGCCTACCCCAGACTCTTTAGATTTTTCTCAAATATCCAGTTTCCTGATCTCACTCATGACCATCTTTCCCAATCTCCTTACTTCTCTTGCCCCTCGTCCTACCTTCTAGAGCTTTTTTCTATATCTTACCTTTGTGTACCTTCAAGTTTCCTCTTTTCATTAGAAAGACTCTAGAAGCTGTGGTTTCAGATACAGAAGCTGACATGTAAGACATACTGATTACAATCATATGCTATCCAAGTATCTATGAGAATTGTACTCCTGCCAATTAAAAACATAGAGAGAACCTGGAATGCAATTAGTTGAATCCAATCTAATGGCAAAGAGGCCTGATGGAGGACCAGTGGTTGGGGGTGGTCATAAACCCAAATTAGGCTTGAAATTTTGTCAAGATGAATTCAAGGACAGTGAGCTGCAAGACTATCCCATTTATAGGGCATGGATTTGAAGTATCTATTGGCATGGAGAGTGTAAAACAAGGTTTGACTAATTTTTCACAGTTTTGAGAAAATTAAACCTAGAGGTCTGTTCCATATGCAATATCAGTTCACCTACACCATAAAGCCAAGGTGCTTGACAGGTTATGGCAGAGACTGCTGGATGCCCACCAAACATTCACTCTCTCCTTATTCAGTAACAACATGGGGCAATAATGTGACCAGATGAACATCCAGATTCCCCACTCACTCCCTTTGCAGATAAGAGTAGTCATATGACTGCATTTTGGGCAATGGTATGTAGGCAGAAGTTGTTGGGTGGTACTTCTGGGAAAACTCTTCAGAGAGGATGAGGCTGACTCAACAGGGAAGGCTTTCTGTTCTTCTTTCTTCCTACTTCAAATGGGAAAATTGTTGCTACAACCCTGATGCAACCTTTAGGATGGAATCCATGTGCTAATCATGACAGAAAAGAAAGCTAGAAGGAGCACAGAACGTTGACAATTTTATAAAAGTCAAATTCAGTAGGAGGAAGATAATATCATGAGTGAAGGGTAGAACTTGAAGTGGTAGGGACCCTTCATGACCCAATTAAATTTTGTGAACCTCCTTGCAAAGACTTAATTTTTGCAGGGATAAGCATCTTTTAGGTAAAGAAAAACAAATTCCTCACATTTTTAAGCCATCATCATTTAGGTTTCTGTGACTGGCAATTAATCAAATTCCTAACATTTAGTAACTTTAAATTATGTCAATATGCTAAAATTGTTTCTTTAATGGATATGGGGCTTTATTCCAATAAAAAGAGAAGGATTGATATGATAAAGTTAAAAAAACATTATTTTCTCTATTGAAAAATAATCTTTAACTATTTAGTGTTTAAAACATTTGTAATATTTAAGATAATATGTATATTGAAATGCCTAACAACTATAAGACTTCAATATTTAAAATGTGTAATAAGTAAATGATTTAGAATTGGGGGTGGTGAGAAAAAATAAATATTTATTTGAGTTCTAATGTGTTTTGCACCTAATTCTCTAAACATTTTCTAATTAAGGAAGAATATTCATTATAATCTTAGGAAACAGCTCCAAATACTCTAAATAATTGGCATATTTTCTTGAAGACAGCACCTTTTTTTCTAATATTCCATGGATTAAATCTGATGACCTTGAAGTGATGATGTGTGTGTGTTCTTTTTCTCTTCATTGTGGTTCTCATTTGTCTCTTCATTTAATAATTTATACAAGCTGTCATTTTTCTGTTTTATATCATAAAGAATGGAATCCATAGAATAGCCAAATTCAACAAGAGCATAAACCTTACCTCTGAATTTATAAGAACACCCAGTGGAATGCAATCAGCAATTAACTTGCCAGATGCATTAAATGCAAGGGATCCAGGGGACCTTTAGAGAAACAAGTATCATAACAAAGTGTGTCAGAGCTCCAAACCTCTATTAGAAATTTTCTTTGGGTAAACATAGGGTAAACATGATAAGTGGCAGCACAGGATCTGACCAATCCAGCTTGATAATGCTCTGGATTTAGAGAAACAATAACACAACATTTATTTCCTTGATCAGACCTCCTGGGAGACCAGTTAAGTAAGACAAACCACTAAATGATTGAGAGAGAATTTGTTTAATAGAATTGTTGTTTTAAGTTGAATGTTATGAGAGAATTTTACTGTTGTAAACATCACTGAGGAGAACATCAGAGTCACCACACTTTTTTTTTTTTTAACATCTTTATTGGGGCATAATTGCTTTACAATGGTGTGTTAGTTTCTGCTTTATAACAAAGTGAATCAGTTATACATACACATATGTTCCCATATCTCTTCCCTCTTGCATCAGCCTCCCTCCCACCCTCCCTATCCCACCCCTCCAGGCTGTCACAAAGCACCGAGCCAATATCCCTGTGTCATGCGGCTGCTTCCCACTAGCTAATCTACCTTACGTTTCTTAGTGTGTATATGTCCATGACTCTCTCTCGCCCTGTCACAGCTCACACTTCCCCCTCCACATATCCTCAAGTCCATTCTCCAGTAGGTCTGCGTCTTTATTCCTGTCTTACCCCTAGGTTCTGCATGACATTTTTTTTTCTTAAGTTCCATATATATGGGTTAGCATACGGCATTTGTCTTTCTCTTTCTGACTTACTTCACTCTGTATGACAGACTCTAGGTCTATCCACCTCATTACAAATAGCTCAATTTCGTTTCTTTTTATGGCTGAGTAATATTCCATTGTATATATGTGCCACATCTTCTTTATCCATTCATCCGATGATGGACACTTAGGTTGTTTCCATCTCCAGGCTATTGTAAATAGAGCTGCAATGAATATTTTGGTACATGACTCTTTTTGAATTTTGGTTTTCTCAGGGTATATGCCCAGTAGTGGGATTGCTGGGTCATATGGTAGTTCTATTTGTAGTTTTTTAAGGAACCTCCATACTGTTCTCCATTGGCTGAACCAATTCACATTCCCACCAGCAGTGCAAGAGTGTTCCCTTTTCTCCACACCCTCTCCAGCATTTACTGTTTCTTGATTTTTTGATGATGGCTATTCTAACGGGTGTGAGAAGATATCTCATTGTAGTTTTGATTTGCATTTCTCTAATGATTAATGATGTTGAGCATTCTTTCATGTGTTTGTTGGCAGTCTGTATATCTTCTTTGGAGAAATGTCTATTTAGGTCTTCTGCCCAATTTTGGATTGGGTTGTTTTTTTTTTTGTTATAAAGCTGCATGAGCTGCTTGTAAATTTTGGAGATTAATCCTTTGTCAGTTTCTTCATTTGTAAATATTTTCTCCCATTCTGAGGGTTGTCTTTTGGTCTTGTTTATGGTTTCCTTTGCTGTGCAAAAGCTTTGAAGTTTCATTAGTTCCCATTTGTTTATTTTTGTTTTTATTTCCATTACTTTAGGAGGTGGGTCAGAAAGGATCTTGCTGTGATTTATGTCATAGAGTGTTCTGCCTATGTTTTCCTCTAAGAGTTTGATAGTTTCTGGCCTTACATTTAGGTCTTTAATCCATTTTGAGCTTATTTTTGTGTATGGTGTTAGGGAGTGATCTAATCTCATACTTTTACATGTACCTGTCCAGTTTTCCCAGCACCACTTATTGAAGAGGCTGTCCTTTCTCCACTGTACATTCCTGCCACCTTTATCAAAGATAAGGTGTCCATATGTGTGTGGGTTTATCTCTGGGCTTTCTATCCTTTTCCATTGATCTATCTTTCTGTTTTTGTGCCAGTACCATACTGTCTTGATTACTGTAGCTTTGTAGTATAGTCTGAAATCAGGGAGCCTGATTCCTCCAACTCCTTTTTTCGTTCTCAAGATTGCTTTGGCTATTCGGGGTCTTTTGTGTTTCCATACAAATTGTGACATTTTTTGTTCTAATTCTGTGAAAAATGCCAGTGGTAGTTTGATAGGGATTGCATTAAATCTATAGATTGCTTTGGGTAGTAGAGTCAGTAGAATGTTGATTCTTCCAATCCAAGAACATGGTATATCTCTCCATCTATTTGTATCATCTTTAATTTCTTTCATCAGTGTCTTATAATTTTCTGCATACAGGTCTTTTGTCTCCTTAGGTAGGTTTATTCCTAGATATTTTATTCTTTTTGTTGCAATGGTAAATGGGAGTGTTTTCTTGATTTCAGTTTCAGATTTTTCATCATTAGTATATAGGAATGCCAGAGATTTCTGTGCATTAATTTTGTATCCTGCTACTTTACCAAATTCATTGATTAGCTCCAGTAGTTTTCTGGTAGCATCTTTAGGATTCTCTATGTATAGTATTATGTCATCTGCAAACAGTGACAGCTTTACTTCTTCTTTTTGGATTTGGATTCCTTTTATTTCCTTTTCTTCTCTGATTGCTGTGGTTAAAAGTTCCAAAACTATGTTGAATAACAGTGGTGAGAGTGGGCAACCTTGTCTTGTTCCTGATCTTAGTGGAAATGCTTTCAGTTTTTCACCATTGAGGATGATGTTTGCTGTGGGCTTGTCATATATGACCTTTATTATGTTGAGGAAAGTTCCCTCTATGCCTACTTTCTGCAGGGTTTTTATCATAAATGGGTGTTGAATTTTGTCAAAATCTTTCTCTGCATCTATTGAGATAATCATATGGTTTTTCTCCTTCAATTTGTTAATATGGTTTATCACATTGCTAGATTTGCGTATATTGAATAATCCTTACATTCCTGGAATAAACCCCACTTGATCATGGTGTATTATCCTTTTAATGTGCTGTTGGATTCTGTTTGCTAGTATTTTGTTGAGGATTTTTGCATCTATGTGCATCAGTGATATTGACCTGTAGTTTTCTTTCTTTGTGACATCCTTTTCTGGTTTTGGTATCAAGGTGATGGTGGCCTCGTAGAAGGAATTTGGAAGTGTTCCTCCCTCTGCTATATTTTGGAAGAGTTTGAGAAGGATAGGTGTTAGCTCTTCTCTAAATGTTTGATAGAATTCGCCTGTGAAGCCATCTGGTCCTGGGCTTTTGTTTGTTGGAAGATTTTTAATCACAGTTTCAATTTCAGTGCTTGTGATTCGTCTGTTCATATTTGCTATTTCTTCCTGATTCAGTCTTGGCAGGTTGTGCATTTCTTAGAATTTGTCCATTTCTTCCAGATTGTCCATTTTATTGGCATAGAGTTGCTTGTAGTAATCTCTCATGATCTTTTTTATTTCTGCAGTGTCTGTTGTTACTTCTCCTTTTTCATTTCTACAGGGTCACCATACTTTTAAGAGCAATTTATTTGATTTGTGATTACTTAAATACATGAGAAGTTTTGTTAGATTGACCATTTACTAGGAAAGAAAAAAGAATGTAGTACACTAAATTTATAAATGCAGTTGAAAATGCCTAGGAAATATAATTAACTAAGCTATAAAAATCCCACTTAAAAATACTTGTTAAATTTTCATTAACATAAAGTTACATTGTTAAGTATCACTTTTGTTTTTCTGTTGCTTTCTTCCCCTATTGTTTGGGTTTTTGCTGTTGTTGTTACTCAGTATATTTAAAATATCTAACCATAAATATCTACAAAGTGTTTTATGCGTCCTCAAGCTACTTTCAGTAAATTCCAAAATTCACATTGACACTCTCCTTGGATGATATTGATCAGCCCAATAGAGCAGTGCAAACAAAGAATTTCTCACAAAAAACAAGGATGAGGGAAATGCCAGAAACTGAACACTGTAGGTTTTGTCCTGACAAATTTTCTACCCAGGAAAACTATTACAATCTTTTTAAAGAAGTTTAAAAAATCTCATTGGGTCTCTTAGAGTCCCTTCAATTTCAAACTTCATTCTCATCCTTGATATTATCTTGCTCTTATTGGGTTTTCATGGATTCTCTCTATCATTTTAGGGGTGGTTTTGACTAATTCATCCCAGAGTTGTCTGCAAAATTTGTTTTAGAAAATTTTATATTTTGGAAATTTGCAACAGTCTGGAAAAAATACATTACCAGGGAGAGGGCAGAAGCAAGAAGAACTACAATCCTGCAGCCTGTGGAACAAAAAACACATTCACAGAAAGATAGACAAGATGAAAAGGCAGAGGGCTATATACCAGATGAAGGAAAAAGGTAAAAACACAAGAAAAACAAATAAATGAAGTGAAGATAGGCAGCCTTCCAGAAAAAGAATTCAGAATAATGATAGTGAAGATGATCCAGGACCTCAGAAAAAGAATGGAGGCAAAGAGCAAGAAGATGCAAGAAATGTTTAACAAAGACCTAGAAGGATTAAAGAACAAGCACCTAGAAGAATTAAAGAACAAACAAACAGAGATGAACAATACAATAACTGAAATGAAAAACACAGTAGAATGAATCAATAGCACAGTAACTGAGGCAGGAGAACTGATAGGTGACCTGGAAGACAGAATGGTGGAATTCACTGCCACAGAACAGAATAAAGAAAAAAGAATGAAAAGAAATGAAGACAGCCTAAGAGACCTCTGGGACAACATTAAATGCAACAACACTCACATAATAGGGGTCCCAGAAGGAGAAGAGAGAGAGAAAGGACCCAAGAAAATATTTGAAGAGATTATAGTCAAAAACTTCCCTAACATGGGAAAGAAAATAGTCATCCAAGTCCAGGAAGCACAGAGAGTCCCAGACAGGATAAATCCAAGGAGAAACACGCTGAGACACATAGTAATCAAACTGACAAAACTTAAACACAAAGAAAAAGTATTGAAAGCAACAAGGGAAAAAGGATAAATAGCATACAAGGGAACACCCATAGGTTAACAGCTGATTTCTCAGCAGAAACTCTATAAGCCAGAAGGGAGTGGCATGACATATTTAAAGTGATGAAAGGGAAGAAACTACAAACAAGTTTACTCTACCAGGCAAGGATCTCATTCAGATTCAATGGAGAAATAAAAAGCTTTACAGAAAAACAAAAGCTAAGAGAATTCAGCACCACCAAACCAGCTCTACAACAAATGCTAAAAGAACTTCTCTAAGTGGGAAACACAAGAGAAGAAAAGGACCTGTAAAAACAAACCCAAAACAATTAAGAAAATGGTAATAGGAACGTACAAATCGATAATTACCTTAAATGTGAATGGATTAAATGCTCCAGCCAAAAGACACAGGCTCGCTGAATGGATACAAAAACAAGACCCATATATATGCTGTCTACAAGAGTCCCACTTCAGACCTAGGGACACATACAGACTGTAAGAGAGGGGATGGAAAAAGATATTCCATGCAAATGGTAATCAAAAGAAAGCTGGAGTAGCAATACTCATATCAGATAAAATAGACTTAAACAACGTTGCAAGAGACAAGAAAGGACACTACATAATGATCAAGGGATCAATCCAAGAAGAAGATGTAACAATTATAAATATATATGCACCCAACATAGGAGCACCTCAGTACATAAGACAACGGTTAATAGCTATAAAAGAGGAAATCGACAGTAACACAATAATAGTGAGGGACTTTAAAACCTCAATTACACCAATGGACAGATCATCCAGATGAAAATTAATGAGGAAACACAAGCTTTAAATGACACAATAGACCTGATAGATTTAATTGATATTTTTAGAACATTCCATCCAAAAACAGCAGATTACACTTTCTTCTCAAGTGCACACAGAACATTCTCCAGGACAGATCACATGTTGGGTCACAAATCAAGCCTCAGTAAATTTAAGAAAGTTGAAATCATATCAAACCTGTTTTCTGACTACAACACTCTGAGATTAGAAATCATTACAGGGGAAAAAAATGTAAAAAACACAAACACATGGAGGCTAAACAATATGTTACTAAATAACCAAGAGATCACTGAAGAAATCAAAGAGGAAATTTAAAAAAACCTAGAGACAAATGACAACGAAAACATGAGGATCTAAAATGTATGGGATGCAGCAAAAGCAGTTCTAAGAGAGAAGTTTATAGCAATACAAGCCTACCTCAAGAAACAAGAAAAATCTCAAATAAACAATCTAACCTTAAACCTAAAGGAACTAGAGAAAGAAGAAGAAACAAAACCCAAAGTCAGTAGAAGGAAAGAAATCGTAAAGATCAGAGCAGAAATAAATGAAATAGAAACAAAAATCAATAAAACTAAAAGCTGGTTCTTTGAGAAGATAAACAAAATTGGTAAACATTTAGCCAGACTCATCAAGAAAAAGGGGGAGAGCACTCAAATGAAGAAAATTAGAAATGAAAATGGAAAAGTTACAACAGACACAGCAGAAATACAAAGCATCCTAAGAGACTACTACAAGCAGCTTCAGGCCAATAAAATGGGCAACCTGGAAGAAATGGACAAATTCTTAGAAAGGTATAACCTTCCAAGATTGAACCAGGAAGAAATAGAAAATATGAACAGACCAATGACAAGTAATGAAATTGAAACTGTAATTAAAAATCTTCCAACAAACAAAAGTCAAGGACCAGATGGCTTTACAGGCGAATTCGGTCAAACATTTAGAGAACAGCTAACACCCATCCTTCTCAAACTCCTCCAAAAAATTGGAGAGGAAGGAACACTCCCAACTCATTCTATGAGGCCATAATCACCCTGGCACCAAAACCAGACAAAGATACTACAAAAAAAGAAATTTATAGACCAATATCACTGATGAATATAGATGCAAAAATCCTCAACAAAATACCAGCAAACAAAATCCAACAACACATTAAAAGGATCATACACCATGATCAAGTGGGATTTATCCCAAGGATGCAAGGATTCTTCAATATATGCAAATCAATCAATGTGATACACCATATTAACAAATTGAAGAAGAAAAACCATGTGATCATCTCAATAGATGCAGAAAAAGCTTTTGACAAAATTCAACACCAGTTATGATAAAAACTCCCCAGAAAGTGGGCATAGAGGGAACGTACCTCAACATAATAAAGGCCATATATGACAAACACACAGCCAACATCATTCTCAATGGTGAAAAACTGAAAGCATTTCCTCTAAGATCGGGAACAAGACAAGGATGCCCACTCTCACTGTTATTATTCAACGTAGTTTTGGAAGTCTTAGCGACGGCAATCAGAGAAGAAAAAGAAATAACAGGAATACAAACTGGAAAAGAAGAAGTAAAACTGTCACTCTTTGCAGATGATATGATACTATACATACAGAATCCTAAAGATGCCACCAGAAAACTACTAGAGCTAATCAATGAATTTGGTAAAGTAACAGGAAACAAAATTATTTCACAGAAATCTCTTGCATTCCTATACACTGATGATGAAAAATCTGAAAGAGAAATTAAGAAAACACTCCCATTTACCACTGCAACGAAAAGAATAAAATACCTAAGAATAAGCTACCTAGGGAGACAAAAGACCTGTATGCAGAAAACTATGAGACACTGATGAAAGAAATTAAAGATGATACAAACAGATGGAGAGATATACCATGTTCTTGGATTGGAAGAATCAATATTGTGAAAATGCCTATACCCAAAGCAATCTACAGATTCAATGCAATCCCTATCAAATTACCAATGGCATTTTTTACAGAACTAGAACAAAATATCTTAAAATTTGTATGGAGACACAAAGGACCCTGAATAGCCAAAGCAGTCTTGAGTGGAAAAGACAGAGCTGGAGGAATCAGACTCCTGACTTCAGACTATATTTAAAGCTACAATAATCAAGAGAATACAGTACTGGCACAAAAACAGAAATATAGATCAATAGAACAGGATAGAAAGCCCAGAGATAAACCCATGCACCTACGGTCAACTAATCTATGACAAAGGAGGCAAGGATATACAATGGAGAAAAGACAGTCTCTTCAATAACTGGTGCTGGGAAAACTGGACAGCTACATGTAAAAGAATGAAATTAGAACACTCCCTAACACCATACACAAAAATAAACTCAAAATGGATTAGAGGCCTAAATATAAGGCCAGACACTATAAAACTCTTAGAGGAAATCATAGGAAGAACATTCTTTGACATAAATCACAGCAACATCTTTTTTGATCCACCTCCAAAAGTAATGGAAATAAAAACAAAAATAAACAAATGGAACCTAATGAAACTTAAAAGCTTTTGCAAAGCAAAGGAAACTACAAACAAGACCAAAAGACAACCTCCAGAATGGGAGAAAATATTTGCAAGCGAATCAACGGACAAAAGATTAATCTTCAAAATATATAAACAGCTCATGCAGCTCAATAATAAAAAAAAAAAACAACCCAATCAAAAAATGGGCAGAAGAGTTAAATAGACATTTCTCCAAAGAAGATATACAGGTGGCTAAGAAGCACATAAAAAGCTCCTCAACATCATTAATTATTAGAGAAATGCAAATCAAAACTACAATGAGGTATCACCTCACACCAGTTAGAATGGGCATCATCAGAAAATCTACAAACAACAAATGCTGGAGAGGGTGTGGCGAAAAGGCAACCCTCTTGCACTGCTGGTGGGAATGTAAATTGATACACTATGCAGAACACTATGGAGGTTCCTTAAAAAACTAAAAATAGAATTACCATATGATCCAGCAATCCCACTACTGGGCATATACCCAGAGAAAGCCACAATTCAAAAAGACACATGCACCCTAATGTTCATTGCAGCACTATTTACAATAGCCAGGTTATGGAAGCAACTAAATGCTGATTGACAGACGAATGGATAAAGAAGATGTGTTACGTATATACAATGGAATATTACTCAGCTATTAAAAGGGACGAAATTGGTTCATTTGTAGAGATATGGATGTATCTATTGACTGTCATACAGAGTGAAATAAGTCAGAAAGCAAAAAACAAATACCGTATATTAATGCATATATGTGGAACCTAGGAAAATGGTACAGATGAACCAGTTTGTAGGGCAGAAATTGATACACAGATGTAGAGAACAAATGTATGGGCACCAAGGGGGGAAAGTGGTGGTGGGGGAGTGATGAATTTGTAGATTGAGATTGACATATATACACTAATATGTATAAAATGGATAACTAATAAGAACCTGCTGTATAAAAAATAAATTAAATAAAATTCAGAAAAAAATTACATTACCAGATATA
This sequence comes from Stenella coeruleoalba, assembly GCF_951394435.1. Classification (NCBI taxonomy): domain Eukaryota; kingdom Metazoa; phylum Chordata; class Mammalia; order Artiodactyla; family Delphinidae; genus Stenella; species Stenella coeruleoalba. The sequence continues at coordinate 113,710,157 of NC_137169.1, forward strand.
TCTGGCTCCTATTGTATGAATATCTGACAATATTGGGCCTCTTGGTGAGTGAGGAAGAGGATCTGTTCACTTTTTTCTTCATGGGTGCCACCAAGTGTCACTCTTCTCCAAAACTAAGGTCAGTGCTAATGCAGGTACCCTTAGCTTCCCAAATCCTGGGACGTCCAGGATTTGTTACCAAATCTGTGCCAGTCATGGGGGGCATTGCAGGCATCAACAGGACCTTGCAAAATCTCATTTAATCTGCAATATTTCTTTACCTCCAAGGTTGGCCAACCTGTAAACTTCAGCAGGGTGCTTTTACCACTACTCCGTGTCTTCCTCTACCATCTCCCCCCATGAGTTTCTCTCGTCTATGGTAGCACATGGTCTCTACTTGTGGTTCCAGAATTTGTTTAATGGTACACACAACAGCAATTCAGTCCCCAGAAGTCTTGTCTTACATGGTGCAGAAGGGCAAAGAGGTACCCAAAACCTTTCTCCTTATAAGAAAGACTCTATTAGGAAATTGTATTTCCAAGGTAGTGAGTTAAAAAACAAATTCCTGTAGGGGGAGTTCCTTAGACTTCATATGAAAGAGCTCACTGAACACTGCAATTCTGGTTCTCCATCTCATATAACCAGATCTAAACTGCAATTATTTCCTCAATAAGCATTATTAAGATATCATAATTTTCTCTACAATATCCTTTTAAATTTGAGGGTGTATTTTGAAGACCATTGTAACTTAATGGGGATATATTTCTACCTATTTATACTATAAGCCAAAGAGTGTGGGAGTCATGATGAAGGTTATCTCTTTCCTAACTACATTTTAAAAAATTTCATTGCACAACACAAAGTCAGCCTTTCCTCAGTATCTTGTTTCTATATCTTTCTCCCTCAAAATTGCACTCAGCATAACAGCTATTCCTTCCAAAACTTTTCAAATATCTCTTCCAACCCTGTTTTCCCTAACTCTTCTATTTCATCACCTCTTCTCCTATCTCTAACCTCCCACTCTCTTTCATTCAGAATGTTTTTTCTACTGTGTTCTTTCTCTAGAAATCAATCACTTCCCTCTCAGCTTCTTCTAGTTCCTGTGACCTCAATCAGGCCTAGACACTGAGCAAAGGAACCAATGAATTTTACTTAGAAAGAGGAACTAGAGGAAGGGCATGTATAGTTATATTTCAATATCTTCCTAGGCACAATGCAGTTAAATTAACAAAAATCAACATAAAGAATACATTACAGTGATAACAGATTGTTCAGAAACAAATATATCACTAGTGGCATTGGAAAATCATAGTTTTTCAGAAAAATAATCTTACAATATGTGAAAGGATTCATTCAAATTCTTTCTCATTCAGTGATTCCATTTCAGAAATATGCCCCCAAGAGGAAAGTAAATGTCAAAATGTATAATGATGTCTGAAGCCGTGCACTGTGAAGTGAGGTAACAGAGGGTGTCATAAGTACGATACCTGATTCACAGTCAAAATAATAATAGGAGCTGTCTATATAGGATGAAGCCCCAGAATCTGAATAAAAATAAAGTACTCCCGTGCTGTGAAATGTAAGCAAACAAGATTCAACATATAATAGAAGGAATATGCCATGGTCTAGTTCTCCCCAACAGGAGTCCAGAAGAGTCATTTGTAGATTTGTTTTGATACGGCTTGGTAGTTCCCAGTTCCCAAGAGGGCGCCTAAAGTGTACCAAGTGGCAATCAGTGAGCTATAATGTTGGAAACCATAATATCAAATAGCAAGTAAAATATCTGGATTGACTATCAAATAGTTCTCAATCATTTTTGCTCCCTAATACTTTTAATGGATATCATATGCTCCAATCAGGCAGAGAAGCTCACTAGAACTAGAAAAGTTTTTCTCAATTAGTTGGATGTGGCAAGGATGTGCAAAGATGGGTAGTAGGTGGAAGGTAAAAAGAGAAGAAGAGAGCAAATTAGTCTCCTTGAGCTTCTGAGACCTGTGTAGTCAGAAAAATCCACTTTCTTCCAAGATTTTGATACTGATACAAACCCGCAGGTCACTTCACCACCACCCTACTTAGCCTTGGAGAATCACTGTCCTACACTAGGATCAAAGTTTAAGTATGTGTATATGCATCTCCAGTACAATCTGTAGAGAAGAAACATCCTTCTCAACTGATACAAGACAAAGTTAGAAAACACTTGTACTTCCAGTCAATGCTTCCAAAAGTATTCCATGTCATGATATTTTGGGGGTAATTTGGTATAAACTGGAGGGGATCTGAAGGCCCTAGTGAGGCTGCTGCAGCAGGAAATGAGTGGTCCAAGGGTTCCAACGACTTCAGGCACCACCCCAATCAACTAAGGGCTTAGGAGATCAATATCTCACCTGGAGCATTGGGTCACAGTATAACAAAAGTTGGGAAAGCCTGTTTAGAGGAGAGGGGATCAAGATCTATCACAGTCCAAGTGACTTATCTATCATAAGCCCTTTACTCTGATTCTTTGTCTTTTAAACATTCCAATGGCTGGATGAAACACCCCAACACAGCGTGTAGGAGGAGCAGGTAAATCCTCCATCCCTCGTTGCTCTCACGGACCACTTGGTAGCAAGATGTTTCACTACAGCCTCTCCAGAGAAGTCTTGCCAGCCAAGTGGCTGTACCTGTTTTGTGACCTTACTGCCTTTCTTCACGCCTTTTTATGATCAAGACCAGCATGACAATGCACCACTTCATGGTCTCACATCTCTGCTGGTCTCATGCCCTTCTCCCAAGCCCTTGTCCACTTGAGTTAATGCTGCCCAAATAAAGGGTCAACAATTTAATCCTTGCCTCAGGTTCCAATGTCTAGAAACCTCGGGTTAAAACAGCCATTACACTTTCTCTCCTGTTTTCTCTCTTTTTACCTAAGCTGAGTTGTATTTTTCTCACGTGCGATCAAGAACCCTGACAACTGTAAGCTCAGTACAAACGTTTACACCACTGGATTTGTTCCTAGCACCCTATAATATTTCTTTGATCACTTTATCACAATTTTTAATGTCTGTCTTCCTGCATTAGACTCTAAGCATCATGGGAATAAGGGCCATATATTTTTTGTATATTACTAAAAAGTCAGCATCTACCACCGAATTCAGCATAAAGTAGGCAATCAGTAAATATTCAAATTTTTTAATGAATAACTGAATTAATTAATTAATTCTATCTTTCAATTACCTTGGGACTAAGGTATAATAGTTCAACCAAGTGTTCTAAACCTTGAGTGATATATTCAATACACAAAACTTTTAAAAATTGATATTTCGGTTTGTAAATGTGTCTTCTGTGAGTCTGGCCAATGAGAATTAATCAAGCTGTATGTGTTTAGCTCTGAAACTAATAAATTTGAGTTACTAAATCTAAGACATACACAAACATTTTTTAGTAGTTACCAGCTCTGAGATTTGGGATATGTCATTGAAACTCTTGGATATGACCTTTTCATTCACCAAATGATAATGAATGTTTTCCTCTGCCAATCTTATAGGCCATTTTGAGGACCCAATACTTCAAATGATGTGAATGCTCTTTGTACCTGTGAAACGCTGCATATATGTTGTGTTTGTCATGAGTATGACTACAAATGACAACCACCAGATAAGGAAGTTCCAGCCTGAAACAATGATCTCTGACTTTCTAACCCAGCAATGAGAAAAGCAACTGTATAATATTTTTGAAAATGATTTCCATATTGCTTAACTTTTTATTGTAACATTCAGAAGAATTTTAACTCTTCTTTGTCTACCTTCTACTGCCTAGATGTGGCATTAGGGTGGAAGTGGGGAAGATGATAAATTTCTTAACATAATCAAGGAGCACAGTAAAGTATTTTTCTCTAATAAAAGGCCTGTTATCTTCCTAAGATAAATTTTGTTTCCAATCTCTAGACTAATTGATATAAGTTGATATTGATATTAAGTTGAAATTAAATAGTAATTTCTTCAGACATGTAATAGGATCAGACTATAATGCTGCTTTATAACCTGCTTTTGTTTGCTTAGTTACAAAGCAAACATGTATAGCTCTACATCAAAAAAAAAAAAGGATTTTTCCTTCATACATAACAACACATTTCATTTTTTTAATGTACAATGATTAACCAATTCCCTGAAATTAGACAGTTTCATTATTTTTAGTATAATTAATACCCCAGTAATGAAGTTCTTTTACAACCACCTTAGCTTGATATATTTTGGATATTTTGGGATTAAATGCAGGACATATAGTAGTTTAGATTTTTTAAGTTAGGAATTTACAAACATAAAGACACTGTATTTAGGGGCTTCCCTTGTGGTGCAGTGGTTGAGAGTCCGCCTGCCGATGCAGGGGACATGTGTTCGTGCCCCAGTCTGTGAAGATCCCACATGCCGCGGAGCGGTTGGGCCCGTGAGCCATGGCCGCTGAGCCTGCACGTTCGGAGCCTGTGCTCCACAACGGGAGAGGTCACAACAGTGAGAGGCTCACGTACCGCAAAACAAAAAAACAAAAAAACACTGTATTTAGCATCAAGTTTTTAATCAGTATTTTTCCATGAAGGGAAAGCAATGATAATTACCTATTCAGAAGTATCTCCCTAGGAAAAGATACAACTCATCCCTGGAAATCCCATCTACCCAGTTACTAATGCCTCTCCTAACCCATGGTTTCTGTCTCTAGATGACAGTTTTCAAAATTTATCAGTCCTGACCCAACAAAAACCCTGGCTCCAAGATCATCATGACTACTTTTTGTTAGAGTGAAGAGGGAAGAAGTAGAGGGGCTGCAGGGTCCCTGAGCTTCCTCCTTCACACGCAGCCTCTCACAAATCAGAAATGCCCTTGTTCCTTCTGGGAAACTACAGCAGCTTTATTCAGAAACACAGAAGTTGTGTACTGGTTCTGTGTCCAGATATTTGCTTCCTGGGGGGTAGAGAAAAGGAAGTGGTTTCAGCAATACCTCCTGACATCTGTGCCTCTAGTCCAATCTACTCTCTTGTGCTACACTAGTCTCTGTCAGCAATTCATATGTACTGTCCTTTCTTCTCCTGTCTAGGCACAGAACACCTCCCAGGTAGAAAGAAAAAAACAGAGACACCCTGCATAAGGCCATCTGAAGTAACATATGGAGTTTGACATAGCTGAAGCGTAATCCTTTTCCAAGTCAGTGAATTGAGGGTACAATAAGACTAAACTCTCAAACACTGATATTATTCATTCTTTCCACTGATGTTGAGCATTTGCATGTAGGAGGCACTATTAGGCATGGATGATATAACAGGAAACAAAGGAGAAAGTCTTTGCCCTTGTGGAGCTTATATTCTAGTGGGGAGAGAAAATGTAAACAAATAAAATATATAACACTTCATATATTGATAAACTCTATTTTTAAAGAATGTAAAGGAAATGGAGGAGGGAGTTGCTATTCCATATGAGTTAGTCAGGCAAGGCCTCACTGATAATGTGCCCTATGAACAGACATGTGAGAAAATGAAGGGGTAGACCACACGGTTATCTAGGGGGGAAATAGTCTAAGCAGAGGGAACAGGCAGTGCACAGGCCCTGAGACAAGAGTGTGTTGAGCATTTTCACAGAATAACATGAAGGCTCCTGTGGCTGAAGTTGAGAGCATGAGGGGAAAGCATTAGGAGATGAGGTCAGAAAAGTATATATGGATAGCTAGGTGGCATTGGTAGAGTCTAATAGAACACGGTGAAAACCTTTGTACTCTTTCTCTAATGTGAGATGGAAAATCAGTGGGTGCATTTTAAGAGAAAACAAACATAATCTTTCTCAATCCCTGTTCAGCTGCTTGAGTGTAGGCTTTCCTGCATGCCACAACTACTGAAGCCCACATGCCTAGAGCCTGTGCTCCGCAACAAGAGAAGCCACTGCAATGAGAAGCCCACGCACTGCAACGAAGAGTAGCCCCCGCTCGCCACAACTAGAGAAAGCCTGCACATAGCAACAAAGACCCAATGCAGCCAAAAATAAAGTAATTAATTAATTTAAAAAATAATAATAATGCTGACAGTTCTAACCACTGCAATAAGACAAGGGGGAAAATGGCATACAAATTGAAAAGGGAAAAAATAAAACTACCTCTGTTTGCAGATGACATGATTGTCTACATAGAAAATCCCCAAGAATATACAGAAAGAAAACCCAAAAAACAAACACACAAACAAACAAAAAACACCTCCTAGATCCAATAAATGAGTTCTGTACAGTCAATGAATACAAGATCAATGTGCAAAAATCAACTGCATTTCCGTATACTGACAGCAAACAGGTAGAAATATAAATTTAACACATGCTACGTACTTACTAATTTGTTAATAAGTACAATTTGTTAATTGTTCTGGGATTGTTTTTGCAGGGTTTTTTGTTGCTGTTGTTTCTTTCTTCTTCTTCTTTTGCTTTCTTCCCTGTGGTTTGATGACTATCTTTATTGTTATGTTGGTTTCGTTTCTCTTGTTTGTGTGAGTATCTATTACAGATCTTTGGTTTGTGGTTACCATGAAGTTTATATATAGCGATATTTTATATATATATATGATTATTTAAGTTGCTAACTCTTGAGTTCAAATGCATTTTAACCCTCCATTTTTACAACCTGCCACACATGTGTTTACTGTTTTTGACATCATATTTTACATCTTTTTATTTTGTGTATCTCAAATATTTATTACAGATATAGATGATTTTATGACTCTTTAACCTTCCAGTAGATTTATAAATGATTAATTTACTACCTTTACTGTATATTTTGCCTTTACCAATGAGATTTTTCCTTTCATAATTTGTATATTTCTAGTTGTGGCCTGAACATCAGTTTAAATTTTATTTTGGTATCTCTACTCTTGGAAGTGGGACTTTGATACCCCCATATTCCAACATGACCTCATCTTCTTGGACAATACGTATATGACACCTGCTTCTGGAGCCTGACTCAGAGCCTTTGGGCTTGTACTTATACCCTTTCCTGATCGTCCTCAGTCCTGGAGAAAGACAGGAATTCCTACTAGTGCAAGGAGGCGTGAGAACATTGAGGATTTAGGATATTACTATAAATATGACCTTGCTATAGTCACTGAATTCACCATGGGTCTCCCCATGTTTACTTTAGGCTAATGGCCATATCTAGAATACAACCTAGAATACATCACCTACTGGCCAAAGGTACCACAGATTTCAGGCTGACCCTTCACATTCTGTACTAGACCTTGAGATACCACTCCAAAGGGAAAAGGAAGATTTTGAAAATATTTCTATGTCAGCATCAGTGACCTGGGTTAGGTGGAGGACAGGAGACCATTGTAGGGAAAGCACCAATAGAGACTGGACATATCACTCATAAAGTCTGCCACCTGCAGTATTCCTAGAGATCCTGGGAAAGATTACTTCTCTCTCAAATTTCCCTAGAACCTGAGAGGAGCTTATTTCACATTTAATTGGATCTTTTCCCTGAATCTCCAGTCTCTCTGCTCCAGTGGGTATGATAGACCTGCCAAACAAGGTCTGCTGTCAAGAGAATTGACTCATTGCCTTCATGACTCTTCCCATTCTCCTGGCAATCTCCTCCATTCTGGAGACGTGGAGGCAAGACAGGTAAACATTCACAACATTTCTCAGAGCATTGCAAGATTTAAAGTTTGAAAAGTCCTTCCTATGCTAATTGAAGAACCTTCACCCCCTAGTGTATAAATAGTTTCATGAGTTCCCCTCCTCTTCATTCTTTTGAAACTCTGGGTACTATGACACCATAAGACAGAAATCTATCAGATGCCTCTTTTAGTGGCAATTGACTGTCCAGTCCCTTTTGCCAAAGTTTGCAGGAATAAGCTCTCCTGCTCTCCAGGTTATGATTGCTCTGAGGACATACTAGTCCGTACCTCTGACATTTGCCCATTCTCTTGGTTTTAAGTGAAGTTTTCCTCCCCCAACCTGGGAGGGTCACCACATCTATAGAGAAGATGTTGTGTGTGGAGCTGGAAGATGTGGGGCTAAAAGATGCTCCAAGATCTCTATTTTCCCTAGCTGTGCGTCCTTACCAAGAGGGATGGAGGATGCTCCGGAGAATAGGAGCCATGGCAGCTCTGAAAGCTTAGGAGCCCTATGGTCTCTCATTTGGATAATAACTGGCAAAAGCAAACCAGGTTTCTTTTCATGTCTTAAAATTCTAATTAACAAAGAGAAGAGTCAGCTTTTACCATCCACTAAGAAAGTTGTATTTTTCAGGAATTTGTCCTTTGTATAATAGTCCATCTCTATCTTGGCTAGCCTTTGTGCTGCACAGCAGTAGCCTAGTGGCTCTTAATCTGATGTCCCTGGATCATTTATGAAAGTTTTGAGCCTCCCAAGTTATCTGAAAAATGTCTACCTTTGTGTCTTTGTATATTTGAGAAGATAAAGTGTCCATATATTATAGTAAGATCTCAGAGGAACATGTAATAATGAATATCCATCAAGTTTGCAGTTCATCTGCTCCTTAACTGTCATGTCTTACTATTAAATCCTTGATTCATGGTTGGAATGTTCCAGTGGCACCATTTCTTCTCTGTCTCTGGTTCTGTCATTCATTCCCATTTTTGTCATATAATCTTGTTCTTTCTCAAGCATTGCTTTGACTTAAACCACCTTTATATATCTACCTCTGAATAAAAGCTTACCCAGAACATTTACTTGTCACTCTTCTAGAGGGTGAAATATCAAAGGCGTTATAAAACAGAATGTATATGTATCTATATGGATGGAATTTCTTTGTTACCCTCTCTTCTTCCATATATTCAACAAGGCAGGCCTGGAGTCTGTGCCCTCAGATGCTGCCTCCTCCAGCCTCCTGATCCTCACAGATGCTAAACATAAACAAATCAACAGAGAAAGACCTGCACCTAGTAGCTTAGACAAGCTCTAGCTTGTTTCAATGCTTATGCACACATCTGTATTCCAGGGGTAGATTGACTCAAGGAAAAGGCTTTGTAAAGTCATAAAGGTCTATAACATAGGCTAAAAAGAGCTACCTTTGGAATCTGGATCTGAAATTGTGTTGGAGGAGGTAACCAAGAGGACGTGACCTCCAGTTGACCTGAGACGCAGACCTGGGCAATCAGAAGCTCTTCATGCCCTCCACTGTATTTGAAGTATACGTCCTGCCGACTGTCTTCACAGTGGGAGCTGTTTTCAAGGATACAGCCTTGACAGAACAATGTGTTGTTGAGAGCATCTGGAGAGTATACATGACTGAACCCAGTTAAGGCCTCTATATATACTTATAAGATTTGGCGAGAGGGTGCAGAAATCTACTCATCTGGTAGCCATCCAAGACAAGCCTCCTAAGTAAGTTTCCTTGCTTGTTAAACCTGCCACCTACCAGTCTGGAGTGCTTTGCCTCTTTCTTCTGTCTCTCCTTGCCTTCCGTGTATGGGGGCCAGTTTGTGAACCAATAATTGGTGAGCCAGCCAGGAGACCAACATAAAGGGCCTTGGGAAACTGACATCTATGGGGGAAATCCTGAGTTGGTCATCGACCTCTACATGTGGAGGGGTGGCTTCTGTGTTAGATGTGTGTGGACTGCCAAGTGAGTACAGGAATGCCCTGAAAATGCCAGCTGCTTTAATACATTTGTTTGAGAAAGTACACATAGTGAGTGCACTGTGGCAAGGAAGAGAAATGAATGGCTGCTTCAGTGGGCTGGCCTCTACTTGGGCAGTTAGGCTGGCCACCAATACCCAACTGGAAGCTGAAGCCTGAATTAGAAAGTTGGAACAAGAGGTGAAGTTAGAGAAGGATGTGCCGTTGTCCACTGCTCTGCTAGCTCAGGACTGGCAGAAAGGTGGAAGAGCAGAATAATCAGTTGGAGACCTTGACGCACTGTTTTACAAAGGTAGGAGGGCACAAGCTGCCACAGGTTAAGGTCCAAGTGCTTGTGACAAAGCCTGATTAAGATGCTAAGAGGTAAAATCCCTGGGAAAGTGAACAGAACAAGGGGAAGGATATTATGATGATTGACCATAAAACAGACGGTGCTCCTCATGCCATCTGAGCCCCCATACAAAGGAAAATTTTAAATAACAATTACTCTAGACTTCCAATAATAGAGAAATATAGCCCAAAACACCTAGGAGAAAACTTGCATTCTTTCTCTGTCCTTCGAAGTTGTAAATCTTATCATGTCTTTAAAATATAAACACCCCAGGAGATAACTAAAACACTGCCCAACACAGTGGGCAAATACTGAAAGAAGTCTGGGGAGGGGGGACAGAATTTTTAAAATACAGACTGCTATAGAATCTCTCTTGCTCAAAATCTAATCCACAGCCTCCATAAGGTTATTCATCAAGGACAAATACAAATCTTAAAAGTCTTCCCCAAAAATACTAATAAAAAGCATTTGCCATTTAAGTGGGTACGTGATTCATGGCTAAAGTTTTTGAATAAAAACTGTGGGGTCGGGCTTCCCTGGTGGCGCAGTGGTTGGGAGTCCGCCTGCGGATTCAGGGGACGCGGGTTCGTGCCCCGGTCCGGGAGGATCCCACGTGCCGCGGAGCGGCTGGGCCCGTGAGCCATGGCCATTAAGTCTGCGCGTCCGGAGCCTGTGATCCGCAACGGGAGAGGCCACAGCGGTGAGAGGCCCGCGTACCGCAAAAAAAAAAAAAAAAAACTGTGGGGTCTATGTTTAAATTTCTGTGTATGTTTACATATATCTATGGCTATATGTTATGTATATGTGGTATTTTTCTACCCTGAAGGATATTGCCAAAATTATTTTTTAAGAGCTCTATTTAACTGACATAAAGAAAAAATGAAACTTGATGTCAATAATATACTTATGGAAAACTGAAACTTCATTTTATTTCATCTACTAAAAGGACAAAATTTTCTTATATTATTGGTCAAATAAAAATTGATGCTAAACTTTCTTTAGGTTTATTTTATATAAATATATGTTATTAACATAAATGTTCTTACAAAAGTGCTTCATCTTCAAGAGATTCATGAGGAAGATATCTTACAAATAAGGTTTCTGATAACTAAGATCATTTTGCTTTCACATGGACCTTTCAAGAACTTCCCCAAGGTTACCTGCACAGTTCCACAATATGTCATGGGATGATAATTCAAGATCTGTCCTTCCTTTTCTTCCTCACATCAGTAAAATTGGCCCATTACATTAATTATATAATGTTCACGTGAAGACTTGCCTCTGCTGCAGGACACTCTGTAGGCTTTGCTGAAACATCTGCAAGACAGAGGATAAGCAGTGAACCTGCAAAAATTCAATGCCTAGGCACTACCATGAAGTTTGGGAAGTTGTCTGGTCAGGTAAGATGTGCGCTGTCCCAGAAGCTGTAATTGATAAGATGCAAGCCTATCAAACTCCTAAGAATGTAAACGAGATGAAAAGCTTTGCAGGGATTTGGGGGTTTGGGAAGAGTTTTATTCCACCTGGCACAGTGCCTCTGTCCCTTATACTTCCTAGTAAAAAGAAGGCATATAGGGGGCTGGGGATCAGAGCAGCAAGCCACCTTTGAGAAGGCAAAAATACTAATGAAACAAATTAAAGCTCTGGGCATCACCCAAGCAGGGCTACCATTTGATTTAGATGTATCGGTGATTCTGGAAGGTGTGAGTTAAGCACTGTGGCAGAGACAAAAGAAGGAGAGAGTATAGTTAGGATTCTGGAAGGGGGCAGAAACCCGATAGACTCCCACAGAGCAACAGCCCCTAGCAGTGTACACAGCACTCCTCAAGGTACGGCATCTCACAAAGGAACAGCACATCATGGTAAGAACTTCCCTTCCTATCAGGGGGTGGATTAAAAATATGTTTCATCAACCCACCTCCGCCATGGCTCAAACCCCCACTCTAACTTAGCTGCAGCCTATTTGCAGCAAAGGAGCACCCTATCTGCCAGCCCACTGTCTCTAAAAATGTGGGCACTACTAGGCCTTGTAGAGTATGTAGATTCTCCAAATAGCACCCCTCTATTCCTGTGGTAGCCCCCTGAAGCCTATAAAAAGTGAATGAAAAACATTCCCTCTGTGTCTGGTATTCAGATGCCTGCAAACACAGCAGCCAGTGGGCTAGCCTCAAGCAGTTTGGCTGGCCGATCATTCATGAACTCGGGCCATTAACCCCTTGTACTGACTGCTGGGCTTTTCTAATGGGATTAACCCTATGGCTTGAACAATGGGGAGCCGAGGGGTGGACGATCATAAGTAAGCCCCTGGGAGTCAGGGTATGTGGAAAGACATTTGGGTTCACCTGCAAGAGCCTGAGGCCATCCTCACTGTCTTCCATGTTCCAGCTCATCAGACACTGACATCTCTTGGCAATCAGGAAGCTGTTGCCCTAGCTTAGGTACAAGCCCTACAAACTGACCCTTCAGTAGATACAGCAGATTGAGTGCACAAAAAGAGTGGCCACCGCAACACCTGGGTAGGATGACGTAGTGTCAAGGATGCCAGGTTGCCTTTAAAATATAGTGACTTGGTTAATACAGTAACAGCATGTTTTGTGTACTCTAAACAACATCCAAGGCAACTGCCAAAGTAGTCTGGAACCATCCAGCAGAGTTCCCAATTGGTGAGGGATTGACAGATTGATTATATTACCCCCTCCCTCTGAGTGAGGTTTCTAAGTATGCCTTGGTGAGTGTGTATACTGTGTCTGGCTTAACTCAAGCTCTTTCCCGTTGCCAAGCAAATCAGGCTACCACCATTAGGGGTTTAAAGAAGCTGAGAACCATGTAGAGGTACCCTCATCAAATAGACATTATTTAAGGGTCACATTTCAAAAGTCATGATATGCAAGACTGGGAAGAAGAACAAGACCTTAAATGGAGGTTCCATCTCCCCTATAACCTGCAAGCAGCAGGTTAATAAAAAAGAAAAATAGAATATTAAAACAGCAGGGCTTCCCTGGTGGCACAGTGGTTGAGAGTCCGCCTGCCGATGCAGGGGACACGGGTCCGGGAAGATCCCACATGCCGCGGAGCGGCTGGGCCCATGAGCCATGGCCACTGAGCCTGCGCGTCCGGAGCCTGTGCTCCGCAACGGGAGAGGCCACAACAGTGAGAGGCCCGCGTATCGCAAACAAACAAAAACAGAAAACAGCAGAGTAAATTACTAACAGGAAAACCCACCTTGGCTGGGTGGACCAAAGTCATGTCCCAGGCTTTCATACATTTGAATGATTAACCAGCAGGGCCTGTTGCCCTATGTGCCAGACTGGGGACCACTGCTGAGGCACTAAATATCGTAAGGGTATGGGAATCACAAGAAACAGCCATTGGATCAATGAGCTATGCTGCTGAGAACATCAAGCCCCGTCACGCCTAGGTAAGGAATTGTCTACTGAAATTTTCAGTGGGACATCCTGTCATTGGGCCCTTTCCAGATTCTTAGACAGCAATATCATAGAATTGAATATGGCCTCCACAAGATTCTTAGGCAAGCAGAGCTTTTTATTTAAAGAGATAACTTGCGCGGAAGGGCGAAGGCAGAAGAAAAGTGCCAGCTCCCCCCGTAGAAGGGCCGAGTTGCTTTTATAACAAAAGTGAGGTTTTGTCTCATTTCCAGAAATCATCAGACTTCTTTGATCTGCAGCAGGTGATCAAAGGGTGGCTATCAGGAATAGGGAGTGCTTCTGTGAGGGGAAAGAAATGCATGAGACTTTTCTGCAAGAAAGCACAGGAAGAGGTAAGTTTAAAATGTATAGTTGTTGTCTTGTGGCAACCAGGTATACTCATTAGTGTAACAGAGATAAAGCTAACTTTTTATTCCTAGTTTTTTATCTCTGGAACTCTGGCCCCCAGGGCCTTTGTTCCTTAGCTGGCAAGGCCTGTTTTGCTCGAGGCCATTCCCTGGTCCTTTTCCAAAATGGCTGCATTCTTGTCTTCCTGTCTCAGTCCCGCCAGGATGGGTGAGATACTTCACACCCCTGGGTGAGGGAGAACTACTAGATCTCCATTGGGGCCCAACTGCCCTGCTACAAGCTGGACTTGCTGAAACACACTGTAACTGGAACGGGATACACACCATTAAAAGAGGAGAAAAGGTAAGGGTTCTGGTGTGGCATATCCTACCCCAGACCATGTCCTCATGCCTGACCATGCTGCCTCACCCAGAGCACACCTGAGTCAAGTTCCTGAAGCTGCCAACCTCATTCTCCTCGAGGTCGGGTGGGCATGTTCTGTTTTCCATTAGTACGGTCAGTTTGGCTGTTGTCTTTGTTCCCTCCATTGGCCTGGAGGACAATACAGCATATATAGAAGTCCTTACAAAGTTGACCCAGCAAGCCTTAAATGACAGCCAGCAAAGCCTGTCCTTACCAAACACTGAAATGCTCTCAATGGAGGAGAAAAGTTGCTCTCCAAAATAAAATAGCCTTGAACGTTATTATTGCCTCGCAAGAAGAAACCTGGTGCCATGATCCAAAAAGTGTTGTATGTTCAGAGCTGAATCTGCCAATGTTATCATCTTTAAATCATATAAAAACACAAGTAAACGAACATCCTGAGTGATCGGACCCCCAGCCTAGGGGACTTAGTAAATCAGTGGTTTGGATCATGGGGCTCTTGGTGGAAAAAACTGTTACTTATTTTAGGAATCCTTATCTTGATCTGTGTTTTCTCTTACAGGTGCCCATATTGCTGCTGTGGTATCTGACTCTGGTGCAGCCAGATAACCGCCAAACGAGCCACCTCCATGCTGGTGAGACCCCTTGCTGACCACTCAGGGCACATCGTTGGAGAGGGGGCTCTGTGAAGTTGTAAGAGTCGATCACGAGGGGTAAAATGTTGGAGGAAATAACCAGAGCACATGACTGCCACTTGACCCAAGAACTGGACCCGGACAATCATAGGTGCCTCACCCCCTCCCTGTGCTCCCACAGTGGGAGCCATTTTCAAGTACACAGCCTTTGAGAGAGCAGTGTGTTCTTGAGACTGTCTTGACAGTATATGTGCCTAAACCCAGTTAAGGCCTCTAAACAAACTCTTAAGATATGGTGGGTGAGGGCAAAAATCACTCACTTGTGGCCACCCAAGGCAAGCCTCGTGAGTAAGTTGCCTTGCTTATTAAACCTGTCACCTACCCGTCTGGAGTGGTCTACCTCTTACTTTGGTCTCTCCTTGCCCTCCACGTACAGGGGCCACTTGTGAGCCAACAAATTGCTAGTAAAGAAGAGTTCATTTGCCTTGTTTATTCCATTGTCAATATTCCTCCTTGGGGCTTCCCTGGTGACGCAGTGGTTGAGAGTACGCCTGCTGATGCAGGAGACACGGGTTCGTGCCCCGGTCCAGGAGGATCCCACATGCCGCGGAGCGGCTGGGCCCGTGAGCCATGGCCGCTGAGCCTGCGCGTCCGGAGCCTGTGCTCCGCAGTGGGAGAGGCCACAGCAGTGAGAGGCCCGCGTACCGCAAAAAAAAAAAAAAAAAAAAAAAAAATTCCTCCTTAACGTGGCTGACTGAGGATCATCAAGGTGCTCGGTTTTGCCTCACCCAAATATCTTCTTGGTCTCATCTCAGCAACCCACACATTGACAGTATCAGGAGGGGAACATGGACAAAGAAAGGTTTTTGCTGGGAAGGAGCTTCTAATGCTGGTATAACCTTTTTCCCCCCATTTAGGTCTACACTAGTTACTCTTGATTTGAGCCACTCTCACCTCACCCCAGACCCATGCTCTGCCCTTCTCTGCTGCTCTGTGCCCTGGGATGCTGACTCCTGCAGACTGCATCAGCCAGCCTCTCTGGTGTACAGTTGGACTCCATCAGTAGGAGGTGCTAAGGGGAGACCAGGCAGCAAGCAGAGGCCAGGGCATTTTCCCCCTCCCTCTCAGCTTCAGCGTCTCATCTCCAGCAGTAGCTTCATCCTTCCACAGTCACAGCTCCGCCTGGCGGCCCCTCCTTGGTGACTCCAGTTCTCACTGGGCTCTTGTAACAGTCCTTCCTCCCCTTGCTTCTTCACACTGCTTCTTCAGCTGAAACAGTGTCCCACTGTGACTGGCCTCGGGGTGACCCATCGTGTTTAGTTTATTGTTTCAACCCTGTCCCCATCTCTGTGAGTCAGTCCTTTCATTAAAGTCGCTTCTTTTAAACACTAGACTGATTCTATTTCCAGCCTGATATAAGAGCTCTCTTTCAAAATTTATTCTTGAACTTTGAAGTGTGAGGAGAGAGATGTGACCTGCTCTCTGTGTGTTAAAGCTCTTCAGACCACTGTAAAGTAATTTGGGGCTAATGCCTCAAGGTTAATACCACAGAGTGTATTACTTCTTCCATTCTGCTTGTACCAGTCTGGAACGTCTCATGGGAAGGGATGACTTGGGTTGGGTAGAATTTGTATCTTCCTGAGTCCCCGGACTACATAATACCAACTAATATCATCCTAATCCACCATTATTTTTAACAAATGCTTATTTATTTCTTCACGTCGTCTGGGCATATCTCCAAAGAGTGGCAGCCATGCAGTGTTAGCGTGGTGTCACAATATTAGGAACTGCATAACGGACCATGCATTCTGAGTGGTAAAGGGGATTTCCCTTTGAAAGAGACCATGCACGTAATTTGAACTTTAGCAGGTACAGAACTAAATCGGCAAAGTCAAAACAAGTTAGAAAGCTTCCCTAGAGGGACTTTAGCTATAAGGTGAAGACATCTTACATTTTAAGGAGAATTTCTAATCAATACACACATATCTGAGAAACTCTGTAAAGAAGAATATTTATTTTCTCAGCATATGTGGGGCTGGGGGTGGGGACAATGCTGATTGTCAAACAGAGAGCTTTCCTACTTCCTTTTTTTCTGTTTCTATAAAATCCCTGCTGAACCACAGTGCCCAATCCTGGCTTCACAGTCCATGGGGATAGACTGTGGATTCTGCTCTAGGACCTGAGCTGCACTTGTCACTGGGAGAACTTCTTGTCTCCAACCTTATGTTGCTGTGGCCATTGCTTCTGGTCCTTGGTGGGTAGGATGCTGGAGCAGGATTTGGGGGCAGCCAGGGCAGAACCACCTGTGCCTGGGCATCACAGAACCTCTTCTTCTTCTGCTGGGATGAGTAGGAATGGACTTCAGCTTCTAACTCAGGACCAATAGGTAATATGCAGATGGGTACTGAGCAGAGCAGGGGTCTTAGGAAAAATAAAGTACTGTGAGTTTCTTTTCCAAATACTGATGCCTTCTCCCTCTGTTTAATAACCATTTCTACTTTGATCTCTAGGAAAATTGGAAAACTTCTTAAAAGGACATCAAAGGAATTTTCTGTTAGGGTAAATTCTATTTCTAGCCCATGTAAATCCTACTCTGCCCCCAACCCCACTTCCACTTCAAGCTACCATATTTTTGGCTAAGCTCTAACTTTCCTAGACTTAAATTTTGGAGAGGCTTCAAAGATGATGGGATGAGATTGTGGTTTTTGCTGATTAATATGACTCTTGTATATGGATGCAAATGCAGTACTAGATCTAAACAGGGATAAAGGGAGAAACAGTGTCAACTAGATGTGAGAGGACACCTCCATTTCCTTCCTGGTCCTTCCTGGCTTGTGTGTTGCCACCAGGCAGGCAAAATGTCTCAAAAAAAAAAAAGTCTTAAAAAGAGAAGGTGAAAGAGGAGAAAATAAATCACAAAACTTCTGAGATTTTACCTACAAAATAACCAACTTCTGGTAAATGAGATGGACTGTGTTTATAAACTGTGGGTCTTACAAAACAAGTATTTGATTCTACGAGAGCGTTGCTTGTGAGTCAGGGAAGAAGGAAAGATGGAGGGGAAAAATAGGAGGGAAAATAAATAGAGGAACTGAGGGAGGGAGGATAGAAGGGAAGGGAGGATGAGGGTAGAGGGAAGAAGGGATAGAAAGAAAGGGAAAAAGAGAGTTGTTGGGAAGGTTCTTAGAGGGTTATAACTTTTTTAAAAAAGATCTTTATCCTGGTCCTGTGGTAACTCTCTGACTCTATTCTCTCACAGCTCCTCTCAGGGTGCAGTCAGGTGAGTTACTTGCTTTTTCGTTCTTTTCAGTCTCTGGGAATCATACTTATTCTTCCATGCAAGGAAGGTACCGCCTCTCTCAGCCTCCCAGGGATCAGGGCCTGGACTGGGGTAAAGAGAGCAGGAGGCCAGTGTCTCACCCTAGTTCCAGCCGGGGTAGGAATACTCCAGTGTCACATTCATCTTTGTTACCTGCCTGTTTGATGGGTGAAAGACCCTATCCTGACCCTCCAAGGCAATGAATTCTTTTCCCTTTACTATTAAGCCCTGGGACAGGAAAGAAGTTAACTGTGAAGGAAAAGCAAACAATGCAATGTACTGTTGGGAAAACGTTCTCCTGGTTCTGACCACAGGAGCTCAACGGCCTCCACCAGAAGCACTGGAGACAGTGATGGAAAAATATTTATAACAGAGAGAAAAACAGTGTGCAAGGGAGATGCTCTGAGTCAAACAAGAACTTCCCTCAATCTTTTATTTGGATTACAAACTATCTGTGCCTAACTTGTTTCCCTTTCTTTCTTTTTTTTTTTAATTAGAATTCTAATGTAATGAAATAAAGAGGAAAGCTTTGTTTTATATTAGACTGGAAAGTTACATTTTCTTCCTGAATCATTCCTTTGAGAAAGTATTCATTATATTATAGGGAGGGGAAGTGATACTTATAAATCTAGTACTTGTATGTCTGATGATATAAATTATATTATATCTGATATAATTTTAAGCAAGAGTGTTCTTAACACATTAGAGGGTCTCTGAATCAGCCTCATAGGATCCAGTGAACTCCCTGAAATCATGGTAAAAATGTGTGCATATGTCCAATTGTACCTTCGTCTAAGGAAAGGGTCTGTAAGTAATATGTCAAAGTTAAAGGCCACTTATGGTCCAATCCTTGTTCCAGGCTCAGTGTAACCTGGAGTCATCATTTCTTATTCTCCCTTGCCCTGTCATTATTACCAAGTTGGTCACATAAATCTTATTTCTCAAATATTTCTTTAATCAAATAGATTTCATCTCTATAATCTTTACTGGAAAACTTACCCAGTCTCAATGTGGAGGAAGAAACCTTTTGGCCTCCAGGAGGGCTTAAGACTTCTTTTTCTTTATCAGTATTTATGCCCCCCTCGCCCTCCACCCCAACCTCCTAGTCTAATGGTGGAACTTTCAAAGTGGCTAAAAGGTATAGAGTAGTTGTCTCTGAACTTATTTGATCACTTCACTCTATCAAGAAAAAAATTTTCAGCATGTACTTTAAATATATTACATAGATATAGATCCCTGTATTGATGGTGAATGTTGTAAAACATACACAAAAACAGAACATTTGTGGCTTCCCTGGTGGTGCAGTTGTTAAGAATCCGCCTGCCAATGCAGGGGATACGGGTTCGAGCCCTGGGCCGGGAAGATCCCACATGCCAGAGAGCAACTAAGCCCGTGTGCCACAACTACTGAGCCTGTGCTCTAGAGCCCCCAAGCCACAACTACTGAGCTCACATGCCACAACTACTGAAGCTCACACGCCTAGAGCCCAAGCTCCACAACAAGAGAAGCCACTGCAATGAGAAGCCCACACGCCACAACGAAGAGTACCCCCTGTTCACCGCAACTAGAGAAAGCCTGCGCGCAGCAACGAAGACTCAATGTAGCCCAAAAAATTAAATAAATTTAAAAAGAAAACAGAAAATGTTTTGATGAGGAAAGATGAGGCAATGTTTAATATAATATGAAAGTTCTAAATGCTTTCTCTCCACCTCCTTATGGGTCCCACTTTGCATGTTTTTAAAGTTGAAGTATAGTTGATTTATTATTTTCTGTTAGATTCTGCTTTTCAGCAGAGTGATTCATTTATACATATATAACTGAATATATGTAACATATATATTCTTTTTCATTATAGGTTATTACAATATATTGAATATAGTTCCCTATGCTATACAGTAGGACCTTGTTGTTTATCCATTTTATATATAATAGTTTGTATCTGCTAATCCCAAACTCCTAATTTATCCTTCTCCCCCTTTCCCCTTTGGTAATCATAAATTTTTTTTCTATGTCTGTGGGTCTGTTTCTATTTTGTAAATAAGTCCATTTGTATCATATTTTAGATTCCTCATATAAGTGATATCATATGATATTTGTCTCTCTCTGACTTACTTCACTTAGTATGATAATCTCTGGGTCCATCCATGTTGCTGCAAATGACATTATTTCACTCTTTTTTATGGCTGAGTAGTAGTATTCCATTGTATATATTGTATTGTATATACGACATCTTCTTTATCCATTCATCTGTCAATGGACATTTAGGTTGCTTCCGTGTCTTGGCTATTGTAAATAGTGCTGCTATGAACTTTGGGGTGCATGTATCTTTTTGAATTAGAGTTTCACAGATCCCACTTTGAAGACTGGATCTTGACACAATGAGAGAAGACCCTGAGAGCTGGCACTCCTTCCTTCCACCATAAATTTGTGGCTGGAGGGGTGAGCTGGGCAGACAGCCTAAGCAAACCCTCTCAAGTCCAGTCTCTTTCTCCATTCCATTCCGTCATGTCTGACACCACCTCTGTTTTACACTGAAGGGGAATGATCCAAAGTTCAGGCCTGGGATTAAGATTTTTTTTTTAACATCTTTATTGGAGTATAATTGCTTTACAATGGTGTGTTAGTTTCTGCTTTATAACAAAGTGAATCAGTTATACATATACACATGTTCTCATATCTCTTCCCTCCTGCATCATCCTCCCTCCCTCCTTCCCTATCCCACCCCTCTAGGTGGTCACAAACCACTGACCTGATCTCCCTGTGCTACACGGCTGCTTCCCACTAGCTATCCACTTTACGCTTGGTAGTGTATATATGTCCATGCCACTCTCTCACCTCATCACAGCCTCCCCCTCCCCCTCCCCATATCCTCAAGGCCATGCTCTAGTAGGTCTGTGTCTTTATTCCCGTCTTACCCCTAGGTTCTTCTTTTATTTTCTTAGATTCCATATATATGTGTTAGCATACGGTATTTGTTTTTCTCTTTCTGACTTACTTTGCTCCGTATGACAGACTCTAGGTCCAGCCACCTCACCACAAATAACTCAATTTCATTTCTTTTTATGGCTGAGTAATATTCCATTGTATATATGTGCCACATCTTCTTTATCCATTCATCCAATGATGGACACTTAGGTTGTTTCCATCTCTGGGCTATTGTAAATAGTGCTGCAATGAACATTGTGGTGCATGTGTCTTTTTGAATTATGGTTTTCTCAGGGTATATGCCCAGTAGTGGGATTGCTGGGTCATATGGTAGTTCTATTTGTAGTTTTTTAAGAAATCATACTGTTCTCCATAGAGGCTGTATCAATTTACATTCCCACCAGCAGTGCAAGAGTGTTCCCTTTTCTCCACACCCTCTCCAGCATTTATTGTTTCTAGATTTTTTGATGATGGCCATTCTGACTGGTGTGAGATGATATCTCATTGTAGTTTTGATTTGCATTAATGATGTTGAGCATTCTTTCATGTGTTTGTTGGCAATCTGTATATCTTCTTTGGAGAAATGTCTATTTAGATCTTCTGCCCATTTTTGGATTGGGTTGTTTGTTTTTTTGTTATTGAGCTGCATGAGCTGCTTGTAAATTTTGGAGATTAATTCTTTGTCAGTTGCTTCACTTGCAAGTATTTTCTCCCATTCTGAGCGTTGTCTTTTGGTCTTGTTTATGGTTTCCTTTGCTGTGCAAAAGGTTTTAAGTTTCATTAGGTCCCATTTGTTTATTTTTGTTTTTATTTCCATTTCTCTAGGAGGTGGGTCAAAAAGGATCTTGCTGTGATTTATGTCATAAAGTGTTCTGCCTATGATTTCCTCTAAGAGTTTGATAGTGTCTGGCATTACATTTAGGTCTTTAATCCATTTTGAGTTTATTTTTGTGTATGGTGTTACGGAGTGTTCTAATTTCGTAATTTTACATGTACCTGTCCAGTTTTCCCAGCACCACTTATTGAAGAGGCTGTCTTTTCTCCATTGTATATTCTTGCCTCCTTTATCAAAGATAAGGTGACCATATGTGTGTGGGTTTATCTCTGGGCTTTCTATCCTGATCCATTGATCTATATTTCTGTTTTTATGTCAGTACCATACCGTCTTGATTACTGTAGCTTTGTAGTATAGTCTGAAGTCAGGGAGCCTGATTCCTCCAGCTCCATTGGATTAAGATTTTTATCAGAGCAACAAACATTTTCTCTGCAATTCATCCCAATGTGCTACAATTCCAAATTGATTTTTAATAATTTCTAGCTCCATTGCCAACTGAAAAATTTCCCCCCAAAAAGCCCAAGCTGTAGGGCTGGGTCACAGAACAGTGTGGTGGCTGGCTACTCCTTCTTCAAGGATGGCCACACCCTGAGGTCAGACTGGAGCTCACAGAGTTTTGGATCTCATCAATACGGAAGGAAGACTCAGGATATTACTGGTGTGAAGCGATGACAGCATCTCACAGTATCTCAAAACAGAGCCACCAATCCTATATACAAGTGTAGATTAAGCTTCAGCGCTGGACTGCTGGGCTGGGTGGCACAGAGAAGAACAGTAGCTCCCATTCAGACCTGTGTTTGTCTTTTCAACTGTGCTTCCCCCCATCCCCGTGTGTGTGGGGGCTACAACGACCCATCTGGGTTCTGCTTTATTAACTGCTACCATGGCACCATTTCCCAATAGCTTTGCTCTCCCTGTCAGAAAATAATCCCTCTCTGGAGCATTTATGTATGCCTAGCACTGAAGTATGCTCAGTGAACCAAGAGATAAATAAATCATGGTCTCTGTCTGCAGAGAATGACTCCCAACTAGGAGGCACATTTAACCCAGGTAGAGCAATGAAGGAACAAAGTGATGATGGTGATAATGATGATGAGATGATGATGATGATGATGATGATGATGATGATGATAGAAACAACAATAAGGATCCCCAGCATTTATAATAAGTTTACTAAATGCTAAGCCTGAACCCAAGCTGTTGTACTCAATTCAGAACCCCTCTGATGCTCAGAAATATTTGCAGAGGGGAAGACTTGTAGAAAGTTTACCAAGTACTAGGAAGGCACTGCTCAGAGCAGTTTTATGTTTAGTCCTCACAGCAACCCTGTGAAGTAGGGTGAAAGTATCTGTAAAATGGATACTACTGTCATCCCCATTTTACACATGAGGAATTGAAAGCACAGAGCTGTTAAATGGCCTGACCAAGGGAACCCAGCAAACAAATGGCACAGCTGGAATTTAAACCCAGGCACTCTGGTACCAGTGGTTGCCCTTTTAACCACCTTGCTACATTTCCTACCTCAGCCAGGCCTGTGGAGGGTGGTACCAGTAATAGCTACCATTTGCTGGACATCTCCTGTGTAATGGGTGCTTTATACATCTTGTATCTTGTTTCATCTTCATGAGAACTCTATAAAGTTGGTATGATTATCCACACTTTATCTTTGAGAAAACTGAGGATCAGAGAGATTAATTTATCTACCAAGATCATGCAATGAATAAGTGGCAGAGGTGGGTGGGGACTCCCCCTGTTCCCCTCCCACCATACCCACTGCCCCAAGTTTATCTGGAGATCAGGAAGAAGCAAGATCACTGTAGGCTGTGGGCATTAGTGAAGGCTAATGAGTGTGGAGAAAGTGCAAGTTTGAAGTTTTGGAGTGTTCAGCAGCAGGGTGATCCTTCCTGAAGGCCCTCAGTATGCACCTCCCCGATGAAAAATACGCCTCTGCCTAAACCTTCTACCATCTCCACCTGCCATAATGCTCAGCAGGTAGTAACAGCCTCCGCATCAGGCCCTCACCTGCCCTCTTACGTTTACACAGGAATCCCCATGTCTGGAGCGTTCCTGGAGATCCAGCCCCAGGGGGACCAGGCAGTCGAAGGGAAGATGCTGGTCCTTGTCTTCTCTGTGGCTGAAGGCACAGGGGACTCCATGTTCTCCTGGCACAGAGAGGACACGAGGGAGAGTCTGGGGCAGAAAAGTCAGCGTTCCCAGAGAGCAGAGCTGGAGATCCCTGTTATCAGGGAGAGCCACGCAGGGGGCTACTACTGCACAGCTGACAATGGCTACGACCTCATCCAGAGCGAGGCGGTGAACGTCTCCATGAGAAGTAAGTAGCACTCTCCTAATTAGCCAGAGAGTCCCAACTGGGGTCAGTTTCCTTCTGTGGCAGTGAGGATGTTCCAAGGATGATACGGAACAGGGTTGTGAAGAGGTTAAGAAGCCATCTGAACATGCTAGGATTGTTACTGTAATGGTGTTGGCGGCGGTGGCACTGGCTACAGTGGCAGAAGAGCTAAAGGAGATGACAAGGGGATACAGGAGGCAGGCTACGTGGCACGGCCAGAGGCACGCTCTCCAGAACTTATCAAAGCTCTACGGGAACTGTCTCTGCAGTGTTGTTAGATCAGGAGGTGCGACAGTGAGAAAGAATCCCCGGGGCTCGAGGGATACTGTGTGGACACTTGGGTGAGGATGGAGTGGGTTATAAGTCTGTGCCGGCACAAGAGACCCTCTTTGATGGACCGTCCTGCCTTTATCAGTTCCAGTGTCACATCCTGTCCTCACTTTCAGTACTTCTGGGGCCCAGGCCTTTACTGGGGACATGGTGGAGCTTCGCTGTGAGAACAAGAGAGCATCTCCCCCCATCCTATACCGATGTTATCATGAAAATGTCACCCTGGGGAGCACCTCGGTGCCTTTTGGAGGAGGAGCATCCTTCAACCTCTCTCTGACCACAGGGCATTCTGGGAACCATGCCTGTGAAGCTGACAGTGGCCTGGGGGCCCAACGTCACGGGAAGGACAAGTCCAACATCTCCTTCCACAGTACTAGTTGCCATTATGCTAAACCATGGCTTGTGCGTCCTTTCCATGGATTTTCCTCTCCCTCAGGGAATCGAAGCTAGCCTAGAGAGCCTGTCAGCTCTTCCAGCCTCTCCTTCTCATTGGTCTAAACAATAGCATCACTGGCCTTCCTGTTTCCCTGTCACTTACCTCATCAGATAGGTGTGAAATAGGTACTGTACTAGGATCAAGGCAATACTGGAAGTGGGGTAAGTGTATGCTCAGAGCTCTCAGGGAGCAAGGAGTTACAACCAAACCTTGTAAATACTTAAGGAAAAAGTAGAAACCCCATGAACAAACCAGATTCTAGGATTCAAAACTTTACTAGGATTGTCTCATTAATCTCCATTAACAACTCTCATTTTACTAATGAGGAAACGAAATTTAGAATAAGTAACTTGCCCACCATCACACAGCTAATAGGTGCAAAGATAGAACTTTAGGCTAGGGCTACAGAATTGAAAAACTTTGCTCCCTGCCACTATTTTAATATGATGGTTATATAATTTTTTTCCTTTTAATTTATTATTGTGGAGCAGTGCATTAATAGATTTCCTAATATGGAACAATTATTGAATTCCTGCTATAAACCCTTCTTAGTTGTTATATCATCATAGGTAGCGGCTACATACAACTTACTAATATTTATTTCAAATGTTTGCATCTTTATTTAAAAGTGAGTTTTATTTCTTGAACTAGTTTTGGTTTCAGGGATAGGTTAGCCTCATAAGAATGTTTTCAGAGGTTTTCCATATTTTCTGTGCCCTGCAGCTTAAAACCATATTGGAATTATCTGCTATTTGATAAGTCTTTGGAACTAGCCCAAACAACATTCTGAGCCTGTTAGATCTTTACCTCCACTGTCAAATCCTCTTTTTTATTATTCTCCAAATTTTCTATCCTTTGTTAAAATAATTTGGATGATTTTACCCAAATTTAATACATAGTATTCTCATCGAATTTTCAGACAGCCTTTATAGATGTGATTATGCGCTCTTCTCATTTCTGGTTTGTGTGACCCCTTTCTTAATCATATTTGCCAGAGGTTTGTCTTTATTCCTCTTTTTAAAGAGCCAGGGTTTTTTTTGTTTTTGTTTTTTGTGGTACGCGGGCCTCTCACTGTTGTGGCCTCTCCTGTTGCGGAGCACAGGCTCCGGACGCGCAGGCTCAGCAGCCATGGCTCACGGGCCCAGCCACTCCGCAGCATGTGGGATCTTCCCTGACCGGGGCACGAACCCGTGTCCCCTGCATCGGCAGGCGGACTCTCAACCACTGCGCCACCAGGGAAGCCCACCAGGGAAGCCCTAGGTTTGTTATCTGTAATTCAAATCTATTTGGTTTTTGGTTTTCTAATTCATTTATTTCTCCTTTATCTTCAGTATATCTTTCTTCCTTTTTAAGTTTATTTTATGTAGTTCTTTAATGTCTTATTCATTTTTCATCTTTGTTTCCTAATAAGTGCATTAAAAACTGCATGGTTTCTTCTCAGTACCATTTTATCTCATCCTACAAGTTTTGATGTATAATATTTTTATTTGTCTAGTTTCCAAAGCATGTGAAATATGTTTCACATATTTATTTTATAACTTAAGACAACCACTTCTTATGAATACATTTTTATCTTCTATTTTATTAATTTCTTATAGATTTTTTAAAAAACTTTTCATTATAGATTTTTGTATTATCCTTGTATTAAATTTTATCAAAGAATATGGTCTGCATAGTTTTTACACTGGGGATTTACTGAGAATTTCTTTATGACCTAACACACAGTCAACAGTTTTCTAAATACTATAAATGGAATTTGAAAAGAATGTGAATTTTCTGTTTAGGATATACAAAGTTCAGTATTTTTTTTTTATTAAATTAAGCTAGCTGCTTGATCTATTCAGTTTCTATAGAGTCTTACATATGTTTGCTCTTTTTAATCTATTAATTTTTGAGAATTATATTCACATTATTACCTATAATTCTTTTAAATTTAGCTTTTTACAGAGGCTTTGCCAAGAACTTGGTAATTGACTGTGTAAGATGTGACATTTTGGTTGTTAATGACAGAAATCCCATACAAAATGGCTTGGTCCCCAAAAAAAAAGAAATGAAGTTGGTGGGAGGGGTCAGGTATGGACATGGCTAATGTGCGACTGGCCGAGCATTCTGTCTTTGCCTCCCCTCTTTCCTCTGCATTTCTCCATTAGCTTAACTCTCAGACAGGCAAAGCTGGCCACTGACATCTCCAGGCTTATATTCCTCCTTTCTGCTAGATATCCTAGAGAAAAGAGTCTCTTTACACATTACTCCAGTTTAAAAAACAAAAACCAAATAAATAGACAGACGGCTTCCTTGGTGGCACAGTGGTTGAGAGTCCGCCTGCCGATGCAGGGGACACAGGTTCGTGCCGTGGTCCGGGAAGATCCCACATGCCGTGGAGCGGCTGGGCCCGTGAGCCATGGCCTCTGAGCCTGCGCGTTCGGAGCCTGTGCTCTGCAACGGGAGGGGCCACAACAGTGAGAGGCCAGCGTACTGCAACAACAACAAAAAAAAAAATAGGTAAAGATTAGGGATTGACCAGTCTGTGTGATGTGTTCACCCCTTTCTCTCTGCAGAGACTATGAGCCTGTGATTGGTGAAGTCAGTAATAGAGTGGAGCAAAAGGAAACTGAGTAACTCAACTGACCTATTCTAGGCCTTTCCCTATTCTAAGCCTCGGTGTCCATTTCTGGGAAAGATCTAGTTCTAACCTTCTCTTTTTCTAAGATTTTCTGAGCTCATAAGAATCAAACCATAAGTCTCTACGTGCCCATATTCCTTTGTTTTCAGAAAGCAAAAACTTTTCCTAGGTGTCTTTGAGTGAGGGCCTTAGGTGGGGTGAGATGCTCTTAGGAGATGGTAATAGCATAGGATAGAGCAAAGCTCTGTGGTTCCCAACTCAGCAAGCCCCCTACCCCCACACCACATATCACCAGCACTATCAAACAACCTCTCTTAACACTGGGAACTGCCCTAAGAGGACATTTCCTTTTTTTTTTAATTATTTAATTATTTATTTATTTTTGGCTGCGTTGGGTCTTCGTTGCTTTGTGAGGGCTTTCTCTAGTTGCGGTGTGCAGGCTTCTCATTGCGGTGGCTTCTCTTGTTGCGGAGCACGGGCTCTAGGCGCGCAGGCTTCAGTAGTTGTGGCACATGGGCTCAGTAGTTGTGGCTCACGGGCTCTAGAGCGTGGGCTCAGTAGTTGTGGCGCCCGGGCTTAGTTGCTCCATGGCATGCGGGATCTTCCCGAACCAGGGCTCGAACCCGTGTCCCCTGCATTGGCAGGCAGATTCTTAACCACTGCGCCACCAGGGAAGCTGAAGAGGACATTTCTCAGTGTGCTCTGACCCCTTCTGTTTGCAGAACATCCACCCAAAATCCGCTTGGTGAATGGTGCCCACCACTGCAATGGGTGGGTGGAGGTGGAAAAGGAAGGTCTCTGGGGCACTTTGTGTGATGATGGCTGGGACATGAAGGATGTGGCCATGGTGTGCCGGGAGCTGGGCTGTGGAGCAGCCAGACACACACCTGCAGGCGTGTTGTATCTGCCAGTGGCAGAAGATGACCGACCTTTATTTATTCAGGTAGCCCTGTGCCATGGGACAGAAGAGGCCCTGGCTGAATGTGAACAGGTGGAGACCTTTGACTGTGGGCACGATGAGGATACAGGCGTAGTGTGTGAAGGTGGGTGATGGCAGGGCCTGGGGCATGGGAACTTGCTTACCCCCTCCGAGGCCCTTCTCTATGCTGCCTCCAATCCACCTTGATACTCCCCATTGCCCCTGCTGCCTTTAGAACCACTCACCCATTCTATACTAGCATGTGGTCAGGACAACACTGTTAGCTCATATTAGGTAGTCCAGAATTATAAAGGACTCTCTTATGCATGCTGTTATTAGCCTGTATCTGCCACCTCAAAAGATAAGACGTTGGCATTTTCACAGCCATGAGTTTGGCCATAATACCAGGAAAATAATTATGAAAGCATAGAATTACACAGTTTGAGTGATTTTAATCCAGGTCACACTGCTTATATTGTTCTATAATCCCAGCAGCTCTTCTGCGTTCTGTCCCCTAAACAACTCTACTCATCAAAATGAATCCCAGAATAGAAGGAGCACTGGGTGGGGAAGATCCAGATGCTCCTTCTCTCTCAAGATCCTGATGGGACAGGGGGTGGGTGATGGGAAGGACATTGGAAAGACTCTGGGTCCGTCAAGGAAACCAGGCCACAAACTGAGGGTGGAAGTAAAATAAAGAAAGCCCACTGCAGATCCCAAAGCCTCTATAACACTTGTGACTAGAGCAGAAGCCAGTGGGACTGCTCCCTCAGGCCCAGCCGCAGACCCTATCTCTGGCGGAGCACCCCAGTGCCCTGGGCCAGGAGTGCAGAAGCAGCCCTTGAGAGGTGGTGAAAAGAAGGGTCTTTAGAACTATTGAGCCCATGCCCAGTTTTAGGAACATCTAAAGGCCTGTGGCTCATTCAGGGAAATGAATCAGCTTTGGAAACCAGAAAGGATCCAGGATTTATAGTCAGCTATGCAGAGCTTGAGACCTGCCTGCTTCACCCACTTACCAGCCATAGAAGCAGCAAACTTCTCTGAAGCTCATTATCTCTGTCAGAAAAGTGAGATAATACCTGGCCCAGCTTCCTGACAGAGCTGGGACAAGATTGAACACTCATCACTCATAAAGACCTTTTGGAAACAGCAAAGTCCAGGAAGAAGCCCCAGGGCCAGCTTACTGATTTGGGATGGTCTCCATGAGAGGGACAGGTCTGGGGCTCAGGTTTGGCCTTCTTCCTTATACTGGGCTTCACCTCACCAGGGAGACACGGTGAGTTTGTCTGGAAAATCTCTTTTCAGATCTCCCTCTTCTGACCTCCATTTTCCCTTTTCTCTACAGCATTCTGGCCTAGTTCTTTTTGAAGATAGGGAGACTAGAGACTGGAGACTGAGCAGGCCTCAGATTCACTCCTTTTTGGCCTCCCAGGCCTGGTTGGTCCAACAGTTCTGGACAGACCTTAATGCTTTACCTGCGGCTCCATTGCGGCTCCCCTCAACAGGACTCTAAATTGCTCTTCTGAGCCAAAGTTTCAACTGTGCCTGCATCTGGGGCAAAATCCAGCTCCCAAAGAAGCCAAGCTTGAAGAAATTCTCCCTCCATACTGACTCCTTGGCCCCGGCCCTGGCTTTTCCAGTCTCTTCCAGAACTGTCTGGGGATCCCAATACTACTTTCTTGGGCAGATGTAGCAGCTCCTGAGGTGAAACAAGCAAGGAATTAATTGAGATGGGCCCTACATCTGTTGGTAGACTTGTGGGCATATAAAACAGACAAAATAAAAGGAAGTGTAGGGACTTCCCTGGTGGCGCAGTGGTTAAGAATCCGCCTGCCAATGCAGGGGACACGGGTTCGAGCCCTGGTCCGGGAAGATCCCACATGCCACGGAGCACCTAAGTCCATGCACCACAACTACTGAGCCTGAGCTCTAGAGCCTGCGCACCGCAACTACTGAAGCCTGCGTGCCTAGAGCCTGTGCTCCACAACAAGAGAAGCCACCACAATGAGAAGCCCATGTACTGCAACAAAGAGTAGACACCGCTTGCCGCAACTAGAGAAAGCCCATGTGCAGCAACAAAGACCCAATGCAGCCAAGAATTAAAAATAAATAAAAATAAAGAAATTTTTAAAAATAAAGAAAGAAAAGAAAAGAAAATATGGGTACAGTATTTAATTTTGTTTCCAAGTGACTTGGGAAGAAACTAGGTCCTAAATAATTTCTTTTTAAAATATTTTCTTAAATTACAAATATAAAGCATATTATAAAAAGAATAGTATGCAAAAAAGAAAATGAAAATTAGCCAAAATTTTAATACTCAGAAGTAACTGCTGTTAATATTCTGATAATTCTAAAATGTTCTGTGAATATATAAATATATATGAATGAGTATATTTGTTTGTATATTTTATACGTGTGTGTGTGTGTGTGTGTGTGTGTGTGTGTGTTTTCACAAAAACTGACCTCTCAGGAGAATCTTGTCCTACCCGGTTACATGGAAATTTTCTTGCCCTTTTGGAAGTCTGAGATCTTCTGCCTGCATTCAGTAGATATTCTGTGAGAATCATTCCACATGTATCAGTAGATGTATTTCTGATGTATTTGTGGGAGGAGGTGAGCTTCATGTCCTACTACTTAACCATCTTGATCGCTCCCCTCAGGAGAATGTCGATTCATAAGGTCTTTTGTTCTGCTGAGTATCTTGATTGGGTTTGGGTGTGCAAACTGAAGAAAAGGAAAAAGCCACATGCTCCATGATGTAACCTATCCTGTGAGCCCCCCAAAACTTCAGTAGTGTCTAAGTCTCAAAAAATATTTGAATGGGTGTTTTCTTTTAGAAATTTGTACCTAAGTTTTGAATCTTAGTGGATATGGGAAGAAGAAAACTGAAAATATATATTCCTTCATTAACAGTTTTCCTGATAATAAATAATTATCGCAATCTTACCTGGCTATGACATATATTAATATCCTATGGAATCCAATTTGATAGTATTGATATCTTATGTAAAACTTTTGCATAGATATTCATAATGAGGATTTCTCTGTAGCTTTTTATGCTTTCTTTGAAAAGCTTTGATCAATGCTGTGTTGGTTTCTTTTTTTTTAAATTTAATTTTATTTGTTTTTTTATACAGCAGGTTCTTATTAGTTTTCCATTTTATACATATTAGGGTTTCTTATTATTTTGGAAGTTTTCTTTCTCTGTGATTGCTCAAAAAATGTTTAAATACTACTAAATTTATCTTTTCTTTGAAGACTAATAAATATTAGTGTGTGAAACCATCTGGCTTGATATGTTTGTAACGTGTGGCTCCTAACAATGTTCTCATTGTTTTTCATGATTGTTGTTCTGTTTATTTAACTGCCTCTACCTGCAAAAAAAAAAAAGGTAATTTATACTTTTTCGAAAGTCATCCATTTAATGCAGGTTTTCAAAAGTTGTATATTTACTCATTGTCCCCTCTTTCTTGATCAGTCTATTCAGTGGTGTATCTATTTTTCATAGAAAAGCTTTTGAGTTTATTCACATATTCTGTTGGGGTTTTTCTGTTTGTTTTATTCAGTAATGTTTGCTTTTATCTTAATTAGTTTTGTTGATATTTTCCTGTTCTTAATTTCAATGCTTAGTTCATTTACTTTCATTTTTCCTTGTTGGTACTCTTTCCAATTGTTTAAAGACGAGTTTTAATCATATCCCTTAAGTTTTGATAGGTAATGTTTTGATTATAATTATTTTCAAGTCTGTAATATCAGTTTTATTTTCTTGTTTGACCTTGAAAGTTATTTAAAAGAGGAATTTTTTAATTGCCTGATGAAAGGATTTTTCCCTCAATTTTGTGATTTTTAAAATAATTTGATTGCTTTTATAATTTTTAAAGGTTTTCTTTGTGACCTAAAATATGGTCAATTTTGGTAGATCATCTATGAGTACTTAAAAGAAAGTGAATTCTCTGTTAACAGAATCGGGAGTTCAATATATATTCATTAGCCACTTATTAATCATATATCATTTGAATCATATGCACCCTTATTTTTTATCTACTTGATCTGCTGTGGGTCTACAGGCATCATTTGTTTTTGTCATTGTGATTAAGTTTATTTTTCCTTCCATTTCCTGCAGTCCATATGTCAAGTATTTTGATGGCATGGTATTTAATTCCAAAGATTTATGAGGCTTAGAGCTTTCTCATATATTTTAGCCTTTTCCACTCTCATCCAGTGCTTTTTGGCTTCATATGTCTTTGTCCAATCTTTCACTTCTAACTTTCTGAGCAACTTTCCTTTAGATGTCTCTTATATGTAGCATATACGGGTATGTTTTGGTTTTGGTTTTGGTTTTTCATTTATTTTATCCAAGTATAATTGATTTACAGTGTTGTGTTAATGTAACATACAGTTTTTTGGTTTTGTACTGAATACAACATTTATTTTATTAACAGTTTGCTTTTTTATTCTATATTTTCTCTTCTTATTACTTCCTTCATTTTTTGGTGTGTTTTGTTTTCCTTCATCTCTATTTTGTCACCTCTGGTGCCTAGTTAATCACACTCCTCAGCTCATGCTCACTCCCACTGTGGGCCCATACCTATTTTCTCTAGTTTTCTTTATCTACGGCCTTGTATCTTTAGTGGCTATTCTCATTCCTTGGCCTCCAATCATTCTAATATGTTTGATGTGTTTCCTTCACTTACATGTGTTGAATATCATTTTTGGTGAGCTTAAATTTTTTTTTTTTTTTTTTTTTTTTTTTTTTGCGGTACGCGGGCCTCTCACTGTTGTGGCCTCTCCTGTTGCGGAGCACAGGCTCCGGACGCGCAGGCTCAGTGGCCATGGCTCACGGGCCCAGCCGCTCTGCGGCATGTGGGATCTTCCCGGACCAGGGCACGAACCCGTGTCCCCTGCATCAGCAGGCGGACTCTCAACCACTGCGCCACCAGGGAAGCCCGAGCCTAAATTTTTTATTTACCTATGGTATTGCTCTGTTTTTCACTTGGTGCTATTTTTTGATCCATCCATGCTGTTGTGTGTACATCTAGTTCATTGCTCCTAACTTCTGCACATTATTTCACCACACTTTCCTTATCTAATCCCCCAGTGATGGACACCTAGATTATCCCCAACTTGTCACTACTGCAAACACTGACAAACTTCTTTTTTCATGTCCCACCAAGAACCTGTGTGAGAATTTCTCTGAATATATATCCAGGAGTGGGATTAATGCAACAAGGACTGCCAGGTGGTCCCCCAAATTGCTACTGCCTCTATCAGTGCATGACCATCCCCTAACCTGACATCCCAAGTAACACTTGGCATTAGTTAGTGCTTCAATTTTGCCAACCCAGTGGGCATAAAGAGAGATCTCACTGGCAATTTTGTTTCCATTTTTCTAATTATCACGTGTGTTAGCCTTCTGGGTTTCCTTTTCTATGAAATAACTACTTGCCCATTTTTAAAACCTTTTTTTAATTGAAGTATACTTAATTTGCAGTGTTGCATTAGTTTCAGGTGTACAGCAAAATGATTCAGATATATATATATATATATATATATATATATATATATATATATATATATTCAGATACTAGTAGTCTATGGAGGAGTTCAAGCACCAGATTCTTCCAGATATGAGTAACCCAACTTTACACCAGCTCCTGCAAAATGGGCAGAGCTCTGGCAAAAGGCTGAAGCAAACCCCAGGAGTTTCACATTCTGGGGATAGAGGGAAAAAAGCCTCTGGTGTAGTGATGACTGGGAGAGAATGCAAAGGTCACCATGTATGGGAAGAGAGTCAATAATCCCAGGCTCGTATAAGCAGTGTCAGAGGGACCAGTCTGCCAGACTGGGGCTGAGAAGAGGGGGACTGTATTTGTTTCTTCTCTTTCAGTTTTGATCTTGGAAACGGGGCTCTGCTTGAAAGCAGATAGGTCCTGTCAGCCATCCTGGTCTTCTCTATTTCTCATCGGTGCATAAGACTGGGGAAGTTATCATGATATTACAGTAATCTCAAGATGCATAATTCCTCTGCATCCCTGTAACCTTGCTCCTTCCAATCAGTCAAACCACCAAGTATTTACAGTAATTATGGGGATGGGGTGCCATCAGCTGACCACAGAGGTTGTGGGGGTATGAGGAGTGATCCCTTCCAACACTAAGCTGGAAAACAATTGGGAGCCACCACGCACAAACCTGGAACATTACAGAAGAGAGAGAGACAGTATAGACCGGAGCAGAGAGAAGATGGGGTCATGGCCACACTGGAAACACTTGGGCTTGAGATAAGTGTGGAAACATGAGAAGAAAGAGGGATTTATGGTCTTTGGGGTGTCCTTCAAATGAGGGTTAATGTTGTCCAGTGTCCTCCCCCAGATCTACCCGATAAGCCCCCAGGCACATGCCCAATGATGTCACTGTAGCTGCCTACCCTGACCCTCCTAGGGAAATCAGAATTCCTGAAATGAGTTCTTGTTTCAGGAGGCCATATGTTCCTAAGCAAGGAGGTAAGAGTTCTGTCCATCTCCACAGATATATGGTTAAAATCGACTCTGATTTTGTGTAATGGATGCTGTGATACACCGTCCAGATCCTCGGTCAGGAATGGAGGACTTATTCCTCCAGGTGCTAGGATTTCCACTGGCAGATAGCCTGCAGTCATCGGCCCTCTTGGGAAAGTGCCTTGGTCACTTTATTCAAGATCACTTTCCTTTCCCACAGTAATGCATCCAATGGTTGATCATCACTGGGGTATAGAAGCAGGGCCCCTTCACTCCAACTCAGGACCACTTTGAGAGAACATCCCAGCCCACGCTATCTATGGGGGTTGGCTGAGACCTTTGTGGAGACTGCTTCAAAGCCCAGCTTCAGCTTCTCCCTCTATACAAGCTTGCTTCCTCTGGCAATTTTTGATACTGAGATCACTCCCTGATAAATTTCCTACATGCTAATTTCCATGTCAAGGTCTGCTTCTCTGGAAACCCAACCTGTGACATCTTGTACTCACCCAGTGAGCTCTGAATCTAGAGTGATCACTGAGTCCCAGCCCAGCCCCTTCCCCAGAGCAGGGGTAAGTTATTGAGAGAAGCTTGTTCTTGTCTTCTCAGTGAAAAAGAGTGCCACATTCTCCTGGTGCACAGCAGGCAGAGAGAATTTCCGGGGAGGAGCCCTCAGTACTTCCAGAAAGTGAACTGTTGTGAGGGAGAGTGATTCTGTGCAGCTGGGAATAGCCATGACCATATTTTTAGGGGATGGGTAAATGTCACTATGAGAAGTACATTTGCACTCACTCATCTCAACGAGCAATTCCCAAACTAGGGTCATTGTCCCCAGAGGGATCATGAGAACTTTTCAAGGGTGACCCAGAGACCAGTCCTACAGAACACATTTAGCTACTTTTTTCAGGCCACGCCGTGCAGCATGCAGTATCTTAGTTCCTCGACCAGGGATCGAACCCAAGGCCCCTGTATTGGGAGTGCAGAGTCAACCACTGGACCACCAGGGAAGTCCACATTTAGCTACTTTACATGGCAGAGCCTATGAGATACCTTGCTACCTCCTTGGTGATACTGCTATTATTTGTGGTGATGGTAAAAAAAAGGTACTGAAAGGCCCTGGGAAGATCACCATGTGGAATTTATGGAAATCCAAGATCAGGAAGGTTGCACAGAAAAATGCTGTCCAAAATTCCTCATAAGAGCTCTAGGGGTGATTCCTCTGAACGTAAGGTCAGGACTGTGGGGATGCTGTATATTAGGAATGGACTATTTGCCTACTCTAGCCCCCCTGAGTAGATGGAGAGATAGGACAGGGTATTTGTGGAAGCAGTGAGTCCTTTTCTAACAGCTCCTTTATCTCTGTCATCTCCAGATTCTCAATCTGCCATAACCATCAGGGCTCCTGGGATTCAAAATGACATGGGGGACATGGTGGAGCTCCACTGCCAGGCCTAAAGAGAGAGTCTCTCCCACAAACTTGTATCAGTTTTATCATGAGGATAACATTTCAGCCCCTTTTGGAGAAGGACCATCCTTCGACCTCTCTCTGATCCAGAACATCTGGGAACTATGCCTGTGAGGCTGACAAAGGCCCCAGGACCCAGTGCAATGAGGCAGAGACACTTTTTGTCACTGGTTGGCTATCCCTGGGCCATGAGCCACAAGCCACTGATCTGACACATAATTTCAACCCTTGTGGCCCAAAACTACTGTCTGATTTGAGAGCATGTGGCAGTACCTCTGACAAGTTGCCCAAGTGAGAGATATCTAAGAACAAGATTTCTCAGTATAGTGATTCTACTTTGTGCACTCAAAAAGCTTTGGGCACCATGCTTCCTGTGTCATCGGGTCTCAGTTAAAGAAACAGAACCACTAGGCAATATATAGAATAAAGAATATTACTATAGATATTTGGCATTACACAATTCTGGGAACTGTCAAACAGTCTATGGTTGGGTTGAAGATGGACTGGTTAAAGAGCTTTCTGTGTCTGATGTGGCAGGCTGACGTCCACAGAGCAGGCATTTATGAGAAGCAAGGACACTCTGGAACCTGCATGAATGAGTGGTACCTATGAGAATGAGCTGAGACATGCATTAGTCGCTGAGAATTGCAAGCCATCCACATTGATGATGAGGTTGCCCTGCAGGAGAAGTCAGCACCCTTCATCACTAAGCTAGACATGAACGAGGCCCAGGGGTCAGAGAGCTGAAGGAGAAGATCTGGTAGGAGCTAAGCTGCAGACTGTTGCCCCACACCAGCAAAGTGAGCTACTAGAGAGAGAACCACACAGCGTCTTGGGTACAGCTATGCCTCTCAAAGCAGAAAAAGGATAGAGTTACTACTTTACTTCCACCTTGCGAACCTTCCACAAATATCTTGTGTGATCCACGCTTACATAGAACTATGCAGGGGAGGGAATTCTGGAGAATTTAATTCCTGCTTAACTAAGTTGACACAGTGCAAGTCTACCACACTTCCCATCCTGGCCCACTCCCCCTAACTGGGGAGGAAGCACGATATGATGGCAATATCATGAATTTTTTTAGTCAGACAGACTTGGATTCAAAATCCATCTCTACCAGACCTGTGTCTTTAGGAAAATTATCTAATCCTGCAGAGCCTTTCAGCTTCCTCTCCTATAACATGGGCATGTCAATTCCTAGTTTGTTAAATGGGAATTGGCCTTGAATGTGAAGATGCAAACTACCCTATTAAGCATTGATTCTCTTTCTTTTCCACCAATTATTGATTCTGTTAGAGGCTACTGGAGTAAAGATTAATTAATATCTTTATTGCTCAATCTGCACCTGTCACATTTTCCTCCTGACAACTTCTCAAGGATTCACTACATTCTGGGGGACAAAGAAGGAGTGTGTCTTCTATCACCTAAAAGTCCTACCCATGCCATGGGCCTTCCAAATGCAGTGATCATTGAGTCTGTGTCTCCTAGAGTTCCCAGGCCCTGTGGACTTCACAGCATGGCTAGGCCTTCACTGCCTGAGGGGGCTTTCAGACATACAGTCTGTTTCCCTGGCCTGTGGTGGATGCATATCTCATGAGGTCATTGGTTCAATCTTGACTGCATATTGGAATCACCGAGGGTCTTTAAAAGGTATGGATGCTTGGATCTCCCTCCCAAATTCTTTAAGAATCTGACGTGATGCCCAGGAATCAAGATTTTC
Source organism: Stenella coeruleoalba (assembly GCF_951394435.1). NCBI lineage: Eukaryota > Metazoa > Chordata > Mammalia > Artiodactyla > Delphinidae > Stenella > Stenella coeruleoalba. The sequence goes on from NC_137169.1 coordinate 113,748,277, forward strand.
TAATTCATTTTATTCCCCAGGTGATTCTAATATTTAGACAAACTGAAAACTACTTAAGATCTTACAGACCCCTACATTGATTGCTGGCCCTGAGAGGGATTGTGTCCTCATTCACTAGATCATCCTCCATGCTGCTGATATTCTGATTTTCTTTGGATCCAGAAAAGAGAGTGATGGATAAACTATATTTGGTCTTGTATTCGTTTTCCAGGACTGCCATAACAAAGTACCAGGGTCTGGGTGGCTTAAACAATAGAAATTTACTTTCTCACCATTCTGGAGGCTGAAAGTCCAAGGTCAAGGTGTTGGCAGGGTTGGTTTCTTCTGAGGCCTCTCTCCTTGACTTGCAGATGGTCGTGGTCTTCCTGTGTCTTCACATGGACTTCTCTCTGTATGTGTCTGTATCCAAATGTCCTCTTGTTATAAGGACACCAGTCATATTGGGATTACAGCCCACACTAATAGTCTAATTTTAACTTAATTGCCTCTTTAAAGGTCCTATCTCTAAATACAGTCACATTCTGAGGTCCTAGGGGTTAGGACTTCAACACATGAATTTCTGGAGTACACGACTCAGTCCATAGCACGTCTCGTCTGTTATCTCCTGTTGGTCGATTTAAAGTTTCATGACCACCTAATGTCTAATCACAATAGCCTGATAGGACTTCCCATTCTTACCTTCTCTGCAGCAATTGACTTTGAGTTTGCAACCTCATCTCTCCAGCAAATCTCTCCCTTGCTTCCCTAAATCTCTTGGGGCTCAATCTTACTCCAACCTCACATTTGCTCGGTCCTTTGTGGACTTCCTCATCCTTTTGATGGATTGTTTCTCAAGGCCTTGTTCTTCCCTCTAGCCTTTCTACTCTCAAGAATCCCATCACTTTCAGAGCTTTAACTATGGCTTCTATGCAAATAATTCAAAAATCTGTATCCCCTAACTTCTCTCCTGAGCTCCATGTTTAAAGGACTGTTCCACTACTAGAAGTTTTGTTCAGACATTTCAGTCATCTCAACTTAACTCATCTAGAATCAAAAACCTCTTCTTCTACAGAACTAATTCCCTTCCTCATGTCCTATTTCTGTTGTAGATTTCAACATTCTCTCACTGGCCCCAGCTGCCATCTCTGAGTCACTCCTATCCTTTCCTGCTCCTTGCCTCAAGTCAGTAAGGACAGCAGTTGTCACTACCTTTTATTCTAAACTCTTGTCAATCTCCCTTCATCATAGTTCTCCCCTCTTCCCTGTATCATTGTCACTCCTAGAAAAGTGTCCCCATCAGCACAGAGACTGAGGTTCTCTCTTAGATCAGAGAGTCTGTCTGTGGTCCCTACTAGCTCATATCTGTGAGCCCAGAGCCCCATGGGAACCACAGAGTGGGCTACTGAACCCCTCCAACTCACACGACATAGTCCCTATGGGGGACATGAACTTCCACCCTTGACTCACACAGATGAACATGGACACTTCCACCCTGCAAGAAAAAGGGCACTACTGTGTGTTGAGGTGGGAGTTGATTGAATCTCTGTCTTCCAAGCGATCTTATATCTAACCCACATCTCTCAATCTTCTTGAGAACTTCCACTCTCTCACAGAGTCGGTTTCAGTGAGCAAGACAAGAAAAATCAATCTCAAAACACCTCTTTCTCTCCCCTTCCTAACACTGGATGGTAAAATAAGCAACCAGATGCTGAGTAGAGAAAACTTGTCCTGAAAGGGCACCTTGCTTCTTAGTTTTTACAGAGGTCACAGTAACTTAAGCTGTCCTTTTGTGTCAGGCTGACCATAGCTACCAGTGGCTTCTGTTCTTAGATACTGGAGCTGCCCTGAACAGACCTGCCTTCTCCCTATGCAAAAGGAGGGAGAATGCAGAAGGCATTCTTCAACAGATTCTTGTCTTCATGACTCTGCAAGCAAAGAACTGAATAGATACTCAAAGAGAAAGCGATGTTTTCGGTGCTAAACGTCTGCTGGAATGTTCAGAACTGACTTACCAACTGCAAACTCTTTGGAGCTGTTGTCATGAAACCTCTGTTATATAATATGCATGGCCTAAGGTATATATAGAGAAAGATGAGTCAGACATAGTTCTTCACTGTTAGGGAGTTTCATAATCTAGTATCAGACATGTATATGTAAAGATTCCTCTTTAAATCCAGTGTTCTGGAGTTCCCTGGGGGTCCAGTGGTTAGGACTCAGTGCTCTCACTGCCATGGCCCAGGTTCAATCCTTCGTCAGGGAACTATGATCCCGAAAGCTACGTGGCATAGCCTAAATAAATAAATAAATCCAGTATTCTGACAGAAATAGAATCTATCTTTACAGATGGTGAATTTTATTAAGATTCTATAAAATTACCAAGAATAGTTCTCTTACAGGCTTACTGTGTGCCCCACACTGGGATGAGCAACTTTACCAGCATTATGACTTTTAACTATCAGAACAGCCCTCTAAGGAAAATTATGTTCTTCCCATTTTATTAAGTAAGAAGTAGGTAACCTGTTCAAAGTCTCATGACTAGAGATGGTGGGCTAGGGTTCACACTAAGGTCTGTCTCCCCAGGTGGTAACCACTGCTTTCTATGGCCTCCTCAAAGGTACGTTTAAACTGGGCAGAGTAAGTAAAAGTTCAGTAGATAGGAAGTAAGGAACAGGATAGTACCATTAGGGATTGGCAGGTGAAAAAGCCACAGAAATATGAAAAGTCACAATGTGTTTAGAGGTTGCTATGGACTGAATTGTGCCTCACCCACCATTCATATGTTGACGACCCAACCCCCAATGTGATTGTATTTGGAGACTGGATCTTTAAGGAGGTAACTGAGGTTAAATGAGGTCGTAAGGACACCAATATGACTGGCGTCCTTAGAAGAAGAACTGGCACCAGGAGTGTGCTTGCACAGAGGAAAGGCCACGTGAGGACACAGTGAGAAGGCGGCCACCTGCAAGCCAGGAGGAGAGGCCTCACCAGAAACCAGCCCTGATAGCCCCTTGATCTTGGACTTCCAGCTTCCAGAACTGGGAGAAAATTAATTTCTGTTTTTTAAGCCACCCAGTCTGTGGTATTCAGTATGGCATCCTGGGCTGACAGATACAGAGGTCAATGAGTAAAATGATACAGAGACATTAGACAGGCAAGTTGGAACTTGCCTGTAAAGGGCACTGAATGCTCCAATAAGGAGCTCTTTACTTGGTTGGTGCAGGAAACCTCTGAAGGCTGATAAGAGGATAAGAAACACTGTTCATCCTATTTTACGAATACCCTGTTGGTGGGTATATGGAGAGTCTGAAGAGTAGAGAGACTGATGAGAAGGTTGAGAACACAGATAACACACTTTTCCCAAGCCCAGGCCAGCAGTACAGAGTCCATCAGTCCTGATCACAGTCATTATACCTTAACCCATGTTTCACCATGGGCAGAAGGCACCAGCACAGTGCACACTCAGAAGATTTGCTGATTTGCTGTAGGCATTCAGGCATCTAATTTGAACATCAGGGCAGCTTTGGGATGGGTCAGCAAACAGTGGGCACCATAGTCTCCTTTTCATAACTAAGAACAACCAGGAACCACAGCAGAGTTTACTTGTGTTTCCTGTACTAGATCAAAGCATTTGACCTATCAGATGTATGAGACATCCTGGAGAGAACTGACCCCTCTGAGATGTTCATATACATCCTTCGTGAGTGAAGGGGAGATACCAGGTGCCTTTTCTGTAACTGCCAGCACCCCAAAAGGCCATCATCCTACCTGACTTTTGTTCACACAAATGACACTGCAGAGCTTTGTGCTGCTTCATGAGGATGGTTCAGACAACAGTACGATTTTCAAGTCAGATGGGGGGCAGATCAATCAGAAACTCTGAAAATCACAGCCAGAGCTGCCATTGCCCATTCAAGGCTTTCAACGTGAGCCAATTATTCAGTTGTCATTCAGAAGCAGAAGGCTAGTTTCACCCTCAGCTGGGTTCTAACAGCCAGGACCCAGAGGCCCTCTATTATTTTTTTTATTAATTTTTATTGGAGTGTAGTTGCTTCACAATGCTGTGCCGGTCTCTGCTGTACAGCAAAGGGAACCAGCCACACATATACATATAGCTACTCCCCTTCAGATTTCCCTCTCATTTAGGTTACCACAGAACATCGAGTGGTGTTCCCTCTGCAGAGGTCCTCTATTATGATACTGACCTCCAGGGCATCACTATTGAGAGTTCCTATGGCTCTAAGACCTATGGCTACAGGCAACTCACATCTGATCAACTGAAGTTACAGCAAAAGATAATACCCCATACAAGTAATAACTGCATCTTGATAGAGAAAGAACAGAATATTCCAGACCTGCTAGCAGATCCACAGGGAAGAAGTTTTCATGGAATCTGAATATTGAAGTTAGAAAGAATCTCAGAGATCAGCTTGGTCAAGGATCCCCACCTTTGTGGATGGAAAGACAATGCTCACCCTAAAAGCATCATGGGAGACCATAGTGGCTTCTAATATGTGCAAGGAGGGGACAAAAAGATGTATGGGGGGGGCCCTTCAGATTCAGTGGAACCACCCCATGATGGACCCGTTGAACTGCCAGGTGGATCTGACAGTGCTACTATCATGATGGCAACCAGTCTGCAAAACCCGTGATCAAGCTGACCTTCCCCCTCTCTAGATGAAGAGAACTGAGAGCTAGAGAGATGAAGTAACTTGCCCAAGCTCACCATGTTTGGTGGGAGCAGAGCTGGCACTAGCTTCCTTCTCACATTTAGAATACTTCCGACTATTTCATTTATGTATAAGGGGTTTTTGTACCATCTAGATTGTAGGCTCCATGCAGGTACTATCACATCTGTCTTCACCACACCATCCCCAGTCCCTGACAGAGTCCCTGAAATATTACAGAATACTCAATAAATATTTTTTGACAGACTCACTAAAGTGAGAGCTTCTTGAGAACAAGACTAATAGTCAGCATTTAATGAGAGCTTATGTGTGCCAGGCAGAGTTCAAAGAACTTATTTGTGTTAGTTTATTTAACCCTCAGAATAACCCTGAGTCATTATCATCTTTGCCATCTTAGAGAAGACAGCACAGCCCAGAGAGATTAAGTAAATTACCCAGGATCACACAGGAAGTGGCCGGCCTGTGTCTCTCACCCAGGCATTGTATATCAGAATCCACTCTCTTTTTTTTTTTTTTTTTAATGACTGACAGTAAGACATCTCTTGTTTATTTCCAGAAATATTCATTAAGGCGAGGCAGGAGATTTATCCAGAGCTGTAAACTTGGTACAGGCAGATAGAGACACTAATAAGATATTAATGATGTTATATATTGTTTATTTTTGTTTTTTTTAACATCTTAATTGGGGTATAATTGCTTTACAATGGTGTCTTAGTTTCTACTTTATAACAAAGTGAATCAGTTGTACATATACATATGCAGAACCCACGCTCTTATTCACCATAAAATACTGCCTCTTCATCCATCTCTTCTGTATCCACAGCTAACACATAGACAGCACTCAATCCATATTTATAGAATAAATGCCACATCAACAGACAACAGCCCAAGTCTATGACTCTTTCAGCATCAGGTAGTCCCGCCGGTTGCACCACATGGGTGGCCACTGTCTCAGCTCTGACTGAGGCACCCTGATCCCCTCTGGCTGAAAAGAATGGCTAGTTGGGTTTCTTCTTATTCTGGCTGAGCCTTCCTCCCTCAGCCCAGTCTTCCAGAGTCAGCCCCGTCCTTTAGGAAAGAGTGCCCTCTGCTGACACAGACCAGCTCTTGTTGTGTGCATCCCTTTGGTACTGCAGTGTGAGCTGTGAAAAACATTCAGCCAGTTCCATCCAGCCTGAGCCCTCTGGACACATCACCTCCTGCTGCTGCATCCAGATTAATTTTAAGACCAAGCCAGATGGAGAATTGAGGTTACTGCATAATGAGCACGCTTTGGCCCTGAGTCTTGTTGCCTGTCCGTTCCTCCTGCTGAGGCACCCCTTGGCCATCTTCTGCCTCTTCCTGCCCCTCCCCCACTACGGGGTCCACACTGAAAAATCCCACACAAATTGCATCCCTTTGTTAGCAGTATAGGGTCTTTGGTTTTCCTGACTGCTGACTTTCTGAGATTCTCTCTCTGAGCCCTATTTTCTTACCAGCTCCTCTCCTATTTTCACTTACTGTCTCAGTGAATACTATGTTTTCCTTGCTGCCACAGGGACCCACATGCAGCCTGGGATGGCTCCCAGAGGCCCCCCTATTCCAATTCCCCTGCTCCAGTGGGGCTGCATTCAGTGTGTAGCAATGATGATGATTTCCTTTGGGCTTAAATTCCAGAACTGAACCCAAGGGGGAGGAGAGATGTGGTGAAGTCACCACTGGGTGAGGATTGGAGGGGTCTCCTAACCACTCCAGCTCCTGCTGAGGTTCTAAGGAAAAGAAAAATGACAAGTGATATTATTGTCATTCATTTTTTAACTTCCCCTTCATAAACTCTTAAAAATGGTATAAAAATGAATCCAAGGGGCACTGCGAGAGAGACAGAGAGATTGACAAACATAGACAAGCATCTACCCAATAGCCATGGTCCAGATATAGCATGGCAAACGATTGGCCATACAGGACAAGAGCAGGAGAGGGAGACTTTTGGACACCAGAGGGGCAGACTCCCTGAAAAAACATTGGCTACATGGCCTCTTAATGGCCCAGCTCTGACCATCCATGTTGGAAGACTGTGGGAAAGTACTTCAATGACTTCATGATACAGAAAATTTGGGTGGAGCTTCCCTGGTGGCGCAGTGGTTGAGAGTCCGCCCGCCGATGCAGGGGACACGGGTTTGTGCCCCGGTCCGGGGAGATCCCACGTGCCGCGGAGCGGCTGGGCCCGTGAGCCATGGCTGCTGAGCCTGCGCGTCCGGAGCCTGTGCTCCGCAACGGGAGAGGCCACAACAGTGAGAGGACCACGTACCGCAAAAAAAAAAAAAAAGACCCAGATGCCTCTGACACCTCTACCCCTTATGCCCATCACGATGCTCCCTTCCCAATTTCCACATTTATGGGTATCAGTGGGCTGGACCAGAGTCTGGGTCCTAGATGTCCCTCCTCTGGAGACCTCTAAGACTCCAAAACTTCCACTTTCCTGATTTCATTTCCAAGGAGCGAACAGATGAAGCTTGTATGAGAAACCATCTCTCTTCTTTCCACTTCCTTTTAATACATGACCCCTATACTGTTCGCAAATGCTAGTTGTGGCTATCGGGATCCTTAGTTGTAGTTATTACTCCAAGTGATATATAATTAACTACTTAGTTCTTTTTTCCTTCATTAAACTGTAAGCAAATTGAGAGCAGAAGCTTCTTGTTTTCTGTTCCATCACCTGTAACTAGTACAAGAGTTGCATCATGATCATGAAAAACCTAGGGGTGAAACAGGAATAAAGACACAGACTTAGTAGAGAATGGACTTGAGGCTATGGGGAGGGGGAAGGGTAAACGGTGACAAAGCGATAAAGAGGCATGGACATATATACACTACCAAACGTAACGTAGATAGCTAGTGGGAAGCAGCCGCATAGCACAGGGAGATCAGCTCGGTGCTTTGTGACCGCCTGGAGGGGTGGGATAGGGAGGGTAGGAGGGAGGGAGAGGCAAGCGGGAAGACATATGGGAATATATGTATATATATAACTGATTCATTTTGTTGTGAAGCTGAAACTAACATACCATTGTAAAGCAATTATACTCCAATAAAGATGTTAAAAAAAAAAAAAGAGTTGCATCATTGCTATTCAATAACTGATGGTAGAAGAGATGAAACATTTGCTTAAAAATAAGTTGCTCATTCTCTGGGTTCTGGGCTGCTTTGGGAGCCCACCCAAGCACACATGTCAGATCACCTGAAGCTGAACATCATTGTCCCTGGAGAGGACCTGCTCAGAGCTGCCCACTCAGTTCTGCTAAAGAGAAGCTGCTAGGGACTCCTATGAATGGACCTGCTCAGTTTGCATCCAGCCACAGGAACTAAGCTCTTTTGCACATCATGTGCTTCTAGGATGGGCAGCATTCCTGGCCCTCCTGGAGAGCGTTAGAAGGCGCCCTGTGACAGCCTGGAAGGTACACTGCTCAGATCTCCCTCTAAGAGAGAATCTGTCCCCAAGAATGAACTTTCAGGATCCACTGCAGCATTTGAACCAATGCTAACCTCTCCCCAGATGGCTACAGCCACTGAGCACAGCAGGGGTGCTGTTGATCCTGAGAGGAAGACACTCATGTGCGTTCCCAAGCATCCAGAAATAATGGCATCAGTGCCAGACTTCAGAAACATTGCCTTGCACATGTCTCTGATTCTTGTACAACAGGATTTGGAAGAAGGGTCCAATAAGAGTGTCTGCCACATAGACGGAGGAAGATGTGAGATGAGGATGTGTGACAGCCCGGGGAAGATGCCTTTACCATGTACACTTTATTGTGTAAAGCAGTGGAAAATTGTATTCCCTGGAATTCCCAAAGGTTCTGATGGTTGTGAGAAAAGCTGCAGTCATGTGTGTGAGTAGGGTGAATTATACCTCCCAGGGAATACAGTGCAGCAAAACAAGTTCACAGGTCTGGAGGGGTGTGTGTGTGTGTGTGTGTGTGTGATCAACAAGGGAGAACTCCACAGTAGGGAGATGCCTAGAAAAGCAGAGAAGTGCACAGGAGAGCTCAGTGGACTCAGGGATAAGGGGAGTTCATGGAAAGGAGAGAGAGAAAAGAGAGGAAAGATTTGGTCCTAGACCCACTGCCTGAAGAAAGAGACAGACTGAAGCTAAGAGGATGTCTAAAGAGGACTGCACTGTATGAACATACGCTTCCTGGTGAAACACTTGAAATACTTTCAGTTGCATTTTTCTACCAGATGCTATTTCTTTAAATGTGACTCAGTCCAGGCTCAGAAAGTAATACTCTGATCACATTTTGTATGGGCACCTCCTCCCTTGTGCTCTAAGTATTTACACTCTGGGCCAAGCATCTTTCATGGGGTCCCATGACCCTACTGGGGGTGCTGAGCTGTGAAGACATAACTCAGGGACCAGTATGATGCTGAAACTAAGCCTGATTTACAAGGTACAGTTAAGTCAATCTGTGTGTGTTGTAGCTATGTGCACAGCTGTTCCTGAGCTGCCTGCCATTATACAGGGATGGTTCACATGCTTCAGGGTAAACAAACACATTGAGCTCCTGCTGAATGACAGGCACTGGGTGCTCATTGGCCTCAGATCAGTGGTCCATGACCTGGATTCAGAGCCCACCAGGTGCAACTCTTGCAGAATTCTTACTGAAAAGGAAAGTTAACAGGATGAACATCATTCAAGTATCCTTTCCAGGAACGCATGTGTTCTGAGTCTAGTCTTTCTCTCTGCCTTCTAGCTACAAAGTGGTTTCTGAAAAAGTGTTCTGTGGGAAAGGATCTGATATTATGATGTCTCACTTACTAAAAGTCAGTGAGTGAGTGCATGAGAATATAAGACACATGGATGTTCAGTGTAACATTGTCTATAATAGGGAAAAACTGGAAACAGTTAAATGTCCACCAGCAGGGAACTGGTTAAATATATCACCATATATCAATACAATGACATATTAAACTGTTTCTAAAGATCTATGCTACTTAGGGTAAAGCGGTGCATCCCTAGTGAACACAGGCATATTCAAATTCCCCAACCTTTCTTAAGACACTCCACAACAATTAAAAGATGCAAAATCTTAAAAAAGAAGAAAAAAAGTACTGCTTGCTATACTAGGCAGTTCTAAAAATACTGGTTTATGAAATGGTCACGTGCATGAGAGAAGAAAAATGTGTGAGGAAAAATAAAATGCAACTAAAAGAAAAAAGTAGATCTACATATAATGACAGAAAATATGCCCAAGATATAGTATTTTGCTTAGCAAGAAAAGCAAATGGTAGAATAATATGTGTAGAATAATCCCATCTGCTGAATTAAATTATATGGACTGTCTTTAAGTTTCATTTCAAGCCCCAAAGCTGAAAACGGTAGGTGTTAAAGACCCCTGCATTCTAAAGGGAAGTGCCCTAGAGAGAAGACTAGAGAATCAAAGGGAAGTTTAGGTTACTCATATGAGTAGAGTCTTGTGATGCTTTTCTTTTTCCCCTCAAAACCAGCCAATAGATGAAAATCCCAAGGGAATAATTGACAAGACAAGAGGTACCTACAGGAAAGGGAGACTGGCTTCTTACTGCCTAGCTTAACACTTGCATCTCATAGGCTTACCTAGGTGTACCACAGCGTAACAAGGTGAGAGTTCTGAGCAAAGGACTGCTGCCTACTTACCACTGGCTGGAGCTAGACATGACAGAGGACACGGGGAGAGGGGTCAGTGGTTGGGCAAGCTGCACTTGCAGCATTCAGTGGGTCGAGACTTTTTCCATTGGATTTCCTATGAGTTTCCTATAAGCCTAGTGGATGCTATGAAGAGTAACCATACTATTCCTTTTTATGGCTAACATTCCATTGTATATATGTACCACGTCTTCTTTATCCATTCGTCTGTCGATGGACACCCCGGATGCTTCCGTGTCCTGGCTATTGTAAATAGTACTGCAATGAACATTGGGGTGCATGTGTCTTTTTGAATTAACCTGTTGTATAGCACAGGGAGCTCAGCTTGATGCTCTGTTGTGACCTAGATGAGTGGGATGGGGAGGGGAGGGAGGTCCAAGAAGGAGGGGATATGGGGATATAGGTATACATATAGCTGATTCACTTGGTTGTACAGCAGAAACTAACACAACTTTGAAAAGCAATTATATCCCAATTAAAAAAATAAAAGTAGCCATACTAGAACCGCTTTGATGAGATCCCACCCAACAAGGCTGCCCTCTGGGGCAAAGGGAGTCCACCGGTAAGAAGCTATTGATTGTACCTGTAGGGGCAGGCCCCGAGTAAGGCTCCCAATAGGTCAGCCAGCAGGAAACTGGAGAGTGAGGAGGTCCCCTATGACAGACCTCCCAAGAAGTTGCTGCCACACTAGAAGATGTGTAGCAACTACGTCAGCCGAGAGAGCAGCCACTAAATAAAAAGAACTTTATCCCTTTATCCCTCTTCCTCTGGTCCTAGGAGGAGGGGACAGAAGGAGAATGAATGGCCCCTTTCCCACTGCAGGTGTCTGAGCCACAGGTCAGGCCGATGATTAGGGGAAAAGAAAAGCTTTGAACTGGATGTGACACTTAAGTTTTAAATGGAACTAAACTAGACTATTTTTTCACTGCCTGAAAGTGGTCAGAAAGCTATTGTGTCTGTTCAAGCCAGTCTTCAGGGGCAAGCAAGCTTCTATATAATGTGATAGATAGCAACAGCAGAGCTAAGAGAAAAAATGAAGCTGTTTCTTGTTTCAAGTTCAACCCATTCAATAAAACTATATATATAGCTATTCTTCTGTATCCACAAAAGAATTCTAGAGAAACACAAAAGGAAATGACAGTGGATATCTCTGCCACCAGAAGGGATAAATGGAGTGAGCGCTTGACTTTTCAGTTTGTACTTGTCCTGTGTTATTTTGGTGCTCCATAACAACCTTGTATTACCTCTATAATTTAAATAATTCATTTTCTAAAAATGTGGGTATGCTAACCAAAGTGTCTAGTCCAGAATCTTGTAGTCTCCCGCTCAGCTAGTGAGTTTTAGGAGGAGAAGGGTTTGTTCGGTGATGCAATGGTAAACCAGTGGCTGGAGGAGAAAACCATTCCTGGATTTGTATTATTTACCGATTTCCATGGTGTAAACACTGCAACCACAGTTGATTTCAAATTACCAACAGTTTAACCACTGGCTCCCCAAATCCCTGGCTATTTAACAAGTGGCTTAATCCAGCTGCAGCATAGCAGAAGAGCACCGCGTAGGAGGCAGCGGCTGGTGTCCTTTTCCTGGACCCTGGCAGTTCGTCTCCAGGCTCTGTTAATTACCAGCTGACTGACCAGAAAAGGGTCCCCAGAAAATGTCAGGGCATTCCAGCAGGGCGGTTGGACCCCAACAAACTGCCCATTTGAGCCACGTGGAAGATTCTAGCTCTAGGAGAGCTGGGAGGGCATTAACAGGCAGAACGGTGTATCAGAAGAGACAGAGGAGCGGTGCAAAATCTCAGTCATAAGTGACCCTTTGCAGCCATAGAGCTCCTCCGGAGCAAGGGTGAGAAGAATGTTGGAAAGTCACAAAGATGAATATTCTACTTCAACCTGCCGCTGTCTAATAATGGTAGTAATGTGACCATAACAATTTATATTATATATATATATATATATATATAGTCTTTTACAGATTCTTTTCCATTATAGGGTATTGCAAGATATTGAATATAATTCCCTGTGCTATATAGTAGGTCCTTATTGGTTATCTATTTTATAGGTAGTAGTGTGTATCTGTTAATCCCATATTCCTAATTTATCCCTCTCCTCACCTTATCCCCTTTGGTAACCATAAATTTGTTTCTATGACTGTGAGTCTGCTTCTAGTATGATAATCTCACCTAGTATGATAACTTCAAGGTACTAGTATGATAATCTCAAGGTCCAGCCACATTGCTGTAAATGGCATTACTTCATTCTTTTAATGGCTGAGTAATATTCCATTGTGTGTATATATATATATATATATATATATATATATATATATATATATACACACCACATCTTTATCCATTCATCTGTTGATGAGCACTTAGAACAACGACAATTTATTGAAAGCTCACTCTGTGTTATGTGTTTACTGTGTGCTAAAACGCTGTATACCCCTCACAGCAATCATACAAGATAAGAGCTGTTATCATTTCCACCTTACAGGACAGGACACTGAGACTTAGGTTAAACAACTTGTCCAAGACCCTCAAGTTCGTTACTGGTAAAACTGAGATTCAAACCAACGTTTTATTCCAAAGCAAAGCTGGATTTCTGCACAGGTGCATTAAGCCTCGTGTCAGAGTGAAGCAGTGTCCCCCACAGTAAACCAGGATCCAGTAGCAGATATGGAAATCTGACCTGAAAATGTCCAGATATAACTGCCACCTCCTGGTCTCCCCCAGGACAGGAGTGGATCGGGGCACAGCTGCTTCTTGGGGATAGAGTAGAGTCCAGGAGCTTTCTAACGTTGCTATGTGAGCTTTGGGCAAGTCATTTCATCTCTCCTAGTCTCTGTGTCACTTATAAAAGTAGAGAATTGAATCAAATAATCTCTAAGAATGACAGAGCCTTGTGGACACACCCATTTCTCTAACAGTGCAAATACCAGGAAGCCTGGGGAAATGAGTGTCTATTTTATGTAACAGTCGTTCCACAAATACATATCAGTACGCCTCAGGCATGGTTCTGAAAGACATTGAGGATACGCTCTTCTCTAACAAAAAGCTGAGGTCTTCAGAAATCAGAAAAGGGAGATGAGTTGGTCGAGGAAATTAGCAATTCCACACATCGATGTACTGAGGGCCTACAGAGTGCCTGATATTTCACAAGATCTGGGGAATCCGCTCAGAAGTCACATTATTACAAGAAGAAACGGAGGGCCGCTGGAGTCAGACTGAACTGCGGAATTATGTGGCCCTGGGCAACCCATCCCCAAACCTCTGTTTCCTGGTCTTTAAGTCAGGGATAGTGCCAAATTCCCTTCTCAGGATAAAATTGAGATAGCCTATGTAGTAGAGAGCTCAGTGCAGTCTCAGGCATGAGTGGACCCTCAATAAATGATAGCTGTGCTGATGATGAAGAAACAGCCTACTTTATTGGGATCCCACAGGCACAGTTGTTCTGGAATGGGCAGAACCCACGTGGCTATTTTGATGGAGTCAGGAAGTAGTTGAGCTCCTGAAAGGAGGCACAGGGGTGTCACGTATCAGGACTCAGCAACATCTATGTGCTACATAGGTTTGGGCGCCTGGAGGTTCCAGAGCCTCTGGGGAGGATGAGGAAAGAAGAGGATACCCTTGCCAGGTTTCCTTGAGCTCCACAGAGATAGACACACATTAAAAGCCGCTGATGCTCCAGATATGGACAGCTGGGGAATCTCCCCTAGATATACCTCCAAGCTTTGAGGATAGCAAATCCAGGAAAAACATATTGCTGTTTTCAAGGCCTTCCCACACCTCTGTTCTGCACCCTTGGCCCCAGAGCCCTGAACTTCACAATGTTCATATGACAGTCACCCCTGTCTAACTCCAAGGGGAAGGCCTACGGCTTTTCAGAGCTCTTTCTCCCTCTGTATCAGTTTATTCACTGGTACCTCATCCCTGCTCTCAGAAAAGCAACACTAGGGAGTGTATGTTCATCAGGGCGGCATACTCTGTGGCTCCTTCCTTTCCACCTCCCACTTATGGAGGTTAGAAAGCTTCTCCTACAGCTAGAGTTGGCAGGTGAAATCTAAGGAGACATCCACTAGGAGTTCTCTGGAAAATCTTTTGTGTGTGTGTGTGTGTGTGTTTGTGTGTGTGTGTGTGTTACGCGGGCCTCTCACTGCTGTGGCCTCTCCCGCTGCGGAGTACAGGCTCCGGACGCACAGGCCCGGCAGCCATGGCCCACGGGCCTAGCCGCTCCGTGGCATGTGGGATCTTCCCGGATGGGGCACGAACCTGTGTCCCCTGCATCGGCAGGCGGACTCTCAACCACTGCGCCACCAGGGAAGCCCCTGGAAAATCTTTTGCTTCCTCATAAAAGTGACAGGAGCAGTTGGTAGCACTGGCTTTCCTTCCTGCCTTGAGTAGCTGTGTGATACCTAGAGTTGCAGTAGCTATCCTGTGACCTCAGGGAGACAGTCATGAGAATGCAAAGCCAAGATGTTAAAGACGGTGCCTAGGTCCTCAATGATGCTACTGAGCTGACACATCAGCACAGAGACTGCTTATGCTCAGAATGCTTGTTTGTAAACCATAAATTCTCTCATATCAAAAGCCAATGTTAGCTGAGTATTTTATTTCTCATGAACAAAAGCATTTCCAACAGGTAAAATCAAGTAAACCAGCGACTGAAACATGAATATTAGAGAAGACGGGGCTTAGAGTTAGGGTGACCAACTTGCCCTGGTTTGCCCAGGACTTTCCTGGTTTGTGCACTGAAAATTCCACACCCTGGAACTCCTTTGATGTCAGGTAAACAAGAATGGCTGACCATCCTAGTAGACATACCCCCTCAGTTCATAGAAGAAAGTGCTAAGCCGCAAGGAAGAAAGAGGTATGTCCAGGATAACACAGGACATGGCCAAGCCTGGACCATAATCCAGATTCCTGAGAGCTCTTTAGTCATGTTGCAAATCCACAGAGTCGTGCTGTCCTTCCCAAGAATCAAAATGACCAAAATTACCTCCTCCCAGTGGAAAGCATGTGATTCCCTGGGACTCCTAATTAGGACCTGCTTCAGTCTAGCGTATAAGACACAGCTTCTGCGAATGCTGATGAATTTAGGGGAATGAGGCAAAGCCTGCATCTTCAGAGATCACTAGAGCAAAGTTGGAGGGTGCAAGACCACCTCCTGGCTCCCGGAATGGGCTGGGGCAGACGCAAAGCCTCTAGTCATCAGATGTGCTTTTGGTGAATGAGTGGCTCAACGTTAATGTAAGTTAATAGTCACAGGACATAAGCAGCACTGAATCAGTCCTCTACTCTTCATGGCTTCACATTCGACAAACACTTACTGGGGGCTGACTATGAGTTGAACACAGGGGCTACTGGTTTCATCCTGTTATTTCACTTAACTTTCAGAACAGTACTGTGAAATAGGTAGTTGTATTATCTCTACTTCATAGATGAGAACATTGCCCTGAAGACCCAGCTTGGTAACTGCAGACTCAAAGTCTATCTTTCTATCTTGCCTCAGTGTTGTTTTCCTTCTGTGCCCCCTCCTGCCTCCTTCCCCTCTCTTCTGTGGCTCTCCTTGGCCATTCCTCCTCTCTGCACCCTTCTCCAGGCTCACACTTGCCCCTCTTGAGCCTCGGGGACACGGGAGAGCAGCAACCAGCTGTAGCATGCCCCACTTATCCGTATAGACACCGGGTGACCTCACAGAGAGATGCTCGGGCTGGGGTTTTTGTGGAGCAGAGACTGTGGGATCCCCATAAACACTGATGTCAACATTTCTCATGCATGGACAGATGGGTCAGAGCTCTCAGAGACCCTGAACTACAATCCAGGCCCAACACTCACACTATGATATACAGTTTGATATCATTCATCTGCACTAATCTCTGGGTTATAAACTCTCTGAGCCTCAGTTTCCTCATCAGTTAAATGAGTATGAGATTACTCACCATACGGATCACTATGGAAAGGTGCCGAAGAGAAACCAGCCAACAGGACACAACTCCTTTCCTGGAAGAAAGGGAGGGTGTTGGATTCCTGACAGCCTCTTCCTACAGCCTTTCCAGAAGCACCTGCCCCCTTCACCTCCTCAGGATACACAGGGAGGCCTTCAGTGCTCCTGTCAAGGGGCACCACAGCCACAGCCTCAGGTCTCCGCCAGCTCCTTGGCCTGGACTTGGAGGGGCTTGCTTGACAGTGTGGGGACCTCACCCTTGGGAATTAACTGCGTTTTCCCTTTTGCAGTCAGTTCTCCCCTCAGACCCAAGAGGACGGTTTTCTGTGTCTGCCTTCTTTTCTTTTCCTGTTTTTTTGAACAGGGACCTATCATGTTAGTTACCTACCTGCAGGAGAAGATTAGAGGGATTGGAATTACGAGGGAGAGGTGGGTGGGATCTTGGGGTAAGAGAAATAGAGAGTGGTAAAGAAAGTGTCAGTTACACAAGATAAGTTCTAGAGCTCTGCTGTACAACATTGTATTGTGCACTTGAAATTTTTTAAAGACAGTAGACCTCGTGTCAAGTGTTCTTGCCACAAGAAAAATAAACAGAAAAACGACTGCCCTGGCAGCTGGATTGGCTGGTGACTCCGGCCAGCAGATGGCAGCACTGCACCACAGAATCTGATGTGACCCTGCTAAAGGGACACCAAAGTGTCCCGAACAAGAAGACTGGGAGGAACAACAGGAAGCGTGGGTTGGGTTTGGAGTAGGGAGCAGAGAGAAGAGGCAGAAGCTGTGACCAGAACCCACAGCGGGAGGGTAGTAGGGAGACTGCTAGATGCTGAGCCTCAGCTCCGGAGTTTCACTCCCAGGATGGAGTCAGCAGGATCTGGTACATCCAATGGGACCCCGTCCTAATTTTAAGACCTCACTCTGTCATCGACCCTTTGGGTGACTTTAGGCAAAGCCATTTCACTTCTCTCAACCTGTAAAAGGAAGCTGTCATCGTCCACTCAGGCAGCCATAACAATATACCACAAACTGGGTGGCTGAAACAGCAGACGTTTATTCTCTCACAGTCCCGAAGGCTGGATAATCCACGACGGAGGTGCCCTCAGAGTTAGTTTCCGATGAGACCTCTTTTCCTGGCTTTTTGCTTTGTCCTCACGTGTCCTCTGGGATGGGGGGTGGGGGGACTCGCTGGAGAAAGAGAGGAAATCTCTCTCATGTCTCTTGCACTTACAAGGACACCAGTCTTATCAGATTAGGACCTCATCCTTGCGAATTCATTTAACCTTACTTACTTCGTTATAGGCCCTATCTCCAAATACAGTCACGTTGGGCAGTTAGGGTTCCAACATACAGATCTGGGGAGAACACAGTTCAGTCCATAACAGAAGCTAACAAGAATACGTATTTGACATGGATGTTATGGAAATCCATCAAAATAAATACATAACAAACCGTATGATTCTGTCCACTCTAGGCAGTGACTAGAGACCTGTTTAAAATTCCCTAAGGATGGAAGGAGAATGATGGTGTCCTTTCTTTTCTCCTACCTCATCTCAGGCAGGTCCAGGCTTTCCCTCCCTGAAAGATGAACTGTTTAATATCCTACACTTTCTTCTTGAACGTCATAGCAAGACTGCTTAACACTAGACTTTAGAAAGGACTTGCTGGTGGGCAAGAGGCATTAGGCAGAAGATGAGAGAGGGTAAATTAAATTATCTCCTTTCTCTTCCCACTGGAGATCTATAAATAGGGAAAACTGAAGTCTTTGTCGTCTATCCAGGCAAGATGGTATTGATACAGAGGGAAGAGACCTCATTCAGGTGGCCTCAACCTCGGGGAAACAGCTAACCCCCTCAAGGTCAGGACACTGGGAAGCACATTTGGAATCTGTAGGGTTTTGCTGGAAGGTTATGGGTGGGATAGGTGTGGCTTGGAAGGGATCTTCGATAAAAGTGTCGAGCACGACACTTGCACTTGGATCTGCGTCCACTTGCTTCCTTTCCAGTGACTCCACCCAAACACGCTTCTCCAGCCCAACAGGGGCTCCTCTCTCCATTTATGGTGCCAGTTAGAAACTCAAAGAACCTTCAAGACTGGCCACGTGCTTCCACTGCCTTTGGGGACTGGGGAAGATATGAGAGAGAGAAGGCGAGCAGAGGTGGGAGGCTGAGGAGGTCAACATCACAATTGTTTTTATTATCATCCTCATTAGTATCATCATCAACAACAGCCCACATTTTTTAACTCCCTGGGCGGGGCAGGCTCTGGGCTAGCTAGAGCAGGGGTCATGTTCAGTTAATGCTGAGTCACCTAGTTTAAGGAGACACCTAGTATAGCCGGGGAGACAGGCCAATCAATGGCATGTGTAATGTATTTCATGTATGCCTGGCACTTCGTAGGTTTTCAAGAACTTCACGGAGGCAGTAAGCCTAGTTCAGGTAGCCTGGGAAGACTTCATGCAGGAGGTGGCTTTGAGCAGTAAGCCTAGTTCAGGTAGCCTGGGAAGACTTCATGCAGGAGGTGGCTTTGAGCAGTAAGCCTAGTTCAGGTAGCCTGGGAAGACTTCATGCAGGAGGTGGCTTTGAGCAGTAAGCCTAGTTCAGGTAGCCTGGGAAGACTTCATGCAGGAGGTGGCTTTGAGCAGTAAGCCTAGTTCAGGTAGCCTGGGAAGACTTCATGCAGGAGGTGGCTTTGAGCTGAAGACTGAACAAAAAAGTAGCAGTTAGAGAAGAGAATAGAAGGGCAATGCAAGCAGGAGGGATGCTGCAAGCCAATGCTTAGAGAAAGGACGAGACACACCTTGTCTGGGGGCTCCCATGGCTAGTGCAGGGATAAGAAGAGGAGGAACGATAAGACTGGGAACAAACTGGGGACAGTTCTTGGAGGGTCTTGAATGTCAGGCGGGCATTTAGATTTCCACATGAGGCCCTGGAGAGCTCCTGAAGCTGGGGTGTGTCTCCCCTCCACCTAGAGGTAAGACCTAACATTTCTAGACCAGTCTCTGCACATGTATTTCCTCCCTTCACTGTCTCCCCAAAGATTAGACTAGGGACTCACATCCTTCTCACCGTAACATCGATTTGACTTAGAGCAAATCACTGGGGCCTGCACGTCTTCCTCCTGGATCCAGAAGGCTCAGCAGAGATCTGGGGGGAGGACCCTCAGCTCCCCTTCCCTTCCCTGGCCTTCCCATTCCAGTTCCCCTGGCTGTGTACTTGTGTGAGATCATAAGTCACAGGACCATAAACCACTCCAGAGTGTGTAATAAGTGAATTATTTACTAGTGACCCTGGCTAAACGTTCAGAGGGATAAATGATTAAGCCACAGATCTGTCAGAAAGTTCTCATAAATAAGTAGTTCTGTGCTGCCTTAACGGGCTTTGTAAATTACTCATTTGTGCCATTGCTGAATCACTCTCTGGGGTAAATTCCTCACACCTGCTGATTTACCGCTGCAGTCTGGACAAGATGGGACAAATTCTGCTAGCCAGCTGGGTAGATTTCCAGGTGCTAGGCCACCTGGCAGAGTCCCCAGGGATGAGGACATCTTCCCGTGTCACCTCACAAGAATGTGAGGTCAGAGGTAGACTGGCCTTCTTGGCCACCTGGAGGTTCATCATATGCAGGGTAACTGCAGTGCCCAGGGTTCTTTTCCTACAGACATTCACCCAGTGAGCACGCTCTTAACACCTCCCATGTTCCAGGCTCTGTGCCAGTGAACAAAAATACAGGAGTGTGCCCTGCAAGTTCAGTCTAATGATGGAGACAAGAATGGACATACAATGTGATCAAAGCCACGCTAGAGTGCTACTCGAGCCCATTGGGGAAATAGCTAACTCAGCTGGAGAAATTGGGGAAGACACCTGCGTGTGGGATCTAAGAGTGCTCACTGTCTAGAGAGGCCTGGTTCCAACTCAATCGAGATGGGCTGCACTGTGTCACTGTGATACAAACAGCCCTACAATCTCAGTGTCGTACAACCACAAAGACTTACTGCAGCTCAGCTGAGGGCTCTACTCCACCCCCCCACCATCCTCCCACCAGGACCCAGGCTGATGGTACAGCGCCACCTGGGACACTGCCAGTCGTTGCAGCCGAGGAAAAAGAGAATGTGGCAAAGCACACCCCAGATCCTAGAGCTGCTGTCCGGAAGGGTCACTTCTACTCCCATTTCACTGGCCAGAGGAGTCATATAGCTGTGCTCCAGTTCAACGGAGACAACCTGGAGAAAGAAAGACAGAAAGAGACAGGGACAGGGCCAGAGACAGATTGAGAGGGAGAAATATTTGTGAACAGCCCGAAGGCTTACCCCAAGTGCAAATTCTGACTCTAGGAATGTGTTAGCTATACAGCTGTCAGCAAACTCCTGAACTTCTTTATCTTTTCATTTCTTCAGCTGTGAAATAGGGGTAATAATAATAAGTACTATTTTTTAGAGCATTAAGTGAGATCACCCATGTTATACACTTAGCACTGTGCCGGGTACACGGTAAATGCTCAGTAGCTTGGTTGGCTATTGTTATTACAGTTCTCATTATCAGTAGTCGTCGTCGTTGTCGTAGTAGTATTATCCTAGCAGAAGCTGAATATTGAAGAGTGAATGGGTCACACCCACAAACACACATGCACAAACACGTATATGCACACTGACTTTCACTGGTGAACTTATTCTTGGGTGAACCATCCTCCCAGCATCTGCTCTCCATCACCACCAGCACCATCTTCAATCAGAAGCAGATGGCAGTGACGGCAGGGCAGCAGGCCTGAGCAGCTGCGCCACCATCTTCCATCTCCTTTGCACACACGCTAAGCATTTGCCTCGTACAGGTCACTCCCCCACGCCAGGCCTCAAGTACCTACTTCACTGCAAATCCAGAGCAACAATATCACCTAAAGACCTGAGAGCTGGACCAGATGATCTCTTGAATTCCCCTTCCATTCCCAGGCCTTTGATTCTCCCTTCCAACTGTCATCACCCTCAAGCCTTGCCGCTCTCTGGCCCACCTCCCTGCACTGGTCCTGCATGACTCAGGCCTAAGTTCCCAGTGGCCTGGGAAGAAGAGAAGAAACATCAGATGTGGCATGGGCTTCCTTTGCCTTCCCAGAGGCCAGAGAGGCATCTGTTCCTGTGGCTCTCACGGCAGCCTAAACCGTGTGCCAAGGGAACAGGAGGAAAAGATCTTGTAAATCAGCTTGTTTAGCTCTGAGTGTTTCAAGCTGACTGGTAGAGACCCAAACCCATTGCTGGGAGGAGGGCCCTGAACTGTCGTTGACCATCAAGGCTCCGTGCCTTCTTCAACTTTCATGGGGACCACAAGGCTTAATGAGCTTCCTGTTGCTTAGCTTATCAAAGGTACCATTCTGGGCCCACAGGTCGTAGCCCTGCCCACTCTGTCTAAGTAGGCCTGGGGCAGCTGCGAGGTTTTATTTCCACTCTAAAACTGAAGACGTGCTTTCCCATCTTTCACAATCCAACCAACTCACACTTACAGCCTGGCAGGCTATCGGTGCTGCAGGAGCATCAGTCAACTCTTTATTCAGTTCATTCCACACCAGGTCCCTACCCTGAGCGAGGTGCTGTGCTGGGAGAGGTGGGGCCTCAGGCATCTCTACGGTGCCATCTGGGTCTCCTGGACATGTGCCGGCTACTGGGGAGAATGACACATGTGTGTTGGGAAATGACTTAAAGCAAGAGGTGTTACAGGTGTAAAGGGTCAGTGGAAGAACAAGAGCCCTCTGATAACAAGCAGCTGGTAAAGGAAAGGCTGTGATCTCAGAAGCTCTCCTTACCCACTTTCCAGTCCTGTGGACATGGTCCTGGCCTTGGAGAAGGCAGGCACATTAGGGCTATCAGGGTCTGACCACTGAGCGGAGGGAACCAGACAGCTACAGAGGTGAGAAAAGTGGGACAGGAGAAAGCGAGAATGATGCTGCGTAGGTCGGGGGCCCCTCTCTTGTTTCCAGAAGCAAGGGAGATCTGGGCCTGGTGGGATAGGGCATAAAGATGGGGAAACTGGGACTTCCCTGGCGGTCCGGTGGTTAAGGTAAGACTCCACGCTTCCAGTGGAGGGGACGAGGGTTCAATCCCTGGTCAGGGAATTAAGATCCCGCATGCTGCGTGGTGCAGCCAGAAAAGAAAAAAAAAAGACGGGGAAACTTACAAATTTTTGCTCCTCACATGTAATGTTTCTCATAATAAAATCAAAACAAATGTTTAGGACTTCCCTGGTGGCGCAGTGGTTAAGAATCCGCCTGCCATGCAGGGGACACGGGTTCAAGCCCTAGTCCGGGAAGAGCCCATGTCGTGGAGCAACTAAGCCCGAGCGCCACAACTACTGAGCCTGTGCACTCTAGAGCCCATGAGCCACAACTACTGAGCCCGCGTGCCACAGCTACTGAAGCCCGCGGCCTAGAGCCTGTGCTCCACAACAAGAGAAGCCACCGCAATGAGAAGCCTGTGCACCGCAACGAAGAGTAGCCTCTGCTCGCTGCAACTTAGGGAAAAGCCCACACGCAGCAGCAAAGACCCAATGCAATAAAAAATTAATTAGTTAATTAATTAATTAAAAAACAAATATTTGTTTCATATCTACTATGTTTCATGGACTGGGTTAGACACTTTCATTCTATGATGTAATTTACTCCTCACAGCAGCCCTTTGCTTGCGTTTTGTACACCCTGCTTCCCAACAAAACAAGGCTCAAGGAAAGAACTGGCTCACACACTGATGAGTGTGATGAGCCAGGACACACAATCAGGTCTTTGGAATCCTGCTTCCAGGATTTTGCGATCCCCCTTACAACCATCCTATAGGCAGCCACAGTGAACCTCTTAAAACACTCGTCAAATTGTGTTGTTCCTCAGCCTAAAACCCTTCAACGGTTCCCATCCTCAGAATGAAGTCAAAACCCTTAGTATGACATACAAGTCCCTCTATGTCTGGCTAGCGATGTCTTCAATCTTACATCCTATCAATCCCTGTATCATTGTCTGCACCCAGTAATTGGAAGAACTAGTATTTACGGAGCATCTATGTACCAGACACTGTTATAAGCATTTCACATGTATTGTTTGTTTCTTCCTCATGACAACCCTATGAGACAGATACTACTGTATCCCCACTTTATGGGTAAGGAAACAGATTCACAGCGTGGGTTAGTAATTTGCCCAAGGTCACATTATCTTGCAGAGTCTGGGAGTCACACCCAGGAAGTCGACTTCTAGAACAGAAATGCTGATCTCTTTGCGATCCCCACACCCAACCAGCTGCTTCAGGCTTCCATGATTTGACTTATATTCTTCCTTTTATCTAAAATATCATTTCCTTCTTTCTTCCCCTGGATAAAGATCACTTATCTTTTAGGTCCTGGTGTAGGACTTCTTTTCAAAGTATCTTTTTTCCCCTAAATTAGGTTAGAGTTTTTAGATTTTTCTAGAGTGTGTTGCTTTGGAACCAGGTGAGTATCTCTATGTGATGACTTCTGCTGATGTGTCTGTCTCTCCTTTTAGAATGAAAGGAACTTGAGGACAGACTCTACCATATTCACTTTTATTTCTCCAAACTGAAGGAAAAAGCTCGACCCTACTTCCCCCTCCAGATACCACCGTATTTTCCCTTCTCTTTACAACATAACTTCTCTAACAGTTGTCTGTACTCACTGTTTCTAACGTCTCTCCTCACATTTTTTCTGGAACCCCCTTCAGCCAGGCCTCAGCCCTCATCACTCCACCAAGAAGGTTTACGTCAAGGTCACCCAGGACTTCCTTATTTTCATTGTTATCTTGACCTACCAGCAGCCTTTGACACAGCTGACCACTTGTTCCTGCTATAAATTCCCTCTTCCCTTGCTTCCAGGACACCACACGCACTTCCTTGTGTTTCTTTTCACTTTCCTTCCAAGTCTCCTCTGCTGGTTCCCTCTCATCTCCCTGACCTCTACACATTGGAGTGTCCCCAGGTTCCATCCTTGGACCTTTTCTCTTTTCTTACCTACACTCACATCTTAGGTGATCTCATCCTGTCTCGTGGCTTTAAATACCATCTATATGCTAACAACTCCCCAATTTATCTTACCTGCTCAGAATATCCTCTTCTGAATTCTAGATTCCATTACCTAACTATTTACTGGCTAGCTCCACTTGCATGTCTGATACACACCTCAATCTTAGCATATTTAACACCAAGCTCCTGACCTTCCCTTGTGCCCTCCAGCCTCTCCCATCAAGACCTGCACCTTCTGCGTTCTTCCCTGTCTCAGGAAATGACCGTGGCTCCTCCTGGCACTCAGACCCTGAGAGTCATTCTTGACTCCGCCGTTTCTCTCACACCTCACGTCTAATCTGTCAATGAATCATGTCCATTCCACCTTCAAAGCAAAACCCGACTCCATCCCCTTCTCACCCCTCTCACAGCTCTCACTCTGGTCCAAGTCACTCTTACGTGATGGTTGAGCCACGCCTCCCCACCCCCTCACCCCCAACCCAGCCCGTCTGCTTCTGCCTGTTTCCCATGGCTGCCAAAACGTTCCTGTGAAAACATGTCAGGCTGTATCATTATCATTCCTCTGCTCTAAACCTTCCACTGGCAGCACAGCACGTCATACCCATATTAGAAGTCAGCGTCTTTGCAACGATCTCTAAGGCCTTTCTGACCTCTCCCTTTCTGTCCTTTTATTGTGCTCCTCACCCTCTGTGCTCAAGTTACACTCTCCTCTCTTTGCTGTTTCTCAGACACATTAGATGTGCTCCCCGCTTATGGCCTTTGCATTTGCTGTGCCCTCTCCGGAATGCTCTCCCCAGATTTCTGCATGTCTAACTCCCTCACCTCCTACGGTTCTTCATTATATGTCACCTTTTCCATGAACCTTTCCCTGGCAACCCTCTCCTAACATTTTCTATTCCCTCTTTTTGCTTTATTTATCTCCTTAGTTATATCTAATTATCTATCTATCTTATTTATAATATTGTCTCACATAAACTTATAAGATTATAATTATAAGCTTACTTATAATATTGTCTATTTCCCCTCCAGAAAGGTAGAAGTTTTTATTTGGTTGGTTGCTTTGCTTTAATTACTGCTGTTTCTCCAATGCCTAGTGCAATACTTAGCACATAGTAGGCACTCAATAAATATTGAATGAATGAATGAACCTTTGTAACCCTAGCATCTAGACGAGCATTTGTGGAACCGAACAAGTCCTCCAAAATGCACTGTACGGTGACAGTGGTGTTTCTCCATTGGCAGCAAGCACTGCACATTTTCAAAGCATCAGATGTCACTCCATTCACATGTAAATACAGAAACATAGCCCCAAGCCAAAGAGAAATTACTTGTTTGTTCTCCTGTTTGTGCGGATTGCCTACGCCTCTATTCCCTCTATCAGACAGTCGACAGGAATGTAGTTCACTTACAAATAGAAGAAATGACTTGAAAACCAGCTACTTGGTGAGTAAAGTTCTGGAAAATGCCCTCTTCAAAAAGAAAGAGGCAGTTTCTTGCTCACCTGGGAGGAAATTTCTGGTTTATTGTGTTTCTCTACAAAGTTATGGCTTTCCAATCCTGCCAGAAGCTACCCAGGGAGCACTGCCTTTCAGAATAGGGCTTCCAGTTCTGAAAAATTAATTTTAAATAGAGACACCATACACTTCCCCACAGGGCACTTAACAGAAAAGTGCTACTTAGACTCAACTTGGCAGCCAAGGCTGCTCAGGCTGGGGGACCTTCGGTGGGTGGCTCTCTGTCCCACTAGCCAATCCCCATAGGCCCAGCCTGGCTCCCGACCCCTCCTCCCTTCCAGAATTGCTACAGACAGTCCTGACTTCTCTTTTAAATGGTTGATGTTCCTCATCAGCCGTTTAAATTCCACACAAATTTACTAATGCCTGTTTTTCACCCTGCAGCTGAACTAGGTACTGGGAGAGGGTATGAAGACGGAATGAGTGTACCATCACTTCATTCATCAGAATTGGAGAAACTGTATCATTGGATCCCGCAAGAACCACCATATTCTTCATTAACTCACATTTGACTGAGTGCAGCCCCTGAGCCAGGCACTGTGTACAAGTCAGCAGACACAATGTATATACTTATTAAACAGACTGAATACTAAGAAAAGGCTTTAAATGCAAAGCAAACCAAGAGGCAGTTGGCTATAGTGGCAATAACATATCATTGGGATTCTGACAATCTGAGTTCATGGTCCATCACTGCTGCTTCTATGCTATGGGTAAGTTTCCTTGTTTTCCTCATCTGTAAAATAGAAATAATAACTCTCCTGCCTACTTCACAGGGCTATCATTTACAAGAATGAACGTGTCGTTATTTAAATTGCTATTGCTTCTAGTACAACTGCTGCTGCTACTAGACACAATCATTATTCTGGGAAGGGAGAGGCCAGTGTGAGTTCCCCAGGAAGACTTCCTGGAGGAGGTAGAACTTGGAGCCTGGACTGTTGCCATCTCATCCTAACCATTCCTATCTACAGCCTGATCTCTGCCCACTGCAGCCAGTGAGCTCTCTAGCCGCAAGTCCGCTGTTTAATATCCTTACTACAACACAGATCGCTCCCCTGATTCTAGCCTTTAAACTCCCCTTTGCCTTCAAGATAAAATCCAAACACCTCTAATGACTTCTGTGGTGCTGGGAAATCTTCTCCAATCTCAGGTCCTGCCAAGGCCGTCCTCACACCTTGCATTCTGCCTTTCTCAAGATTCCTCTTGCTCATAGACCTAGGTGTGAACATGCTCTTTTCTCCAGATAAAGTCCAGCCAACTCCTCTATTCACCCATCTCACATGTAGTCAATCTTCAAGACATGGCTCAAGAACCACCTCCTCCAGGAAGCCTTCCCTGACCCCCACATTGGGTTTTGTACTCCCCTCTGTTAACCCACTGTGCCCTTCGCCAACGTCTATCTCTAGCTCAGCACTTAACACAGCACTTTGTTATCGCTTGTTCATCTGTTCCTCCAGTCTGCAAAGTTCTTGAGGACCTGAAAAGTGCCTTGCACCTCTGCATCCTCAGAACACCCAGAGGTCTCTCAAAAAATAATTGCTAAATGAAGATATAAGCAATGGAAGAGAGCAGAATCAGTGGAGAGAAATGAAAAAGGCATTCCAGGCAGTGTAGTCAGGACAAATAAAGGCATGGAAGTTGGAATAAGTTGATGGTGGTGGGGTGGAAGAGTAATAAGCAGGCTAGTGGGTCCAGAGCCTCTGCTGTAAGGGATAACTAGGAAATAGGACTGGGAGGCTTGGTAGTGCCAGTCACGGAGGCTGTAAATGCTGGACCTGATCCCATAGGAAATAGTATAATGTGTGTCTGGGGACTTCCCTGGTGGCACAGTGGTTAAGAATCCACCTGCCAATGCAGGGGACACAGGTTTGATCCCTGGTCCGGGAAGATCCCACATGCCACAGAGCAGCTAAGCCCATGCACCACAACTACTGAGCCTGTGTTCTAGAGCCCATGAGCCACAACTACTTAAGCCTGCATGCCCTAGAGCCCGAGCGCACTGCAACAAGAGAAGCCACTGCAGTGAGAAGCACGTGCACCTCAATGAAGAGTAGACCCCGCTTACTGCAACTAGAGAAAGCCCTCACGAAGCAATGAAGACCCAACACAACCAAAAAAAGAAAAAGAAAAAAATGTAGGTCTGACAAGGTGATGGTATTCTGAGACATTTATTCCAAGGAGGGAAGAGATGGGACCTGGGTGCCTGCCCTGTGTGCCAGAAGGGTGTCTGGAGAAGAAACTTGGTTGGTACCAGGTAGGAGTCTATTGGCAGTGATGAGGGCAGGTCAGACACAAACTTGGTGCAGGGATATTGCAGATGTAATTAAGGCCCCAAATCAGTTGATTCTGAGTTAACTAAAAGGGAGATTATCCTGAGTGAGCCTGCTTAATCAGATGAAAACCCTTAATAGAGGAGCTGGGCCCTCACTGAAGGAAGAGACTCAAAGCAACAGAAACAGTCTTCTGCTGGCCTTAAAAAAGTAAACATTCATAGTGTGAGCACCTATAGAGAGGGTGGGCTTCTAGGAGCTGAGGGCCTCAGTCCCACAACTACAAGGAACAGAGCAGAGAACCCTTTCACAGTCTCCATACCACAGCTCTACAGACTTCCAGGATGCTCTTCCTATATCCTGGGCTTTAGACCCACTGGGCTAGTAATTCCACCCCTCACCCCATTACCCTATTCCTGCTTCATGCCTTTCTTTCTGCCCAGACTTCTGACCTACAGAACTGCGAGCAAATAAATGTGTGTTGTTTAAAGCTGCTAAATTTATGGTATTTGGTTACACAGCAATAGATAACTAATACAGGGAGGAAAAAAAATTTGACCTATAAGGTTTACTTCTAATCTTAGCCCCTTTCTCAAGGACACCACTAATCTAAGAGATCTTGAGTCAGCAAAGTATCAAAGAAATACATCCAGGGTGAGCTTCTGTAGGGTCTTTTTCATGAAGAAGACTCCACAGAGAAGAAGAGCTACAGCTCCCCCACTAGTTCGAAACATCCCCAAGGCCAGAGACCACATTTCCTGCTACATGTGGATCCTTTCTGCCCACCCTCCTGCCTTCCCTCCAGGCCCTTACATTTCTCAAGTATTAGGAAACCTTAATTGGTTAAGGTTTTCAAGGCTCTCCTCTCAAGAGAACAGGCATTGGAAACGACCCAAGGGTCCCTTTTTAGGGGCTTTGTTAAATAAATCATGTTACGTCCATATAATGAAATACTATGAAACTGTTGAAGTAAAAAGACAAGCCATCTGTAGAGCTATGGGGAAAATCTCCTGGATATACTGTTAAGTGAAAAAAACAAGGGGTAGAACAATGAACATACCACCTTTTGTCTAAGAAAGGAGGACTATAAACACATTCATTTGTATGGGCTCGTGGAGGCGCTGGGAAGATAAAGCAAAAACAAATTAATCCAGTTCCCTATAAGAGGTGGAATGGGGTTGGAGCAGGGTGAATGAAGATGGTAAAAACGAGAGTCCTCAATACATTCCTTTTTTTTTTTTTAAACAGGAGAAAATCGAATTTAATTTCATACCTACAGAAACACCACATACATAAGAAGTTCAAAAACAGGAAGGTAAAATGAGGTATATATGCCATCCTGAGCTAAGGCTTCCAAGCACAAGAGGATAATTCACATGGACAGTAAGAGGGAAACCAAATATTGGGTAGTTTGCTCCACCATGCAACTGGCTCACTCAGATAAAATTTTTCTCTGGTAATAATTCTCATTCTGGGAAGGACCCCCAATTTAAATCCTTTTAGGTAGTTAAGGGAGGGGCAGAAGTTTAGCTTGAGATTGCAGGATCTCAATTGCCTTTACCTCAAAATAATCAATGTGCAAGTGTGGCCCATTTGGGGGAGCTCATTCTGAACACTTTTGGTATCTTATCCATTAGTGTACAAATTCCCTTAGAGTGGAGATTAGGTTTTATTCATATTTGCATATGCCTAGACCCTAGTTCAATGACAAGACCATAAAATATAGTCAATAAATTCTATTAATTTTATAATAATAAAAATCCTTATAAAGTAAGTAAGTGATATAAATAAAGGCAAAAAAAGAAGTTGAAAGTTAAACAAGGATGAGATCAGATCACCTGGAGGAAAGTGTAGGGATTTATAAGTGAATAACTTCAAAGTAGCTAAACTGGAGGAAGAAGCCTAAAGATCAGAGGGGTCCACTGAGCAAAGACCAGTTGTAAAGAGTTACACTGCCTTTTCACTTCATGATATTAATTTATCTGGAAAAAAGTTGATCTGGATGACCTTATTAATTTGGTGTACCTCCTACTTCCTTCTCCAGTCTAGAAAGTCTCACATTTAAATAAATTCTACTGATGTTAATGAATATTATACCTGGTGGAATAATGAAGAGATTGAGTGCATTTGGGGACCAGTAACTTGGAAGCAGGCAGGGACTCTGGACAAGGGGCAGACACTAATTACAGAGAGTTAGGAAGCCCTCAACAATACAAATTTCTGAGGCTCCCAAACAATGCCTTTGCCCTAAGGTTGTTTTTGTGGGGTTTTTTTAAACTTAATTTAATTTTTTTATACAGCAGGTTCTTATTAGTTATCCATTTTATACATATTAGTGTATATAGGTCAATCCCAATCTCCCAATTCATCCCACCACCACCACCCCCCACCACTTTCCCCGCTTGGTGTCCATGCATTTGTTCTCCACATCTGTGTCTCACTTTCTGCCCTGCAAACCAGTTCATCTGTACCATTTTTCTAGGTCCCACATATATGTGTTAATATATGGTATTTGTTCTTCTCTTTCTGACTTAACTTCACTCTGTATGATAGTCTCTACGTCCATCCATGTCTCTACAAATGATCCAATTTCATTCTTTTTTACAGATGAGTAATATTCCATTGTATATATGTGCCACATCTTCTTTATCCATTCATCTGTCGTAGGGCATTTAGGTTGCTTCCATGACCTGGCTATTGTAAATAGTGCTGCAATGAACATTGTGGTGCATGTGTCTTTTTGAATTATGGTTTTCTCTGGGTACATGCCCAGTAGTGGGATTGCTGGGTCATATGGGAGTTCTATTTTTAGTTTTTTAAGGAACCTCCATACTGTTCTCCATAGTGGCTGTATCAATTTACATTCCCACCAACAGTGCAAGAGGGCTCACTTTTCTCCACACCCTCTCCAGCATTTGGTTTTTTTCCCTCAAGACTGCTTTGGCTATTTGGGGTCTTTTGTGTCTCCATACAAATTTTAATATTTTTTGTTCTAATTCTGTGAAAAATGCCATTAGTAATTTGATAGGGATTTCATTGAATTGGTAGATTGCTTTGGGTAGTATAGTCATTTTCACAATATTGATTCTTCCAATCCAAGAACATGGTCTATCTCTCCATCTGTTGGTACCATTTTAATTTCTTTTATCAGTGTCTTATAGTTATCTGCATACAGGTCTTTTGTCACCCTATGTAGGTTTATTCCTAGGTATTTTATTCTTTTTGTTGTAATGGTAAGTGGGAGTGCTTCCTTAATTTCTCTTTCATATTTTTCATCATTAGTGTATAGGAATGCAAGAGCTTTCTGTGCATTGATTTTGTACCCTGCAACTTTACCAAATTCATTGATTAGCTCTAGTAGTTTTATGGTGGCATCTTTAGGATTCTCTATGCATAGTACATTTCATCTGCAAACAGTGACAGTTTTACTTCTTCTTTTCCAATTTGTATTCCTTTTATTTCTTTTTCTTCTCTGATTGCCATG
Organism: Stenella coeruleoalba; assembly: GCF_951394435.1. Classification (NCBI taxonomy): domain Eukaryota; kingdom Metazoa; phylum Chordata; class Mammalia; order Artiodactyla; family Delphinidae; genus Stenella; species Stenella coeruleoalba. The sequence goes on from NC_137169.1 coordinate 113,779,806, forward strand.
GCTAGGACTTTCAAAACTATGTTGAATAATAGTGGTGAGAGTGGACAACTTTGTCTTGTTCCTGATCTTAGAGGAAATGCTTTCAGTTTTTCACCACTGAGAATGATGTTTGCTGTGTGTTTGTCATACATGGCCTTTATTATGTTGAGGTAGGTTTCCTCTATGCCCACTTTCTGGCAATTTTTTATCATAAATGGGTGTTGAATTTTGTCAAAAGTTTATTCTGCATCTATTGAGATGATCATATGGTTTTTATTCTTCAATTTGTTAATATGGTGTATCACATTGATTGATTTGCATATATTGAAGAATCCTTGCATCTCTGGGATAAATCCCACTTGATCATGGTGTATGAGCCTTTTAATGTGTTGTGTTCTGTTTGCTAGTATTTTGTTGAGGATTTTTGCATCTATATTCGTCAGTGATATTGCTCTGTAATTTTCTTTTTTTGTAGTATCTTTGTCTTGTTTCGGTATCAGGGTGATGGTGGCCTCATAGAATGAGTTTGGGAGTGTCCCTTCCTCTGCAGTTTTTTGGAAGAGTTTGAGAAGGATGGGTGTTAGCTCTTCTCTAAATCTTTGATAGAATTCACCTGTGAAGTCATCTGGTCCTGGACTTTTGTTTGTTGGAAGATTTTTAATCACAGTTTCAATTTCATTACTTGTGATTGGTCTGTTCATATTTTCTATTTTTTCCTGGTTCAGTATTGGAAGGTTATCCCATTCTAAGAATTTGTCCATTTCTTCCAGGTTGTCCATTTTATTGTCATAGAGTTGCTTGTAGTAGTCTCTTAGGATGCTTTGTATTTCTGCGGTGTCTGTTATAACTTCACCTTTTTCATTTCTAATTTTACTGATTTGAGTCCTCTCCCTCTTTTTCTTCATGAGTCTGGCTAATGGTTTATCAATTTTGTTTATCTTCTCAAAGAAAAAGCTTTTAGTTTTATTGATCTTTGCTATTGTTTTCTTTGTTTCTATTTCATTTATTTCTGCTCTGATCTTTATGATTTCTTTCCTTCTGCTAACTTTGGGTTTTGTTTGTTCTTCTTTCTCTAGTTACGTTAGGTGTAAGGTTAGATTGTTTATTTGAGATGTTTCTTGTTTCTTGAGGTAAGCTTGTATAGCTATAAACTTCCCTCTTAGAACTGTTTTTGCTGCATCTCATAGGTTTTGGATCGCTGTGTATTCATTTTTATTTGTCTCTAGATATTTTTAATTTCCACTTTGATTTCTTCAATGATCTCTTGGTTCTTTAATAACGTATTGTTTAGCCTCATGTGTTTGTGTTTTTTACGTTTTTTCCCCTGTAATTGATTTCTAATCTCATAGTGTTGTGGTCAGAAAAGATGCTTCATAGGATTTCAGTTTTCTTAAATTTACTGAGGCTTGATTTGTGACCCAAGATGTGATCTATGCTGTAGAATGTTCCATGTGCATTTGAGAAGAAAGTGTAATCTGCTGTTTTTGGTTGGAATGTCCTATAAATATCAATTAAATCTATCTGGTGTATTGTGTCAGTTAAAGCTTGTGTTTCCTTATTAATTTTCTGTTTGGATGATCTGTCCATTGGTGTAAGTGTGGTGTTAAATTTCCCCACTATTATTGTGTTACTGTCGATTTACTCTTTTATAGCTGTTAGCAGTTGCCTTATGTATTGAGGTGCTCCTATGTTGGGTGCATATATATTTATAATTGTTATATCTTCTTCTTGGATTGATCCCTTGATCATTATGTAGTGTCCTTCCTTGTCTCTTGTAACACTGTTTATTTTAAAGTCTATTTTATCTGATATGAGTATTTCTACTCCAGCTTTCTTTTGATTTCAATTTACATGGAATATCTTTTTCCATCCCCTCACTTTCAGTCTGTATGTGTGCCTAGGTCTGAAGTGGGTCTCTTGTAGACAGCATATATATGGGTCTTGTTTTCGTATCCATTCAACGAGCCTCTATCTTTTGGTTGGAGCATTTAATCCATTCATGTTTAAGGTAATTAACGATATGTATGTTCCTATTACCATTTTCTTAATTGTTATGGGTTTGTTTTTGTAGGTCCTTTTCTTCTTTTGTGTTTCCCACTTAGAGAAGTTCCTTTAGCATTTGCTGTAGAGCTGGGTTGGTGGTGATGAATTCTCTTAGCTTTTGCTTGTCTGTAAAGCTTTTGATTTCTCCATGGAACCTGAATGAAATCCTTGCGGGGTAGAGTAATCTTGGTTGTAGGTTCTTCCCTTTCATCACTTTAAATGTATCATGCCACTCCCTTCTGGCTTGTAAAGTTTCTGCTGAGAAATCAGCTGTTAACCTTTTGGGAATTCCCTTGTAAGTTATTTGTCATTTTTCCCTTGCTGTTTTCAATAATTTTTCTTTGTCATTAATTTTTGTCAATTTGATTACTATGTGTCTTGGCATGTTTCTTTTTGGGTTTGTCCTGCCTAGGACTCTCAGCGCTTCCTGGACTTGAGTGGCTATTTCCTTTGCCATGTTAGGGAAATTTTCGACTATAATCTCTTCAAATATTTTCTCTGGTCCTTCCTCTCTCTCCTCCTTCTGGGACCCCTATAATGCGAATGTTGTTGCATTTAATGTTGTCCCAGAGGTCTCTTAGGCTGTCTTTATTTCTTTTCATTCTTTTTCCTTTATTCTGTTCCGCAGCAATGAATTCTACCATTCTGTCTTCTAGGTCACTTATCTGTTCTTCTGCCTCAGTTATTCTGCTATTGATACCTTCTAGTGTATTTTTCATTTCAGTTATTGTATTGTTCATCTCTGTTTGTTTGTTCTTTAATCCTTCTAGGTCTTTGTTAAACATTTCTTGCATCTTCTTGCTCTTTGCCTCCATTCTTTTTCCGAGGTCCTGGATCATTTTCACTATCATTGTTCTGAATTCTTTTTCTGGAATGTTGCATATCTCCACTTCACTTAGTTGTTTTTCTGGGGTTTCTCTTGTTCCTTCATCTGGTACAAAGTCCTCTGCCTTTACATTTTGTCTATGTTTCTGTGAATGTGCTTTTCCTTCCACAGGCTGAAGAACTGTAGTACTTCTTGCTTCATCTATCTGCCCTCTGGTGGGTGAGGTTATCTAAGAGGCTTGTGTAAGTTTCCTCATGGGAGGGACTGGTGGTGGGTAGAGCTGGCTGTTGCTCTGGTGGGCAGAGCTCAGTAAAACTTTAATCTGCTTGTCTGCTGGTGGGTGGGGCTGGGTTCCCTCCCTGTTGGTTGTTTGGCGTGAGGTGACCCAACACTGGAGCCTACCCGGCTCTTTGGTTTGGGCTAATGGCAGACTCTGTGAGGGCTCACGCCAAGGAGTACTTCCCCAAACTTCTGCTGCCAGAGTCCTTGTCCCCAAGGTCAGCCATAGCCACCCCCTGCCTCTGCAGTAGACCCTCCAACAGTAGCAGGTCGGTCTGTTTCAGTCTCCTATGGGGTCACTGCTCCTTCACCTGGGTCCTGATGCGCACACTACTTTGTGTGTGCCCTCCAAGAGTGGAGTCTCTGTTTCCCCCAGTCCTGTTGAAGTCCTGCAATCAATTCCCACTAGGCTTCAAAGTCTGATTCTCTAGGAATTCCTCCTCCCATTGCCAGACCCCCAGGTTGGGAAGCCTGACGTGGGGCTCAGAACCTTTACTCCAGTGGGTGGACTTCTGTGGTATAAGTGTTCTCCAATTTGTGAGTCACCCACCCAGCCGTTATGGGATTTGGTTTTATTGTGATTGCACCCCTCCTACCATCTCATTGTGACTTCTTTGTCTTTGGATGTGGGGTATATTTTTTGGCAAGTTCCAGTGTATTCCTGTTGATGATTGTTCAGCAGTTAGGTGTGATTCTGGTGGTCACTCAAGAGGGAATGGAGCGCATGTCCTTCTACTCTGTCATCTTGAACCAATCTAAAACATTCCTTTTTATATCATTTTTTAAACCTTTAAACCTACTCAAATTATGTAAAGGTACTGAGCAAGGAAAAAAAATTTTTCTACTTCTTAAATGTTGCATCTATACGAGATGATGGATGTTCACTAAACTTTTTGTGGTAATCATTTCATGATGTACAGAAATCAAATCATTATGCTGTACACCTTAAACTTATACAGTGCTATATGTCAGTTACATCTCAATAAAACTGTAAAATAAATAAAGAAAGGTACTGAAATATTTTGAGGGGAAGAGATTCTTAAATGACCAAACGAACTGAAGAGCTATGATCCTGCCTTAGGCAAGCCCCCAAATCTCAGAGAAAGAAGACAGAGGCCAGCGTTGATTTTGCAACCAAGAAGGTGATATCCCTGTGTGCTAGGTTGCATTTGCCAGGTAACTTGGGTCTGTGTGACCCAGTACTTCTGAGAGATCCTGAATGTGTGAGGGTAAAGTGAGGGAGGTGTTAGGTTGTGTTTGTGGGGCTGTGTGTAGGGATGTCACAGTGTCCAGACCAGGGCAACCCTAGATGACCGTGTTAGCTGCAAGATTTGGTGGTAGACTGGTCTGGACAAGGAAGGTGTTAAGCACTGGATTGTGTTCCCTCAAATTCATTTGTTGAGGTCATAACGCCAGGACCTCAGAATATGACTGTATATGGAAATTCTGTCTTTAAAGAGGTAATTAAGTCAAAATAAGGTCATTAGGGTTGGCCTTAATCCAACATGACTGGTGTCCTTATATGAAGAGGGGATTAGGACACACACATGCACTAAGGGAAACCACAGGAAAGCACTGGGAGAAGGCGGCCATTTACAAGCCAAGGAGAGAGGCCTCAGAAGAAACCGCTCTTGCTGACACATTGATCTGGGACTTCTAGCCTTCAGAACTATGAGAAAATATTGACACCACCCAGTCTGTGGTACTTTGTCATGGCAGCCACAGCAAACTAATACAGAAGGGGACTGGAGGGCAAGGAGAACAGCTTTGCTAAGAAAGGGGTGAACCCAGGAGAGAAGCAGGGGTGAGATGGGGGTGGTGGTGATACTGAGGGAGTCACAGCTTTGGGGAATCCTGGGAGAAAAGGAAGAGAGGGAGAGCATCGAAGAGAGGAAGGAGAAACGTGTGGGGGTGGAGGGGTGGAGGGCAGTGAGCAGAAGGCAGCAAGTCTCTCATTTCTCTCTCTTAAAATCCCATTTTCCCCAGAGCCAGCCCTTCCCCAGGGCTACACTCTCAATGTCCCTCTGTTCTGCTTCGGCAGCAGAAGGTTTGGCTCTTAGGAGGGGCCTATGCAGAGCCGTGCCGCCCCTCCCCACCATCTGACGGCCCATTGTGCCCTCAGAGCTTGGAGGGGTGATTCTGAGGGGCACATTCCCTCGGCTCCAGGAAAATCTCTGGCTCCCAGGGCTCCCCGGTGCAATCGGGAGCAGAGGGGGCCGGCTCCCATGCTGGGGAGGGGGCTGCAGGTGGGGGATGGGCAGCCCGGGAATGACTGCGGCCTCAGCTGGCGGGGTCTCCTGCCACCTCCGCCCCTCGGCCCTGCGGCAGCTGGGCCCGCGCCCTCTCCTTCCCCCAGGCTTTTGTAGCTCCAGTTTATTTTCCAGTTAATGAAGTGCGGGGAGGCTGCGTCCTGGCTGCTGCCCCTGGAAACGCTGAAGTTCGGAAGGCATCTCCTCCCGGAGGCTGCAGCCTGCGCCCTCGGCCCCTTCCTCGCCCGCCCCTGCCCCAGGCGGCCTGCGGGTCCCACCTGCCAGAGCGTCTGCCGCCTGGGGCCTCACCCCGCCAGCCCGGGACCAAGGCCAAAGCAGGCGTCCTAGGGTGGTGTGAGGGAGGAAAGGAAAACCCTGCAGCCGAGGCCTATCTCTCCTTCTGCCGTTTGCCGGCTGTGTGTCTTCCAGCAAGTCACTCAGCCTCTCTGAGTGTAAGACGAGCGGTGGAGTCTGGGAACTTAGCTCTTCTCTTTGGAGTCAAGGGAGGTGAGGGAAACAGGGCCTAGGTCGCCAGAAACAGAGAGGAAACAAGCTTCTGTGTTTATTCAGGCTTTGCAGCCTCCCAGCTGAGCAACCTGGAGCAGGTGACCTAACATCTCGGGGACTTATTTCCTTCATCTGTCAAATGGAGGAAACAAGTAGTTGCCAATGGGGCAAACAAGTAGTTATTGAGGGGGTAACTGAGATAATTCACAGTTAAGCATTTATAATAACGTGGGCTCATAATAAAAAGTGCGGCCATTATAATTATTATTATTCAGCATTACCTTAATAAAATACCAATGCTGTGGGCAGAGATCAACCCTACTTTACGGGCCCTGAAGCTTATACCATTTTGGTTTTTTGTTGGGGAGGTGGTGGGGAGGGTCCTTAATAAAGGAAAGGAACATGCAAAATTATAAACGCAAAAGTAGGTAAGAAGTGACCATTTATTTTAAAAATAAAAAAAGGATTCATAACAAGCTACAGGTTTTAAAAAGTTGACAAATCAAAAATCATTAAAAATCCAGAAAAGTGAAATAATCATTTTTATTAATTAACTGCCTGACACACCCATATAATATTTTTCTCTGCATTTTTGGCTGTGTCCCCTTTGACTGATTCCTCATAATGATTCTGTAATGTTTTTCATAGAGAGAGCAGAAGCGTAATTCAGCTTTCCTCTGGAATGGTTGATCAAAATTTATCTTTTTATTACTGGTAGTCTTTAAAAGTGTCTTTCAGCTTCAAAATTGCTATTGGTAATACCATCTATAATTTTAGGATTTTTGTCATTTTTGGAAAAAGAAAAACCTCTACACTTTTTAAAATTGTTTATTTATTTATTTTTGTCTGTGTTGGGTCTTCATGGCTGCGCGCGGGCTTTTCTCTAGCTGTGGCGAGCGGGGGTTACTCTTCCTTGTGGTGCACGGGCTTCTCATTGCCATGGCTTCTCTTGTTGCGGAGCACGGGCTCTAGGTGCGAGGGCTTCAGTAGTTGCGGCACACGGGCTCAGTAGTTGTGGCTCGTGAGCTCTAGAGCGCAGGCTCAGTAGTTGTGGCGCATGGGATTAGTTGCTCCGCAGCCTGTGGGGTCTTCCCAGACCAGGGCTCGAACCCGTGTCCCCCGCATTGGTAGGTGGATTCTTAACCACTGCGCCAACGGGGAAGCCCAAACCTACACACTTTTTTAAAAAATAATTGAGCTGTAAGATATCAGGACAGTTCGAGTTTTCGTATGTTGTAACTAATCTTAAATACTTGTTATAAAGGACACCGTTATTATTAACCAGTTTGTCCTCATTGTAGTGGTCTATTATGAGTTTTATGTTATCTTTATCAAATCACTAAGAAATTTAAAACTTTTCCCACTGTAATTGTATGTGTTACCCTCTTCATTAATTGGATTATTAAAGAATCCCAGAGCCTGTTAGAAAACTATCTCTTCCCTTTTATTTATTTATTTATTTTTTATTTTTTATTTTTTTTTACTTATGGAGCAACTCCTACAGAACACCTACTGAATGCTGGCAGAATTCCCTTTTATTTTTTTTGGCCGTGCTGCATGGCATCCGAGATAATAGTTTCCAACCAGGGATGGAACCCATGCCCTCTAAAATGGAAGCACGGAGTCCTAACCACTGGACCGCCAGGGAATTCCCACTATCTCTTCCTCTTAATGCAGTGTCTCTTTGGGGGTAATCTGAGTTTTGTGTTACAATTCCCGTCCTAATGTCGGAATAATTTCTACCTAATCATCTCATATAAAAATACACAGGAATCATTTTTGTGTGGTATATTTATAATTTATATGCTACCTCATTAGGCATATTCCTGACAGGAAAGAACTTCCATTTTGACAAAGCATCAGTGAGAACCAAACCCAACACTTGCCATATTACACATCAGGTGATTAGAAGAATCTTCCATGGACTAGCTTCCGCTTTCCGTGCCTCCAGGTCCGGGTGCTAGAGGACACGTTCTTGGCACCACGACCCTCTGGCTCTGCATCTACGTGTCCCGATGCTGCATGAGTCAGCTTGGTGACCGTAGGAGCATTCCCGGAAGCCATCCCAACACCAGAGAGTTAGCATAACCATACATGCAAGTGATTGTGAGCTATACCACATAACCCTTTAATCCAACCTAAATGTACTCCCAACTAAATTTCCCCTTAGCCAGACTCCCAGAATGCCCGTGGCTTCTCTAGCACCTGACAAGAGGCGAGGTGGAGGTGGAGGGGAAGTTATAATGAAAAGAAACTACAGACACAATCAGTTGTGATTACAATATCTTACTCTTGCAATTTTTTTTTTTTTTTTTTTGCGGTACGCGGGCCTCTCACTGTTGTGGCCTCTCCGGTTGCGGAGCACAGGCTCCGGACGCGCAGTCTCAGCGACCATGGCTCATGGGCCCAGCCGCTCCTCAGCATGTGGGATCTTCCCGGACCGAGGCACGAACTCGCGTCCCCTGCATCAGCAGGCGGACTCCCAACCACTGCGCCACCAGGGAAACTCACTCCTGCAATTTTTAGTCAGAACCACATGAACGCACTGGCAGGGTACAACCCAGGACCTTAGAAGGAGCAAGTGAGCTTCATTAACTTCACGATAAGTTTGCCTCTGCTTGTAGACTCTTGGGCCAGGTATAATTTTATGGGCTCTAGAAGGTTTCTCTATAGTATCCCCAAAATGCCTCCTTATCAAGTATAAAGATGTCTATAACTACACTGTCAGACATATATTTCTTTGGTTAAAATATTGCCCCAGGGCTACTCTCTTTTAAAATGTATCTGGGAATTCCCTGGTGCTCCAGTGGTTAGGACTTTCACTGCCAGAGGCCCAGGTTCAGTCCCTGGTCAGGGAACTAAGATCCCACAAGCCATGCGACACAGCCAAATATATATATATATTATATATCTGGTGGGGGAGGATATGGAGTCTTTCACATTTTAGTATAAACTCATTTGACAGTGAAAGTTTAGAGCAGTAAGAGAGCTCTCAAGATTGTGGAATAACACTTTAAGAAAGAGACTGTATCACCAAAGGCAAACTTCTTTCAATTCACACTTCGCACGGGGAATGAACGCGCTGGATTCTGCAGCCTAATTGGGGGTTGCAAGCGGCCTATGTGAGAAGGTGGAGTTGTGGGGAACACCTATAGGAACTCAGCATCATTTTTAGTCACTTTTCAACTCTGAGCAATAATAGAAGAGATAAGAATCCCTTATAATATTAATAGCAATTCTTTAACGACATCACTTGGCTTGTTAAATATTTTGGATTTTATTCAGTGCCTTAAGCCACATGCTGGTGGCCTAGCTGAGGGTGAGTTGGGAAGACACATAATTGTTCTGATTTGCTCTGGCTTGCTTCCTGCATGGTCACTCTGCCCCCACTTCCCAATCTCTGCTTCCCAAACTCTGCTTGCCCGAGACCATGACTCAGGTCCCAGCCTAACTGAATTACACCACCAACACCCTACTCCCCACCCACCTTGGGTAATTTCTAGTTCCCACTTTCCCAGAGGTAAGCATCTGATGGTTTGTTGGTGAGAAAGAGAATCTCAGTTCATCGTTGCTTCTCTTTCCATTTAAGACTCTAAATAGAGGTGGTGGTAAAGTCACCCAAGGAGATCCAGAAGCAGAGGAGGAGAGATGGAGAGGAAAGCCAGTGTCCTGAGCAGTGGGTGACTGCCAGGTGACTGTTTATCTCAGTCTCTCTCACTGGCTCTGAGCTTTCTTTCCCCCATGTAAATGAGGTAGGAGAGGGGTAGGTCCCCAGAACACAGAAAGGGCCTGGGGCTTCTTCTTTCAAAGCAGTGATTCGCTCACAGGCCTCCTCAGAAAACTCCACTTTGATAACCCCAGCACCTGAGCAAGCCACCCTGGAACCAGTTGTGAAGAGGCAGGCTGTCAGCTGGCTGTGTGCAGTGTCTTTGAGAAGAGAATGCAAATTCTGGGACATTAGATAGAAACCAGGCTATACAGCACTTAGCGCAAGGTCTCCGGGAATAGAAGAAACATGGTAGACTTCGACATACTTGTTGAGAGTCCTATGGTCACATTTATTGATACTTACTCTGTACCTTTGGGCAAGCTACTTAACCTCTCTCTGCCTCCATCCCCCTACACAGAAGTGGAGATGCTGACGCCCTTCTAGTCATGGTGGGGATTGAAAATCATGCCAGTACAGCTTCTAACACCATGCTGGACATGTTGTAGATGCTCAGGGGGGACTAGGGTCACAGAAGGAAGAGATATTTGATTGAACAAACATTCTCTGAGCTTCTGCCATGTGGCAGGTCCTGAGAAGACCCTGAGGGAAGCACTAAGATGTATGGCGAAGGGACTCACAGTTCGAGGTGGAAACAAGACATGTCTGTGTGCAAGTTTATCATAGTAAACGAGTGACCTCAAGTTGCAGAGAGCGCAGAGTCAGTGGCGCTGTGAGGAGAGAACCAAAAGGTACATCATCCCACCAGGCAGCTCAGTGAAAATGCTGCATCTGAGTTGGGCCTTGAAGGAGCAGTTTTGACTGGAGATTTATGGTAGAAAGATACACCACATGGAGGGGAAAGCATGAGCAAAGGATGAAGGGGTGAACCCCTAGGGACTCTTTGGGGAAACTCACCGGATTCTAGGAACCACGTAGCGTATGTGAATAAAGCTGGAAGCTGATAAAGCTGTCCATGGAGCCCAAAGGTAAGTGAAGGCCACGGGGGCTTTGCATGTCTTAAATGTCCACAACTCACTAGGAAACGGGGAACAGGGGCAGGTGTTTGAATGCAGAGTTTTGGAGAGACAGCCCCACTCCTCAGAGCATCCTCGTACTCCCAAAGCAGGGGCCCGGCCCAGCCATCCTGTTTTCGTGAGAAGAGCAGGACTGTGGCCACCATCAAACAGGAGAAGGAGGGAGGGCAAGCAGGCAGGGAGAAGTACTAGTGAGTTACACCGTTATAAATACACTTTAGGGCCGTGTGACCTGGCCATAAATCGCTGCACTGTGCTCAGGTGATGTCACCCGATGCTTGGCTGTATTTATAGCTTTGTTCACTGTTCCTTGGGATTTTTTTTTTTTTTTTTTTTTGCACTTACATGCCATTTCTACTCTTATTCTGGTGCTTGAAGGATGATTTCCTGGAACTTCCCCACTACTTAGTGGAGAAGTTCCTCCTGAGTCTGACTGGATCTGTACTTTGTTACAAGGAACCAGATCCCCCTCTGGATCTGTACTTTGTTACAAGGAACCTAGCCCCCCCTTCTCTACTCCAAGAAATCCTTCGTAGAATTCAGAATAGGGAACATCTCTCTCTTTTTCTCAGTCCTAAGAGCCTACTGTGTGTCAGGCGGTATGGTGACAGCAGTGAACAGTAGTGGCACTCTCTACCTATACAGGGCTTACCATCCAGCAGGGAAAACAGACACTGAATACCTAATTACAAGTGTGATTAATGCTGCCGGTGAAAATAGAGGGTGCTTGAGGGCAATAACGAGGTGATCTAACCTGTTTGGAGGAATTAGAGAGGCTTCCACGGAGAAGTGACATTCAGTGTGAGGTCTAAGGGATGAGTAGGGGATGAGGGGGGCGGTTCGGGGCCAGGGTGGAAAAGAACATTGCAGGCAAGGGAACAGGGCATGTGGAGGCCCCAGTGAAGACAGATATGTGGCCAGTTCCAAAAACTCGGAGAAGGCTGTCAGAGCTGGAGTATACAGGGCAAGAGGGAGTGTGGGAAGCAGGAGGCTGGAAGGCAAGACAGAGCCATCCCAGGCAGGCTCTTGTAGCTAATGGGAAGATTCTGAGTGTGATCCGTAGGGCAACGGAGTCACCAGTGAGTTTTAAGTAGGGGAACTAGGTGGTTACATTTGAGCTTGAGAAAGACCACTGGGGCTGCAGACACACAGAACTGCAGAGAACAGAGCTGAACGGACACCGACAGGCTGTTGCTGGTGGTCCAGGCAGGAGAGGCCATAGCATACGGACCAAGGTGTTGGCAGTGGAGACGGAAGGAAATGGACATAACTAATAACCACCAACAGGAACTGGAGACTGGTTAGCGCTGAATGCGGAGGAAGAAAGAGCAGTCAAGTACAGCAGGTCTTTGGTTTAAACAACAGGATGGAGGCTGGTGCCAGTCTTTTATTTTATTTTTTTAAATCGCATGCCTGAGGGATGATTGATGTACAAAATGCTGCACCTATTTCACGTATAGAACCTGATGAGTTTGGAGGTAAACATATCCATGCCATAAACATATCCATCACCTCCAAAAGTTTCCTTCTGCCTCTTTTTATATATTATTATTTTATGTCGACAGAAGATTTACTCTCATAGCAAATATTTGAGTACAGTAGAGCATTGTTGATTACAGGCCCTAATCTGCACAGTAGCTCTCTTGGATTGACTCCTCTTGTATAACTGAAACTTCGTACCGTTTGACTAATACCTCCCCTTTCCCCCTCCCCGTCCCCTGGCAAACACCATCCTGCTCTCAGGTAGACCCTCTTGAAGGACCCCCAGAGGAGGAGCCATGTTTCTGCTGTTTTGTTCTTTTTCATCGGGGGCAAATTTTTCCTCGGGATTTACTTTCCCCTAGACCTAGTCCCAGAGCCTAGACTCGGGCTTTACGTGGGGAGGACTTGGGGATGGGGCAGGAGGAAGCTGGAGGCTCAGGCATGAAGGCTGGTGGAGGAGGGGTACTGCCATGCCTGCCAGAAGAGGAGTAGGTGCCAGTGCCTTACTGCTGGCTGTGTCTCAGAGGCTGGAATAGAGGCACTGGAGGGACATTAAATCAACATTCTCCATCTGTCCAGTTAGGAAATGCCACCGAAACCAGCAGCCAGACCCTGCCTGTCAACCACTGCTAGGCCTGTTCCCTGGCCCAGAAGCCGGGAAGCCAGTGGGTGCAGGGAGGAATACTGTGGCCTGGAGCATGGTTGTCTCATGTAGGAAGACCCACCATGTCATGTGCAGCGAGTAAGGAAATTGGCCCCTGACCCTGGCCCTCCGGAGGACTAGAAGCAGTTCTTAAACAGGGAGCATTTACAGAACACCCCTATATATGTCCTGATGGAACCCCTCAGCAGGCATCTCTAGGGAACGGCCTCTGCCTCCTTAGCAGAAACAAACATATGATGACAATCCCATGGGGCTGTTAGAGCTAGAGGAAACTGAGGCCCAGAGAGGGGAGCTGTCTTATTTAAGGCCATATTTCAGACTTTGAAGATCCTAATTCTCAATACCAATTCTAGGAAACTTTCCTTGATGTCTCCAAGCTAAGTTCAGTAACTAGTGTTCTGCACTCTTAAAGAAATGGGTATGTTTCTATCTCTGTACTTCCCAACTCCGTTGTAGCTATCTGTCAATCTTTCCCACTAGACTGCGGCCCCAGGAGAACAAGGGGTGTGTTTTATTCATCTTTGTGTCCTAAGTGCTTAGCCTAGTGCCTGGGCATAGAGTAAGCTTTCAATACATGTTTGTGAGATGATGAAATGGATGAATGGGCGAACAAGCTAATTAATTAATCTTAACCCAAACCCTTAGCAAGCCTCTGTTGGGGTTATTAGGACAGGAGTGACTTTTTTTTTTTTGAGTGTTTTAAAAATTTTATTAGTTTTTAAGTTTAAATCATTTAACACTATTAATTTTCCCTTTAAGCACAGCTTTGGCTATATCCTGTAAGTTTGTTTTTGTTTTTTATTGAAATATAGTTGATTTACAATGTTGTGTTTCTTAGTTAGTTAGTGTTAGTTTCTTAGTTTCTGGTGTACAGTAAAGTGATAAAGTTATACATATATAGATAGATAGATAGATATACTCTTTTTCATATTCTTTTCCATTATGGTTTATTACAGGTTATTGAATATAGTTTCCTGTGCTATACAGTAGGAATGGGCCTGGGGTGCAGGGGTGGGAAAGTTGCTTATCCATTCTATATATAATAGTTTGTTTCTGCTAATCCCAAACTCCCAATCCTTCCCTTCTGGAGTGACATTGCTAAGGGTTGTGCTTTAAGGTAATGGCCCCCCTTATAATAAGGGTTAAGTAAGCCTAGCTCTATATTTCCATTCACGTGAACCTTATTCAACTTCACCTTTAAACCTACTATGATGTTCAATAGCCTTAATACAACTTCAGCCCATAATCTTAGCTGCCAGCTTGAATGCAAACATAAACCACAATTCTCACAGCCAGACCTGATACTAAATAGATCTAACGATGGGTGGTTTTAGGTCTTCGAAGAAGCGCTAGGGAATGCTAAAGATCAGGAGACTGTGGACTTGGGAGTAGGATCCAAGGGAACCAAAACCAAGGGCCAGAGGAAGATGAGCGTCTTTCTCCGTCGCATCCCCACCTTCTGCTCACTATAGTCTCTGATTCTCAGATACCTACAGGAGACCAGAGCTACATAACGATCAGAGCTGTTTGGACATAAGGGGTGCCTTTGCTGATAAAAGCACTTGGAATGGGCCTGGGGTGCAGGGGTGGGAAAGTAGGAGTTAGCAAGGATCCTGGCCTAAGACACAAGAGGCCTCCCTGGATTCTGGTGCCAGTCTTACTCTGACTATGACTTACTTTGTGACAGATCATTTCACCATCTCAAGGGGGAATGGACCTCATGTTGTCTGAGGCTCCCCCTAGTTCTGGAGCTTGATGTTTGAGTCATTAGTTGACATTACTTTCCAATTTTTCCTCATTAAGTCTATTCCCAACTCTCTCCTCCTCCATACCCACTCCCCACCTCCCTGCCCCTGTCCAGGGCCCCTGAGTGCTGACTCTCTCCTCTCTTTCTCTGAGCTGATCTCTTCAACTGGGCTGCTCATTTGAAGCAGGAATCTTCCAATCCCAGTGAGCTGAGGCAATGAAATCCTCATCAAACCTAATAAGAGGTAACTGGTCCATTTAGCACACATTGTCTCCCCATGCTGGGATGTGAAGCACTGAGAAAGAGGGGGATGAAATGGGTGGGAAAGAATGGACCACAGCTGCTCGAAGGCAAGGCTGGTGCGTGGTAAACACACCCTGGGAGTCTGCCTTTGCCAAGGTCATTCTTTCTACTCCCCTGCCTCGGAGCAGCTTCAGCCCATCCCAACCTCTCCCCAGATATTTTGGACACTCATCCTCAGTAGATAGTCCCTTCTGGGGTCTGGCCTTTAGTCCTTTGCTTCAATAGCAGCACTGCTCCCTCAGACATCCTCTGACACCCAAGCCCCATCCAAGGAGGCTGATTCCTTGGTCCACCATCCCCCAAGGGACCTGCTGCTCTTCTTTCTGCCCCCACTCCCACCCCTCGCAGTACAGATTTGAATCTCTCCCCATCGCCATTAAGAGACTCTGTCTCTACTCCGATCCTCATACAAAAGGTGGCATCTTAAGGAAGAGGAGAACAAGAGAAAACAGACTGGTGTAGCAGCGGGAAAGCCCAAGGCCTGATGTGTGGAAGGACTTACACAGCCACCTGGGCTGGAAGACACAAACGTGGAGGAGGAATGAGGACAAGCCCCTTTGCTGGGAGGACTTTAGAAGAAAGGGTGCCTCTCTCACGGCTCTGGGCTGCAGTCTCTGCAGCAGGGGGAGGGACAGGGTGACCTCTGGCAGCCCCTCGCTCTCGGGCACTCAGGGTTTCCTTTATGGTCAGGATTATTTTCCAGGCTGAAGATCAGGATTTGGCCTTTCCCTTTTGTGTCTCTGGTAAGCAGCAGGAACACAATCCTCCGCCCCCTCTAGGGGGAAAAAGGACAATTTATCGAATTGTTCTGCTGTTCTCAGCCCTCATTGAGACAAAGAATTCATTTCCGTCTCTCAGGGTGGCTTCTCCTGCTGGTGGTCACAAATTGCCTCACTGCTGATCCCCTGACCTCCTGATCTCTTTGCTTTTGTGCTCAAAAAATTATTCATATTTCTCTTAACTCCATATACAACCTTTGGCTTCTTCTCTCCTTCCTTCAGGGTGACGTAGCATCCTTAGGGATTACTCCCTCTACCTCCACGCCCCGCACACTTCTCCCTGGGCAGGGCCCTGCGCATGGGGATGGAGACTGATCCGGCAGCCAGACCCGGCGAGCTTATTGGATGCTCAGCACTGTTCTAAGGGCTGTATGGATAGTGACCCATTTAATCCTCACAACCACCCCATAAAGCAAGTACTATTATTATCTCCATTTTCAGATGAAGAAATCAAGGATGAGAGAGAGGAGGTAAATAGGCTGCCCAAGGTCACACAGAAAGTAAGGGGCAGAACCTGGATTAGGATCCCCTCGGGCTGGTTTCCATGCTCATGTACCTTGCTTTCCACTAGTCTGCTGCTTCTCTGATGGGGAGAGGGTGCCCAGCTTCTTCCTTGCCCTCGGGGAGCTCCAGACTGAGAGAACATGCATAGCTCTTGCCCCAGAGGAGCCCCAAGTTAGATGGGGAGGCAGATATCCTGTCCTGGGGAGATATGTCCAGTCTGACAGACTTTGTTTCTGGGGGCATCCATCGGATACTGGGGACTCAGCCCCAGGATGCCCCCAGTTTGATGAGAGCTATGTGATTAAACTCGAGTAGACGCAGTTAATCCAATTAGAATTGTGAACATTCGTTTGAGAGAGATGAGAATGGAGGAAAGTTAAGAGAGCTTCATTGGGGTTCTCCCCAGAAGGAGGGGAGGGCAAAGCAGGATTGGCAATAAACGGAACTGCTGGTAGAGGGAAGAGGGCACGGCAGGCACCTCATGGTGTGCGCCTTTGCTGAGGGTGATGCCTGGAAAGCAGGCGTTTGCTTAGCTCGGTGATTCTCAACCCTGGCTGCCCATCAGAATTACCTGGGGAGGTGTTTTAAAATCCCGATGCTGGGGGCTTCACCCAAGAACAATTAATCTTTGGGAGTGAGGCCAAGGCACTGGTGATTTTTAAAAGCCCCTCAGGAGATCCTAATACACAGCTGGTGTTGGGGACCCCTAGCTGGAGTTAGGGTCTCAAGCTCTGGCATCTGGGATATTGGCTTTTGTGGAGGGGATTCTGGAGAATTGTGTTTGCTATGAACAGAGCTGGTAGGAACTGGAGATTAAAGGCAGGGAGGGGGAAAGGGAAGTTAAGGGACCACGAGAGGGAAGGGAGGTGACTGCTTTGGATGTTAAAGATCTGGAGAAATTTGGCTTCTCTGTTGCTAGGGTTTCTAGGTGAGATAAGAGGCCAAGGGGAAGGAAAACCTTTGATAAGCCGGTCCCTACTCACACTGAGAATCACCATCAAACCTGAATAGCAGAAGCTGGAAGGTGGGCAAGAAGCACTCACTAAGCTAAGAATATTCTCTTCCCTCTCTCTGGGCTTTTTCTTCTAAACATTTTCCTACATCATATCACCACGGGCCTCCTGTCCATGCAGAATGAAAAGGGGAAAAGGCTGTCTCACTGATAGTGCAAGAACATCCCTACCTCAGGACCCTTGTACTTGCTGTTTCCACCTACCTGATATATTCTCCTCTCAGATGCCCGAACATCTGAATCTCTCAGTTCCTTCAGGTTTCTGCTTAAATGTTACTTTAGCAGAGCAGCTTTCCCAGTAAGAGTAGCAATTTCTCCTTCCCTCCCACTCCCTATTCATTGTATCCTGCTTTATTTGTCTCTCGTAGTATTTTCCACAACCTGGTGTATTCTATGATTTTTCTACTGCCTTTTCCTGCTCTGCAGAATGGAACACTCTGAAGGAGGGGCTTTGTTAAAAAAAAATTTTTTTTCATTGTTATATCTCTAAGGCCTAGAATTTTGACTGGAACATAAGCAGACACTGAATAAATATCTGTGGAATGCAAGATTAGTGGATGAGTAAATGAAAAGCCCTCGTGTGTCTGCACGTTGGTGTGTGGCTGTTTGTATGGATTTGTGATTATATTCCTATTTCCCTGGGTTAGGTATGCTCCTTATTTTTAAACTGTGTGTTTGCCCGTGCACATGTGTTTTTGAACATATGGAGGACTCTCTGGGTCTATGCATGGTGTGCTTCTGAATGTGAGTTTGTGTGTGTTTCTGCCTGTGTTTCTGTGTCTTCTGTAGGTGGATGTGTCTGGACCCTTCAGCCTGGTGTCAGGATCTGTGGAAGGAAGAGGCGTTGTAACTGCCTCTCACCAGCAGAGGGCACCAAAGAGCCACGTGTCTTTGCTCAGGGCCCGAAATCCAGAAATCTTGGCGGGTAGTTAGGGACCCAGGAGATTTAGGATCCGGGAGGAAAGAAGTGGAGACCTCTCTGGACCAATACAGTGCTGTAAAGTTGTGCAATTTCTGTGCAGTTTCTGATATTTCTCCTCAACTCATTCCCTAGAACCCAGAGGTCGAGGCTCCCCCAATCCTGTGAGCAGAAGCATCCGGTTAGGGGCTGGGAGAGAGGCTGGTTGTCAAGCTGGGCTCTTTAAGAAAGAGAAGAACCTCGTCAATCTCCAGGAATTCCTTCCCCTCCCAGTACCCAGATCCCTCAACCTCAAAGGAT
Organism: Stenella coeruleoalba; assembly: GCF_951394435.1. Lineage (NCBI taxonomy): Eukaryota > Metazoa > Chordata > Mammalia > Artiodactyla > Delphinidae > Stenella > Stenella coeruleoalba. Next base: position 113,798,142 of record NC_137169.1, read on the forward strand.
CTGAAACTCTGTGCTTGGAGATCCTCCTGTGGCTGCCCTCTCCTGGGCCTTTGGAAGTCCACTAGTTGACTACTTTCTGGATGGGTAGATAGATGCCCAAGATGAACAAAGGAAGGAGTCAACTGCGCCTCTCCCCCACCAGCTGAGGACTCCAACACAGCCTGGTGTCATTGTGTGCTGGGTGAGGCCCCCCTGGCAGGGGCCTCAGTCCGGTCCAGGAAGCAGCTGGAATTCTTCAGCTTTGGGTTTTGTAGGTGGGAAGAGAAGTGTATCCGTCCTCACCTCCAGCATTCATC